>NW_022589743.1:6164537-6194695 GCF_004348235.1 Phoca vitulina
TAAAACTAATGATGTAATGTATGGGGATTAACATAACAATAAAAAAAATTAAAAAAAAAAAAGCACTCTGTGTAGGTGAAAGTTCGTTCTGAGAAAAGTGCTGGTGTATCAACAAGCTGCTAATATTTTCTCCTCCTTAATCCTCTTCTTGAAATGTCAAGAAGACTCATTTGGGCACTAGAACCTCCGTGCATCTAGGTCTCAACCAATGTGGCTCTTCTCACCTATGTCTCAGCTTCCAGGAAAATATGATCCTGGTGTTTTTCTGGTACTTGAGTTAATCACATCACATTTTATACTTGAAAGTAAGAGCAAGTCTGCCCCTTCATCCTTGGGTGACTCCCTGAGTTTTCCAATTCCAAAAACCTTCTGCAGGCTTATGCCTATTCGGGATAGCAATATACAGCACCCTTTATAATAACCCTAAAGTCATGGGAGTCGGTGCAAGCAAGTATAGGAAAGAGGAGGCCATAGTTGCTGAGAGTCTGAAGTTTGAGAGTTTGAATTTTTAAAAAAGATTTATTTATTCATTTGAAAGAGAGAGAGTTCAAGCAGGGGGAGGGGTAGAGGAAGAAGGAGACAAGCAGACTCCCCACTGAGTGGGGAGCCTGTTACAGGGCTTAATCCCACAACCCTGAGATCATGACCTGAGCCAAAGTCGAGTCAGACACTTAACCTACTGAGCCACCAGGCGCCCATGAAGACAAATTTTAAGGGAAAGCCTTGTGCTCCTCAATGTACAGTCTCAATTTCAGACTGCATTAAATTGATATGCAGGAATGTCAAGGGGATGTCATGATAGTTGGACAGGGAGCAGGGAAGTTAGGGAAGGAAAGGCAAATGTCTACAGATATCCACGTTAGAATCTTGTGAGCTTGACTTTACCACTCAATACCTATGTGACCTAGAGAAAGAATCTTAAGCTCTCTGGGTGATAAATAAATGTCAACACTTACTACTCTAAAAATAAATTATTAAAGCATTTGTTCTCAAGAAAGATGGAATGTGAGGTTTTCTGACTTTGTCTAAATCCTAAATCTCTACTGTTTGATGTCACTGTAATTAAATAGATGGTTTCCAGGTGTTTTTAAAACCAAGTTTTGCTTTCAAATGAATGATAGCATGTTGCTTGTTTGTATTTACGTAAGATGGTGCATATATTTATATTCATGCCCCTAATATTATTTATTCAATCATTTGCTGAATTAATATTTGTTACTAGGTTTTTACCAAATCCATATTTAAAGAACATCAGATTGCTCACCTTTATTTATTTTTTGAAAGAGTTATTTTACTTTATTTATTTTTTATTAAGTAAGCTCTACGCCCAGCATGGGGCTTGAACTCATGATCTTGAGATCAAGAGTCACATGCTCTACTGACTGAACCAGCCAGGAGCCCCAAATTTCTCACCTTTAAATAGAAATGCATGTACATAACTAGGTAAGTCTTTCTGGGCATGAAGGCCCAAGTGGGATATTTTGGAATTCAAACTGACTTAGCCAGCCTATTAGGATGACATTCAACCCTGAATAAAGACTCAGCTGGGGTGTCTGGCTGGCTCAGTCAGTAGAGCATGCGACTCTTGATCTCAGGGTTGTGAGTTTGAACCCCATATTAGGTGTGCAGGTTACTTTAAAAAATAAAAATCTTTAAAAAAAAAAAAGACTCAGCAATTGATATTTAGTACAGATTGCAGAATGAATGGAATAGAACCATCTTCATCTCTAATTCCTCTCTTTGACCTGACTGTACTATCCAATTTTATCCAATGCTATCGCTTCCTCACATGGGCAACTCTAGCCATCATTTGACCCTGGATTCGAAACCAGGATAACTAGAGGATTTGTGACTTTCTAGATATTGTATGAATACTGAACTCAATTTACAAATCTGCAGATTGAAAGTCAATCTATGGTAAATCTTTGGTTACAAACTTACAGAAGCTACAAAGGAATGAAAACAAAACAGAACAATATAAAAGACCATCTATCTCCTTTGGGTGTTTTAGCATTCAGATTTAGAATTCCAGATTTTCAGAGATGGACAGGGAAATGCTGGAACAACCTGAAAAGCCAAAGACTCCATTGATGAAAGCAATAAGTATAACTATATTTGGTGGCCCACAAAAGACAGGTATGAAACTCACTTTTCTCCACTGGAATGTTAGCACAGCAGAAATGCATTTGTGTTCTTGGGGTCATATCGGGAGAGGATGCTCTTACA
The DNA here is from genome assembly GCF_004348235.1 of Phoca vitulina. NCBI lineage: Eukaryota > Metazoa > Chordata > Mammalia > Carnivora > Phocidae > Phoca > Phoca vitulina. The sequence goes on from NW_022589743.1 coordinate 6,166,764, forward strand.
GCTCTCTTTCTGTGTACTCAGAGGTTCTGTTCATTTTCCAAGGAATTGCATCTCACAACTTGGAGATTCCACTAGCACAGCTTTCCCAGTGGTCCAGAGGTTGGACACAATTCAGTGTTAGCTTTATACTTGGTAGCTATATTAAGCCTCAAAAAAGGAAATTTGGGCTATTTTACCCTCCTTTGCCTGTTTGCGAGTTTTTCCAGTGGTTCGCCTATTGTCCAGCTCCTCGTGTAGCTGGCAAAGCCTTCCCAGTCTTGATATGTTCATCTCTAGTAGTCTATGATGCTGCATCTTTTGTTGACCTCACATGCAACCACTCTTAATAACCTCTTGCAGTGCTCTGGGCCAACTCATGTTTCTAATACCTGCTTTGTGTTATTTCTCTTTGGAAACTTATTTCCACCCTTGTTCAACAGCTAGTCACTTTTCAGTATCTGCCTTAGTGTCACTTCCTCCATGAAGTCCTTTCTACAGGAAGAAATGGGCATCCATCTTCTGTTTCCAACACCGTACAAAGAACAGTTCTGGCACTTAACAATTCTTACTATGATTGTCTTTGTTTATGTGTTCATCTTCCCTACTGTGCTGTAAGTTTCTTGAATGAAAGATTAGGTCTGTGTTCATTTAAAGTGCAGACCCTAGATAACATGCAAGTTTCTTGGTCCCCGCCCCAGATTTTCTAAATCAGATTAATTGGAGATGGGGAGAAAATCTCCAAAATCTGCATCTTTTACAATCAACATGTAATTTGGTGTAAACAAGTTTGAGCAGCACTGATCTGTGACTTATTATTTCTTTACTCAGATTGTCTAGCATAGTGACTATAATAGGTGTTGAGTGAATGAGCTAATGAATGAAAGGATGAATAGGTGAAAAATTTGTATAGATTCATATGTAATCCATATATGACAGGAAGGTCTTCTCTCCCTAAAGAGATCTAGTTAAAATTGGTTCTGACTACAGAGTTCATGCAGTGTGAAAGTCTAAAGACCTTCCCACTCTAGCATGGGTGCACATACTTTCTGTTTTGTTCCACATTAGCCCAGACACAAAACTTAATCCTCCTACCAGTTTCTAAGACAAGTCTACTCACATGGACCATTTTGTGAGGTTAGTAGACTTGCAGAGGATTGTGGAGGTCATAGAGGACAAGTCACATCATGGAATCTTCTCCTTTTAATTCCTCTCTTCTCTTCTGCCCAAATTATTCCCAAATATGTATTTTTTTCTTCTTAAGTGTAGCTCTTCAGCTCTCCTTAACACCTCACACTTACCGATCAAACTCAACTCTAGCTGCTCAGTAGAACTACATCGGCTGTTTCATTGACCCACCAACCCAACAAGGGAGCTGGAACTTTATTTTTTGTTCTGGATTTAATATTTTCTTTTACATTTCTCCAAAGAAGACATCCAATTGGCCAACAGACACATGAAAAGATGCTCAACATCACTCAGCATCAGGGAAATACAAATCAAAACCACAGGGCAATATCACCTCACGCCAGTCAGAATGGCTAAAAACAACTCAGGAAACAACAGATGTCGGCGAGGATACGGAGAAAGGGGAATCCTTTTACATTGGTGGGAATGCAAAGTGGTGCAGCTACTCTAAAAAACAGTATGGATTTAAATAAATAAATAAATAAATAAATAAATAAATAAACAAACAGTATGGAGGTTCCTCAAAAAGTTAAAAATAGACCCTATCACCCAGCAATTGCACTACTAGGTATTTATCCAAAGGATACAAACATAGTGATTCGAAGGGGCATATGCACCCCAATGTTTATAGCAACAATGTCCACAGTAGCCAAACTATGGAAAGAGCCCAGATGTCCATTGACAGATGAACGGTATATATATACAATGGAATATTACTCAGCCATCAGAAAGAATAAAATCTTGCCATTTAAAATGACTTGGATGGAACTAGAGGGTATTATGCTAAGCAAAATAAGTCAGAGAAAGACAAAAGCATACGATTTCACTCATATGTGGAATTTAAGAAACAAAACAGATGAATTTAGGGGAAAGGAAGGAAAAAGAAAACAAAGAGGGAGGCAAACCATAAGAGACTCAACTCTAGGGAACAAACTGAGGATTGCTGGAGGGGAGGTGGTTGGAGGGATGGGGTAACTGGGTCATGGGCATTAAGGAGGTCACTTGAACCTGGATGTTGTTTGCAACCGATGAATCACTGAATTCTACCTCGGAAACTAATAATATAGTACATGTTAATTAAATTGAATTTAAATAAAAAAATAATTCTGTCTTTTATACTTCACACCCTGCATGATTGATGGAGAGAGGCTGTCTTTGAATCACAGGGCTGAATTCCTTGTGGTGTCTTGGTGTAGACAGGGGGTGGTTTAGCAGGTTAAAAGTTAAAGCTTACAAGGTGTGCACATGGGACAGCACAGCCAAGATTCCAAGATGGGTTTCCATGTTCCTCACTGGAAGAACAAGGAAGGGAAAAGATAGGAACTAACAAATCTCTGCCTTGTCTCACAGGATAGAATAGACTTCTGTTCTATTTTCAACCTTCATTCCTTGCACAGTCCTCAGTTCAGTCCTTGTCAGGCTTTCCTCACATTTTGCTGAACCCAGAAATCCAGATCTGCACATCAAAAGTTGATGAGTCCAGGCTTTTAGTGGAAATTAGTTTACTCATCACTCTGACTGTTTAATTCACAAGGCCAGCGAGCCCTGGTATACCCCAGCTACAGTGAAAACTTTTCATTGTTCTGTATTATGATTATGATTATGATTTTGTTCAACAAGGCATAGAAAGAGAAAAAACACAGGTTTTGCTGATTAAACGTACTGGAGCCTAAACCCAACTCTACCATTTAATAGTCTGTGACTCTGAGCAAAGTAACTTACCTACTTATGTGTCAGCTTCCTCATTTGTACAAAGGGATAATAATAATAAATTAGGTTATATGTTTTAATGATATAAATGCATAAAAAGCACCCAGCATGATGCTAACAGAGAAATAATTCCACCTGCCCTCCCCTTCAGTTCTGAAATCATTTTGTCAACTAGGCCTATCCTCTGTCGATGGAATATGGAGGCTTACACTCAGGTATAGAGATGTCCAAGAGAGAGAGCTGTGTGTGTGTGCATATACATGTGTACAGGCAAGGGATTATCTTTTCATTTGTTTCAAAACATAATTAAGCATATAATAGATTAAGTGGTTATCATAGTTTTAGGTGTTCATTGTAATATATGTTATTTATAGTTTTCAAATTGATTTCATGTCCATTATTTTAATGGTCTTACAATAACAGTAATAGGGTAGGGGTTTCCCCTATTTTATAAAAGAAGATATTGAGACTCTCAATGGTTTTTCCAAGTTCATCCTTCAAGGAAGTGGTGGAGACAACTCAGTCCATTTTTAATCAGTGAGAATTGCTTTATTCTCAGCTGCAAGACATAACCTTTTTTTTTTTGGTTTTTTTTGCTTAAATTAAACCTAGCTCAGGTATCCCTCCACCAAAGCTGTCAGGCAGCACAGGGACTGTCATCTTTCAAGGGTGCATTCCCTTTCCTTGGATTAAACAGCTCTTTGGAGAGGGTCTTTTGCCATAGTGGTCACCACTGGCATTGCTCCTTGGCTAGGCATGAGTGATCTCCTTAAGGGTAAGAAGCTCCCCTAGAGCACCATTACCTCCTTAATGGGTTCAGCCATGGGAACACTTTCCTGACCTCTTAAGGTCATACCTTCAGGGCCACCTTCACAGGCTTCCCCAGTGGTTATCTACTGCCATGCTACAAACTACCTCAATACATGGTTCTGCTGAGGTGATTCAAATGGTGGAATCTGGAACAACTGGAGCCTGGCCAGAACTCTCTCTCTCCTCCCCCCTCCCCCATCTTACCTCTTTATGTGGCTAGCCTGGGCTTTCTCATAGCAGGACAGCTTCTGGGGAAATAGGGCTCCAGGTTCCAAAAGTGTTCCCAGGGACAAGCTGTAGAAGCTGTTCCTAAGGCCTGGGTTCAAGTGCTGTGGCACAGTATCACTTTCTATTGGTCAAAGCAGCCCCACATCCTGTCCAGATTCAAAAGAAGAGGGCATAGTTCCATAAGTTCCATAGTTCCATAGGTGGAAGGAGTGTCCAAGAATTTGTGACAATCCATAATTTGCCACACCAAGTTTCTGAGATCCTCGTACTTATGGGGAATTGTATTCCATTTTGCTCACGTGTCTACTCACCATGGATGAGTTATCTTTAAAAGATGTTTATCCTTGAGGTATAATTCCCTCAATTCTAATACTAGGTCCTCTGTCTCATGACCAAGATGAATGAGGTTTAATCACTTATTACTTACATATCCAGGTCTCATTTCCTAAAACTGCAAAAGTCTTAGCTATTCTGACAGATGTGAAGTGATATCTCATTGTGGTTTTGATTTCCATTTCCCTGATGATGAGGGATGTTGAGCATCTTTTCGTGTGTCCGTTGGCTGTCTGCATCTTTGGAAAAATATATATTCAGGTCATTTGCCCATCTTTTAATTGGATTTTTTTAGTGTGAGTTGCATGAATTCTTTTTTTCGGGGGGGTGGTTGGCTAACATATAGTGTAATATTAGTTTCAGGAGTAGAATTTACTTATTTATTTTTTTAAAGATTTTATTTATTTGACAGAGAGAGACACAGCGAGAGAGGGAACACAAGCAGGGAGAGTGGGAGAGGGAGAAGCAGGCTTCCTACGGAGCAAGGAGCCTGATGCGGGGCTCGATCCCAGGACCCTGGGATCATGACCTAAGCCAAAGGCAAACGCTTAATGACTGAGCCACCCAGGCACCCCAGGAGTAGAATTTATTGAGTCATCAATTATATATAATACCCAGTGCTCATCACAAGTGCCCTCCTTAATCTCCATCATCCATTTAGCCCATCCCTCTGCCCACCTCTGCTCCAACAACCCTCAATTTGTTCTCTATGGTTAAGAGTCTGTTTTGTGATTTGCCTCTCTCTTTTCCCCCCTATGTTCATCTGTTTTATTTCTTAAATTCCACATATGAGTGAAATCATATGGTATTTGTCTTTCTCTGACTGACTTATTTTACTTTTAACATAATACACTTTAGCTCCACCCACATCATTGCAAATGGCAAGATTTCATTTTTTACGGCTGAGTAATAGTCTATTGTGTGTGTGTGTGTGTGTGTGTGTACACCACAATTTCTTTATCCATTCATCAGTCGATGGACACTGGTTCTCTTCCCATAACTTAGCTATTGTTGATAATGCTGCTATAAACATCAGAATACATGTGTCCCTTTGACTCAGTATTTTTTTATCTCTGGATAAATACCTAGTATGCAATTGCTGCATTGTAGAGTAGTTCTACAGCTAATATCCTCAGTGGGGAAAAACAGAGCTTTTCCTCTGTGGTCAGGAACAAGATAGGGATGTCCACTCTTACCATTGTCATTTAACATAAAACTAGAAGTCCTAGCCTCAGCAATCAGACAACAAAAAGAAATAAAAGGCATCCAAATCAGCAAGGAAGAAGTCAAACTTACACTATTCGCAGACAACATGATACTCTATGTAGAAAACCCAGAAGACTCCACCAAAAAATTGCTAGAACTGATAAAGTTGTTGGATACAAAATCAACGTACAGAAATCTGTTGCATTTCTATACACCAATAATGAAGCAGCAGAGAGAGAGAAATCAAGGAATTGATCCAATTTGCAATTATACCAAAAACCATAAGATATCTAGGAATAAACCTACTAAAGAGGTGAAAAATCCATACTCTAAAAACCATAGAACACTTATTAAAGAAATTGAAGATGATCAAAGAAATGCAAAAACATTCCATGCTTATGGATTAGAAGAACAAATATTGTTAAAATGTGTATACTACCTAAAGCAATCTATACATTTAATGCAATCCCTATCAAAATACCACCAAAATTTTTCACAGAGCTAGAGCAAACAATCCTAAAATTTGTATAGAACCACAAAAGACCTTGAAGAGCCAAAGCAATTTTGAAAAAGAAAAATAAAGCTGGAGGCATGGCAGTTCAGGTTATGTTACAGAGCTGTGGTGATCAAGACAGTATGTTACTGAAACAAAAACAGATACATAGATCAATGGAACAGAATAGAGAACCCAGAAATGGACCCTCAACTCTATGGTCAACTAATCTTCGACAAAGCAGGAAAGAATGTCCATTGGAAAAAAAAGACAGTCTCTTCAACAAATGGTGTTGGGAAAACTGGGCAGCAACGTTCAGGAGAATGAAACGGGACCACTTTCTTACACTATACACAAAAGTAAATTAAAAAATGGATTAAAGACCTGAATGTGGTAAAGGAAACTATCAAAATCCTAGAGGAGAACACAGGCAGTAATCTCTTCAACATCGGCCATAACAGCTTCTTACTAGACACATCGCCAGAGGCAAGGAAAACAAAAGCAAAAATAAACTATTGGGACTTCATCAAGATAAAAAGCTTCTGCACAGTGAAGCAAACAACAAAACTAAAAGGCAACCAATGGAATGGGAGAAGATATTTGCAAATGACATATTAGATAAAGGGTTAGTATCCAAAATCTATAAAGAACTTATCAAACTCAACATCCAAAAAACAAATGATCCAGTTAAGAAATGGGCAGAAGACATGAATAGACATTTTTCCAAAGAAGTCATACAGATGGCTAACAGACACATGAAAAGATGCTCAACATCACCGATCATCAGGGAAATACAAATCAAAACTACAGTGAGATATCACCTCACACCTGTCAGAATGGCTAAAATTAACAATGCAGGAACGAACAGATGTTAGCAAGGATGCTGAGAAAGGGGAAACCTCTTGCACTGTTGGTGCAAACTGGTGCGACCACTCTGGAAAACAGTATGGAGGTTCCTCAAAGAGTTGTGTAAGTTCTTTATATATTGTGGATCTAACCCCTTATTGGATATCTCATTTGCAAATATCTTTTATTTTTCAGTAGATGGCCTTTTTGTTTTGTTAATGGTTTCCTTCACTGTGCAGAAGCTTTTTATTTTGATGTAGTCCCAATAGTTTATTTTTGCTTTTGTTTCTCTTGCCTCAGGAGACAGATCTAGAAAAATGCTGCTATGGCTGATGTCAGAGAAATTACTATCTGTGTTCTCTTCTAGGATTTTTTATGGTTTCAGGTCTCACATTTAGGTCTTTAATACATTTTGAGTTTATTTTTGTGTGTGGTGTTAAAAGGTGGTCCAGTTTCATTCTTTTGCATGTAGCTGTCCAGTTTTGCTAGAACCATTTATTGAAGAGAATGCCTTTTCTCCATTGTAAATTCTTGCCTCCTTTGTCGAGGACATGTAACTGTGTAACTATGGGTTTATGTCTGGGCTTTCTATTCTGTTTCATTGATATCATTTTGAATGGCCAACATCTAAAAGACAAGAAATAACAAGTGTTGACGAGTGTGTGGAGAAAAAGGACCCCTCGTGTGTTGTTGGTGGGAATGTGAATTGGTGCAGCCACCGTGGAAAACAGCATGGAGATTCCTCAAAACATTGAAAATAGAAATACCATATAATCCAATAATTCCACTATTGGGAAATTACGCAAAGCAAATGAAAACACTAATTTGAAATTATATATACATCCTTATGTTTATTGCAGCATTATTTACAATAGTCAAGAATGGAAGCAACCTAAATGGCCATCAGTAGACAAATGGAGAGGCGCCTGGGTGGCTTAGTCGGTTAAACGTCTACCTTCGGCTCAGGTCATGATTCCTGGGTCCTGGGATGGAGCCCCATGTCAGGCTCCCTGCTCAGCAGGGAGTCTGCTTCTCCCTCTCCCTCTGCCTGCCACTCCCCTTGCTTGTGCTCTCTATCTGTCAAATAAATAAACAAATCTTTTTAAAAAATAGAAAAATGGATAAAGAAGATGTGAGATATAATATATATAACATGAAATATTACACAGCCATAAAAATGATGGGATCATGCCATTTGAGACAATAGAGATGGACCTGGATGGTATTATGCTAAGTGAAATAAGTCAGACTGAAAAAAACAAGTACTATATGATTTCACTCATAAATGCAATATAAAAAAACAAATGAATAAACAAAGAAAAAGCAGAATCAGACCTATAAATACAGATAACAAACTTGATGGTTTCCAAAGTGGAAGGAGGCGAGGGGTTGGGCAAAATGGGTGAAGAGGAGTAGGAGATACAGGTTTCCAGTTATGGAATGAATAAATCATGGGGATAAAAGGCATAGCATAACAAATAGTGTAATAGTGATGTATCCAGACAGATGGTAGCTACAGTTGTGGTAACCATAGCATAATGTATAAACTTGGGGAATCACTATATTGTACACCTGACACTAATGTAACATTGTACGTCAACTACATTAAAAAAAAATCCTGTAAAATGTCTTCCCACTTCTTGGGGTTGGGATTGGTAGAGGGAGATACTTTTATTATGTTGTGGTAAGTCAACTTTCTTCAAAAAAGGGATTCTTCCAAATCAAGCCCCAAACTTCTATGTTTTTGTGTCCTGCTAATTTTAATTCTCATTAAATCCTCCTACTATATATACTATATATATAAGTTTCATGGGTGTTGACTGAGTAAGTAAAGGAGTGAATGAGAGAATACATAAATTGAAGGCATGCATATCTGTCCTTCCTAACAAGGATAGCATTAATTAACAGGACTAAATACTAAGGCTACTGTCCATTTCAATACAGACACCCAGTCCTCAAGGGACTTTGACAGTCATAGTTTCCTAATGCTAAAGCACAGTAATTCAGGTGCAGGATGCTAAGTACGTGGACTCTCAAGAAATGGCAGCTGGCTTTGTTTTCTCTTGTATGATAAGACTTTCAATGGCAGCTCACTGTGATAATGAAGTCATTGTTAATTCTTACATGGGAACCCTTCAGGCAAATCTCTTTAAAGCACTAATTTCTGAGATAACTCAAATCAGACATCAAATCGTACTTTTCATAAAAACTCAATGAAACATCAAGCCAAAGGCAGGACAGATGTTGCCCTTATGAAATGATCAGTGGATTGCTTGCTAAAAGTTCATTTATAGGTACATCATTTCATGTAATATGCTTGTTAGTACATCCAGAATGTCTGGCTAATGAGGTGTTTCAGTAGTTCCCAGGTCTGGGGCGGGGCCCTGGCACCTGTATTTTTCACAAGCTCCTTAGGGGATTTTGTTACATATCAATGTTTGAAAGTTAATCTACCTGGTATACACACACACACATGCATACATATATTTGTATATACATTTATGTATACGCATACATACACACACACACACACCTGTCCCAAAAACACAGAAGTAAAGAAGCAGAGAATTTGAGGAGTGAGATAGTAAGAAGGTTAAAGAGAGAAAGGGTGAAAAGAAAATTTCTAACTGGTTGTTCTTCTGGCTTTAATTTCATCTTATCTCCAGCACATTCTCCATTACGCCAGGAATAGTCACTCTTCTAAACCACAAATCTAGTCATCTTCTTTTGCTGAAAAAACTTATGACAGTTTCTTATTACATGTGGAACAAAGTCTACATTATGGATCATGACTTTGAATGGGGACCCTCCTATCTTCTGAGATCCAAATTTTCCATTTCCCATCTCATGTTTAGTCTAGCCATCCTTGGCTACTTTTCCACTTGTTAAATAAGCCTCTTATTTCCACGTTCCCATGCCTTGCTTTAAGCTTTCTTCCTAGAATGCTCTTCTCTCAACCTGAATTAAGAGGTATTTGTACTTTAATACTAAGCTAAATCTCAAGTTATTGACCTTTCCTGACACTATCTAATATTTTAAGAGACAAGATTTAAGAGAATCTATCTTCCAGGTCAATACTTGCAGATTTTGGGGGTCTGCATTTTGAGGTAAGGTCATCATTCCAGGGGATTACTAGAAGGCAATGTTATTGAAAATTACGTGGCCTATAGGAGCCACACTGGAATTTTTTTTAACTCTCAAATTTGCTAATGGTAATATTTACCTTAAATATACGCAGAACAGATAATTTTTTAAAATTTTTATTTATTTATTTTGGGGGGGCATGGCAGAGGGAGAGGGAGAGAGAATCTCAGGCAGACTCCCCGCTGAGCACAGAGCCCGTCTCGGGGCTCGATCCCAAGACCCTGAGATCATGACCTGAGCTGAAATCAAGAGTCAGCCACTTAACCGACTGAGCCACCCAGGTGCCCCAGGACAGATACTTTTCATTCCTACTTTATGTTGAAGACTTTTAGGGCCTGAGAGTATACATCCAAGTTTTTAAAAGGTTAATGTTCTATTTTGTCTGGAAAAAAATCAGGTAGCTCTGCACCCATACAAACCACCTCCATGCATTTTCAATGCTGATAGAAGAAAATCACAACTTTCTAGTTTTTCCCAACATCTCATGATAAAAATGGTGAAACATGCAGAAAAGTTGAAAGAATTATATAGTGGACACCCATATACCTACTATCTGGATGCTATAATTGTTAATATTTTGTGGTTTGCTTTGTCACATTACCGATTTTTTCCATCTGCCCATTCATTGATCCATCTTACTTTCCGTGCATCTCAGAGCAAGTTGCAAACACCAGTACACTTCTGATCCTTTCCCTTGTTAATGCAGAATGTTAAGACTTCCAAGTGAAAGCTTATCAGTTCAAGCATATGCACTCGCTTCCATCAATAACACGTAATATCTACACTATAATCTTAAACTGCATGTGGTTTTGTTTTCTGTCAAAAGCATGGTTAAACTGACGAATATTTGAGCAAGATCACCTATTTCTCTGGTGTCTCACAAAATTCTATCAGGTCACATCACCAGAATGCAAAGCATTTTTAATACTGATAGCTTAGGTGTTGGAGAAATTCTGTGAGAAAAGTGATTTGATACTATGCTATTACTATTCACATGAAATTAATATAAAATTTTGCGGGATAGCATATGGTTTTTTCCCAGCTTATATATATCTATGGTTAATGACACTTTCCTTAATACAACTTACTGTCCTAAAGTATGAGTCGAACAATAATGCCTGCTTTGAATGAATGAGTAATGAATGTTTAGAGATCTAGTCCTTGAAGTTACTGAATTGCTCATTGGAGGAGAGAGAACATGACCCAGGAATACAAGGTGGGGGAGGGTTGGTAAGTTGATGAATCAAATGCTTGAATGTTATTTAGCTCTGTGAAATTAACAACCAGATGCACTAAACCTGGAAATAGTTAAAAATAAGGACCTCTTGGGAGCTGGACTGGACAAGAGAAGGTTGTGGAAGGAAACTGGTGATTTCCATCATAACAATAAAAAATAATGATAATAACAGCATATTTGGTGCTCATTGTGTGCCAAGAACTATTTTAAGTTCTTCACTTTTATATTACATCAAATGTTTACATTTACTTAATTTTCTTTTAATCTTTATAAAAGTTCTATGAGGTAGATGTTGCCGTCATTTTGCAGATGTGGAAACTGAGTCTCAAAGGAAGACTAGATTCTTTGAACTCGAGAAGTGTGTCCTACAGTTCATATTCTTCACTGTGACATCTTGATAATACTTGTGAAAGGAAAGATATCCATGAGATATTAGATATTTTTAGCCTTTCGCAGCAGGAAAACTTTTTCGTTTTAAAAAATCTTGTAAGCTTTTTTTTTTTTTATCAGATAATAAAACCCATGTAAGAGCTTGTGTAAAGCCCTCTTCTCTGTTTTGTTTTGGAAGCTCAGACATCAGTATATTGCTCAAATACTGTAATTATTCCACTCTTGTTTTGGTTTCTGATCTCACTTTTATCTTTACCCTCTGTGCATATAGTCAAAATATCCAAAGTAAATAAGCAAGTACACAGACAAACATGACAATAAATTATTCCTTTACTTACTTGTTTGCTTCTACTCTGATGATTTTATTTAAAATTCTACACCTTTCACAATTTTTGGCATCGTTATGAGTTCTGTAAGAATGCTCCCTGAGGATTCAGAATAGTCATCAAGCCATTCACTAATAAAAATTCATGTAGCGTTGAAAATGCAACATGAAAAATCTTTACTCAGGGTACATTAAAATTGGTACATCATTTGTTTTTCACTAATGAGAGGTTTGCAATCCTGGTGGATTCTGGGTAGAAAAGCTGATCCCACGTCAGTGCCTGCCTCTCTAAAAGTGTAAAGAGAAGATCATGGGTCTTATATTTTCTCTCTGGATTAATGCTTCCTTGTGTAGAGTATCCATATCATATTCTGACCCTATCATTTTTGATCATTCAACCTTCTTGAATGAATTTGTTCCTCAGCATTCTAATGGGCTGCTGTGCCTCCCAAGGATTATTAAGGTGTGACTCTGGTCACATATCACTAGACCTCTGAACAAAAGCTGTCAAAGGAAAGAGCACTGGGAACCTTCAGAGTGAGATCCACCTGGACATAAATAACAATGATTTAACTTTTCATCTCTGGTGTCAAGTAACTCTCATTTCAAAAGGGATCCATGTGTTAAAGTAGACTTTAAAAAAAAAATCTTTTTAAGGAGTCTATCCTGCCTTAAAATATATGTATCCTCCTCTTCTCTCCCAGGATGGATGGATATTTCAGTCTCTAGAACCAAGGTGAGCTAAAATAATGCTTGTATTCAAGCTCAAACAAAACAAACAAACAAAAACCTGCCAAAGAACATATAGTTGCAGCCTGAATCTATCTCAAAACAATCAAAGGAGAAACTTCCCTGTTCTTGCTACAACACCAGCTCCCAGCAGAGTTGAAATGTAAGATATGAGCAACTGTGCCTGATTTCATGGGATGTTTGTACCTTAGCTAGAAATATCATGCTGTTGATCCTAACATAATAAAAGGAGAGGATCTTAGGATTGGAAATATAAAAGCAAGCAAACAAAAAGAGTTTGAGATGATGTTATTGTTAAAGCAATCAACAAACAGATGCATCAAATGGTATTAAGTGTTAAAATAGAGAAGAGACAACATCTGAATTATATTTAAAAGACAAAAAAGACTGGGTTTTGCTACAGTGTAGAGAAGATACGGAGTGGTGCACGACCAGAGGCAGAGTGATCAGTGAAGTGGTTATTACTGCAGACCAGATGTCAGGTGGTAGTGGAGTAGACTATGGTGGAGGAAGTGAAATTGGAGAGAAGTATGTATTTGTGGTGCATATTGTGGACATGAAGCACTGAAAGATGAACCGATGGGTTGGGAAAGGAAGGAATCAGTGATGACCTCTAGGTGTTTAGCTTGAGCAACTAGATGATGGTGGGAACATTCGTTGAGTTGGAAAACTTGGGATTGGAACAAGTTTGGGGCTACAAATAGGGGCTTTCATTTTAGATACAATAAATACTACAATAAATATACTATTGATTCCCAAGTGGCATATGAGAAAGAACTTAAGCAAAAAGAAAAAGAGCTATTCTAACCTGAGAGACAATAGATAGATAATATATATGTGCAAGCAGGCATAAGATAGAACCAGAAAATGCATGAATTAGGTTCCCTCTTACATATCTATGAGCAATTCTTGTGTTTTAAGTTAAATCCAAAGACCTGATTAAGTTTGCAAGCATCAGAAAGTGATAATTCCTTGGAAAATTTCGTGCTTTAGTTTATTACTAACAGTTTTGAAGAAGAAAGCATTTTATTGAAGTAGATATATACATAAATAATTTTTTTTTGTCCACAAAAGAACAAAAGAAACAAATTTCTGAATTTCTCAATGCAAGGGGATATAAATTATAATTATTATTGCCTGTATTTTTCTCCACCTTTATGAAACATTGTTCATTATAAAGGCTTAAAAATATTTGTAGAATGAATGACCATTTTCGTATCTTGTGTTTTCAATTAGGCTGTAAGCTCTTGACAATAGGATGTCCTATACTTCTTGGAATCCACCCAGCAACTAGGAACATAGTATACTAAAAAGAATTAGATTTTGGATTATAGAAGGTACAGATGTGAATTACAGTGCAACTGCTTATCCTTTGACTTTGAGAAAGTTACTTAGCCTTGATAAATTTATACTTTTTCATTTGAAAAACTGTACTAATAATACTTGTTGTCCTGTGTTTGCTGTGAAAATTAAATAAGAAAACTTTAGCAATAGCCTAAAACAGTTCTTGGCATATATTGAAGTACTCAGTCAATGTTGACTTCCCTTCCCTAAGCATGATTCTATGGGCAGACTCAATAAATATTTGTCAAGTGAACGAATGACATTATCTTTAGGATATCATTACCATTAATTCCTAATGGGTCTTGCATTTTGGGTCAAAAGGACACTCTTTCAACCCTTTCGTATTTGGTGTTAATAGCCGTATAGTGTCACAGATCACAAAACCATATTTAATGTTTGTTGCTATTATCAATCAGTCCAGCTGAACACAGCCCACAGAATATAATTGAGTCAGATTAATTTTAATAACTGAAAGTGAACATTAGCATTCGTGGGAATGGGAATAAAATTGTCCCCACCACAAGTTAAATTACTGCTACTGTTCATAAATTTTAAAACAGCTGACTCTGAATTTCCACCTGCATCTTTTAAAATGATCTTTCTATCTTCCCATTATTTTTTTAATAGACACCTAGGCAGAATTTCATTTCAGTTGTACTTAGAGTAAAACTAGAAAGTGGCTGGAAAAAAACAACAACCCTGTTTCTTACTGAACTATTTATACCAATACTAGTTACATCTTAAGTGAGAAATGAGGGGGTGCTAAAGATCACGTTCCTCAAATTTTGTTTTGCCATTGTATTTTGAATGATTATTCTTCTCTTGAAATACTGATTTATAGGAACCCTGACTACCAAATACTATACCACAATGCACGTACATTATTAAACTCTAGGTCCTGGGCAAAAATTTAAGAACTACTTATTGATAAACAACTACCTAGATTTTCTAAGGTTTCTCTAGCTTTCATAGAAGTTCTTCTGGTCTAACTTCTAATCAGCCAAAGGCATTCAACTCTTCTAATAACATTCATATCTATAGAGGTCTGTAGATTCTTCTGTACTCCACCATTAAGTTCAGGAAACTGGGGCTTATATTTTAAAACCTCCCCACACACACACACGCACACATAGAAAATCACACATACTTGAGTCATGTATACTAGGAGGGAAAAGGCTACTCAGTCTACCAAGGATCAGAGTTTTTGGTTAGAACACTAGGTTCTGAGTGTTCAAAAACACCTCAGCCTTTCTCCCCAGTCAGGTGTTTCAGGGGGCGTCTAGCTACAGGGTAAAGTAGCTGGCTTTATTGGAGAAGGTAAACATATCAAGGATGCATTCCTAGGAATAAGTGAAAAAAGAATCTCAAAAATGCAGGCTAAATCATTTGCAATAACATGGATGGATCTAGAGGGTATCATGTTAAGTAAAATAAGTCAATCAGAGAAAGATAAATACCCTATGATTTCACTCCTGTGGAATTTAAGAAACAAAACAAATGACAAAGAGAAAAAGAGACAAATCAAAAACAGACTCTTAACTCTAGAGAACAAACTGATGAGTGGAGAGATGGGGAAAAGAGGTGAAGGGGATTAAGAGTACATGTATCAGGATGAGCACTGAGTCATGTGAGAATGATTGAGTCACTATATTGAACACCTAAAACTAATGTAACACTGTATGTTAACTATACTGGAATTTAAAATAATGTAGAAATACAAAGCCATTTCAAAAAAAAAATTCAGGCTAAATTAAAAATAAATAAAGCACGGGGAAACACTCTTAGGAAGGATGCCTTTAATACACAGAAGCCTTTTACATGGCTCATTTGAGATAAAGAAAGTAAAACGGGGCAGATGCTAGGGACTGTGCATACCAATAGATTAGCTAAGGCCATATAAGACTTACCTCTTTCAAGGGGAGTGATAAATAATGAGGAGAGCAGTAAAGAAACTGTCTATTTCTTGAAACTTGGCCCTATATCATCTAAGATGAGATTTGTTTTCATTTGTTTTATAATGACACAGGAAATTATAATTAAAGAGTTGACCCTGCTTCTGTTCTGAAACTTAGGGAAGTACATTCATCCATCAAAAGAAAAAAGAGAGAGAGAGAGAGCACATTTAATGTGTTTTTAACATATTAATAGGTAAAAGGGGTAAGTCTGTATTTACTTTAGCACATGCCAATAATAGGGGAAATAACTCTTTATCCTCTATTTATGATATAAGTCATAGAAGAATGGAAAGATACTTTTTTTTAACTTAAAGGAAAAAATCTACATATGGTCAAAAAATAATAAAAATTTTAAAAATCTACACTCAGTCAATACCATGTTTACTGAAGGGTCACTAGATGTTTTCTTTCTTTTTTTTTTTTTTAAGATTTTATTTATTTATTTGTCATAGAGAGAGAGAGAAAAAGAGAGCACAAGCAGGGGAAGCGGCAGGCCGAGGGAGAAGCAGGCTTCCCGCTGAGCAAGGAGGCAGATGTGGTACTTTATCCCAGGAGCCTGGGATCATGACCTGAGCTGAAGGCAGACCCAACAGAGCCACCCTAGATGTTTTCTTTATACAGTGGTAATATTGCTAGTTAGAAGCATGGGCCTTGGAAATAGGCTGCCCTGAACTAAATCCAGTTCTGCCATTTATTAGCTGTGTGATCTTGGACAAGATTCTTCACCTTTTTATATCAGTTTCCTCTCCTGGGAATAATAACATTAACTACCTCACAAGGCTGTTGTGGGGATTAACTGAGTAATCCACGTAAAGCACATAGAACAATGCCTGCCGTATTTGTTAACTATTATATATGTGTTAGCCATTTTCATTCTTGAAATTAATACATGAATATCTATCAGTAACAGTACTACTTGGTGTATATTAAAAATACCAGACATTGCACAGACATTGCACTAACATTAGAAAATAAAATGCAAGTTCTCAGTAAGTAAGGAGAAAGTGAGATTATCATTGTACTCGGGTTATATTACTGTTCATCTGTGGAGATAAAAAAGAAGAATCAACTGAAAACCATTATAAAAATGAAAAGTTTAAACAATAGATGAGACAAATGGAAAACAAATAGCAAGATGGTGTATTTAAATCCAATCAAATGTAAATGGCCTTAACATTCCAATTAATGGCAGAGATTTTAAGACTGGATAAAAAAGGTCAAGATCAAACTATTTGCTGTCCATAGGATCACTGTTTTCAATAAATGACACAGATTAAAAGTAAATAGATGCAAAAAAGCATTCCATGCTAATACTAACAAGTAAAAGCTAGAGTGCCTATATTAATATCAACAAAGTAGATTTTAGACAAAGGTATATTACCTGAAATAAAGAGCATCATTTAATGATGGGGAAGTGATCGATTAAATAAGAGGACATAATAATCCTATATGTATATATTCCTAAGAACAGAATTTTGAAGTGCATAAACTAAAAGTTAGTAGAAGTGAAAGGAGAAATTTAAAATTAACAAGTACTGTTGGATATATTGCATGAACCAATCACTCATAATAAACTTCTTTCTCTCTGTTTCTCTCTCTCTCTATATATATATATATCCTATTGGTTCTGGTTTTCTGGAGAAACCTGACTAAAATGATTTCTATTTCTTAAATTGGCAAAGATCAAAAAGATTGATACAACTCATTGTTATCAAGATTATATAAAAATTGGTACTCTCATACATTTCTAATGGGCCCATATATTAATACACATGTGAATGTGTTACCAAATGTAAAATTACATATTTTCAATTCCAGAATTCCTCTTCTACAAATTTGTCTTAATGAAGAAAGGGCATAAACTTAACAGGTGCAAAAATACTGATCATGGCATTACTTTTTAAAAAAAATATTTATTTATTTGAGAAAGAGAGAGGGAGAGAGGGAGCACGGGGGATGGGCAGAGGCAGAGGGAGAGAGAAAGTCCCAAGCAGACTCCTGCTGAGTGTGGAGCCTGACATGGGGCTCGATGTCATGACCTTGAGGTCATGACCTGAGCCAAAATCGAGTCAGATGCTTAACTGACTGAGCCACCCAGGCGCCCCACATGGCATTACTTTTAATAGCAAATAGTATTAAGTAGTTTTAAAAATAAATTCTGATTTATTTATCAAAAGGAGACTATAATAACAATGTCATTTGAATAGTAAGAATAAATAGCATTATTGTAGCATTTACTAAGTGTCAGTCACTGTGGCTATTGAAATGATTATGTAGCTCTGTGCTTATTGACATGGAAATAAATATATCCATTTTATGTTTAAAAAAAAGGAAAGCCTACAAAACTGCATAGTATGGTCCAAATTTTCTAAATAGGTAGGAATTCTACTTATTATGAATATAGTATGTATATTCATAGAATAATTCCTGGGGGGTTATTAGGGTGACTATGGGTCTTGACTCACCTGGCATGGTCCCAAGTAGTTATTAACATCCCTTTTATTCTACGAAGTTCCCAGTTTGGATAACAAGTAATACAGCCATGCTGGTTTTGTGTGATTTTTTTCACTTTCTTCATTATTTACATCTATATTCAATTAAGTCCTTTTTTTAATGTTTTATTTATTTATTCATGAGAGTCAGAGAGAGAGAGAGAGGCAGAGGCAGAGGGAGAAGCAGGCTCCCTGCCTAGCAGGGAGCCTGATGCGGGACTCGATCCCAGAATCCTGGGATCATGACCTGAGCCGAAGGCAGACGCTTAACCATCTGAGCCACCCAGGTGCCCTTCAATTAAGTTTTGAAATGAGCATATATTTCATACATAAGTCATGGGAGAAACAATAATGACACTACCCCACAACAACAGTAAATCCATTTCTTAAGTGTTTTGTAAAGGAAACTGCTTTTCTGCGAGAGGAGGAAAAGTGTCAGTTCCTGTCAATATAAAGCAAGATGATAAAAATCTCTAAAAGTTGAAGAGGATTTGCAAAGAGCAGTCACATATTCAACAAGCAATAAATGCTCCAAGAGGAGGAAGAGACTGGATGGGTACAAGACATGGAGAAAGTCTCCAACATAGTTCTTCCTTGGTTAAAGGGCATCATGGGAGAATCATACTGTATTGGTGATAATGTGTGCTTTTTTTAAAAATTCAAAAAAAAATTTTAGTATCTGGGCTTGTCATGAAAGAGAGGTTTACAAAGAATTGGAACAAAACTCTCTTACGAGTATGATGGGACTGGTGGTAGGATCAGGTGTCCCAAATTGGTGTGAGAAGTTTCAGTTAATTAAGATCTAGCTAGAAAAGGGGCGCCTGGGTGGCTCAGTCGTTAAGCATCTGCCTTTGGCTCAGGTCATGATCCCAGGGTTCTGGGATCAAGCCCCGCATCGGGCTCCCTGCTCCGCTGGAAGCCTGCTTCTCCCTCTCCCCCCTGCTTGTGTTCTGTCTCTTGCTGTGTCTCTCTCTGTCAAATAAATTAAAAGAAAAAAGATCTAGCTAGAAGAGTTAGCATCTGCCTCTTGATGTAACAGAGAGACCTAGAGTGGAGAGAGGGATTGTTCTTATTCCTTTGAATTGAAGTTTGAATCAGCATAACTCAGATTTCTGACCTTAAGACTCATGATGAAGTTAAACCAAGTCCTTAGAGAATGCCAGAGTTATAGTTAACAGGAACTGGTATTGTTGAATTTTGGATTATAAGATGCACCAGCACATGCTCAAATTTGGACCCCAAATGTCAGCTGGGGTGAATCTGTAACATCTAAGTAAGACTATCTAGCCCCCTGCCACCCTACTGCCAGAATTCTATGATTTGTGGAAATTCCAAGGCTTGCCCCATGAAGGCTGCAAATTCCCAGGGGAATTCCTTTCTCAAGGTTACCTTTGATCTAGTTCCTGCTTCTGTTCACCATCCTATGCATGTGCCTTTCCTCACACAAGTCCTTTTCTTTATTACACACACACACACACACACACACACGGCTCACACACCACTCACTGAAGGATTTGTGGGTGCAGCTGATTCTACTGGAAATCTGGGACTAAGCAGAGGTTTACAACCTTACAAACAGGGGTGCCTGGGTGGCTCAGTCGTTAAACGTCTGCCTTCGGCTCAGGTCATGATCCCAGGGTCCTGGGATCGAGCCCCGCATCGGGCTCCCTGCTCGGCAGGAAGCCTGCTCCTCCCTCTCCCACTCCCCCTGCTTGTGTTCCCTCTCTCGCTGTGTCTCTCTCTGTCAAATAAATAAATAAAATCTTTTAAAAAAACACACAACCATACAAACATTCTTCGCTGATTATTGGAGCCTCTGCATTTTCAAGTGTCTTCACCCTTGCTACAAAATCCAGATCCTGCTTCTTGCCATCTGTGGGGCCCAACTCACCCTCTCTTTCTCTCTCTTCGCATCCTTTATCCTCTGTTTCTTTTTTTCTCAGACATAAAAACAAATGCTTTCTGTGTTTTTATACAGAGCAAGTTAGCTTTGTCTAGTCTCTTCACAGAGGCTTAGTTTCGGGCTCCTTTTGTGAATTTAAGCCTTAAAATTACTCTGGTCTAATTAAATTCTTAGACAATGTGTCTTATTCTCCATTACCCATCTGCGAGAGGTGAGGATTTTGTTTTACAGTTTTAATTGTAATTCTCAATTTGCTACCAATTCACAGAAGTTTTACATTTTTTATGGTGGGCAGTTAAATAATTCATACTCTATTTTAATAAATAGCCCATTAGAATAAAGAGTCCTTGAAAAGAGAAGAATATTTTCATCTTATCTCCAGGAGTTATTTCATGTTTGGAGTAAATCTAAGCATTTTGATTATATTTAAAAACTCGAAGCAATATTCTTTATCTGGTGGTATGGAGCCAAGTTGCAGGCATTGGAGAAAGTTTGGGGAAGTAATGTAAGTAGCTAACATATGTTGAATCCCAGAAAACTGGCTAGGGTTCCTTATAATATTATGTTTGTCTTTTTACTTATGCATTAGTTGGATTTATAAAAAGTAGAAAGAAGTTAAGAAAACACTCAAATCTAAATATACCATTCTAATGAGAAATAAAAATATTAAGCAGAATCAGTATAACAGCAGGTTGGAAAAATGTTAGGTCAAAGTTGTTTTCGTTTTTTGCTTTTTGCCACATTTACTTATTGAAATGGTAAATACACAGATTTGGGGAGGGGAGTAAATGCATAGAAATCTTTATCTTTCCCCAACACAATCCAACAAAAGTGTGAGACGATGATCAATTCAGCTGCAGAATAAGACTATTGGCTCTTCTATTCTCCATCTTCTCTATCATGGAAATTCCTGCATAAGAAGTCCTTCTCGTGTTCGGTTGTCCCAGATTTCACACATCCCTGGCAGCTCTGTCCAATATCTCTGTGACTGGGCTTTTTGTCTATGTTGACAGTGATCCTTTCACCTTTTCCAGTGGTTCTTCATCTGAAGGCTTCCTCGTGACATTAACTGACGTTTCTCTGGACAAGAATTTATTTAAGAGTAAAATAGTAGCACCAACTATAAATCCCCAGAAACACAAGAATTCAGAGAGTGCACAGCCTCAGATGTGAACAGTACAGACAAGCTGGGAAGAGAATGCTTTCTACCAATGACCTTATGTCCCTACTCAAAACGGTGCTTGTTGGGTCCCCTTCATGGAATCTTGCCACCAGTGTATGATCTCCAAAACTTTGGGGTGCATTTTTTCCCCTCATATTAATATGTATACATTTTAAGTTATTTATTTAATTGTCATTGTAGTCCCCAAATGCATCAATTGATTACAAGTATGTTATTTGTCCCCAAATTGGAAGGTGGGTGTACTTTATTGAATTCTTTCCACTGAGATTCAGAGGTAGGGGCTACTGTCTTCACAACAAATTCTTTGATTTTTTTTTTTCTCCAGAAGTTTAATTCCTCAGACTTTAATTATCGCTTGCCTATGTTTCTCCAACTCTTGTTATGAATGGAGATTCCAAATAGTGCATCTGGATGGAGCTAAAGCTACCCATGTGTATTCATCTCAACGTCATGCCAGCCCGCCTTGCAAGTTTCCTATTTTGCCAACTCACGTTTGCAGACAATTAGATCTGTTATGAATGGAGAACAGTCGGAATGCAGAACAGTCTGATTTTGTCATGTGGTGCATTTTTCCTGCTTTCCAGTCATTTAGTCCGTTCATCCTCCTGGGCGTGATACGGTATCGGTCATCATATCATCATAGGATCTAGGTTCACTTGATGTGGTGGGTTGGGTTTCTCAGAAGCAGACTCTGAGATTGAGATTCATGAACAGGATGCTTATTAGCCAATGTTCTGAGGGTATAACAGTGGGGAGCAAAAAGGAGCAGGATTGGGCAGAAGCAGCTGTGACGCTGTCCTCATGAAGGGCTCAGTTGACCACATGGGGTCATGCTCTGGAGCACGGGATGGCTCTTCAGAGTTGTCTGGAAGTGACGCAGGGGCCAGGCTTTTCTATACTTATGTAGATTAGTCATTGGATACGGACTTTCCCTAGAAGGAGGCCAACTGTCCCAGGCAGCTTTCCTCACCGGAGGCAATCCTCAAGGATGGATGGCAGCTGAGGGTCATCTTCTGACAGCACTCACAACCACTGGGAGGAAAATTTTCTCGTTCCTGAGGATCTGGGTGGCACATAACAGTATCTACCACACATTTTAATGGACACTCAACTTACAAGGTTTCTCTAGACCAATAGATTACAAAACTTTTTTTTTTTTTAAGAAACAGTACCTTTTGTTCCAAGCAATAGCTTATACAAAATCTTTCTGTAGAGAAGAGACAAAAGCTTTCCCAGGATGCCCAAGAAATGACTCCTAAGATACCTCTACAGTTACTTAGATACCCAGAGTTTCTTGGGACACATTTGAAAACCTACTAGATAAATAGTTTTAAAACTTAGCTGATCATCAGAATCAGCTGAAAAACTTTAAAAAAAAATGAAACCACACACACAGCTTCTTGGGTTTCATACTGAGAGACTGTGGGTCAGTAGGTCTAGGATTGGGCATTAGGATAGAAATACTTAAGTGCACACACACACACACACACACACACACGTACCCAGGTGATTCTTCTAGAATTATGCTCTTGGATAAGAGCTTTTGTTAAAACCAGGGTTTTTATTAGAAGAAAAAATATACAAACGGATTTCTATTTATTATTTGAAAATGAAAAAGGCTATGGTATACAGATTGGGAGGTGAGCAGGGGTAGGATCCCCGCTATGCTGCAATCTTCTTCCGTTCTTAATCTTCTTTCCTTAGCTATATGTTGTTGAAGTTCATGGATTTGTGTTATTCCTCAAAAGTACTTTGATGACTCTTTTGCTAGGTGCTGACTTTTTTGGTTCATTTGGTTAGGTATTGGGGAAAGGAAGTTCTGAGATGACTCAGCCTACCAGCTTTGCATTGACTTCCCTGGTACGCGCATCTCCAGATATATGTGACAAAACCAAATTCCTCTCCAAAGTGACCCTCTCCACCAGCAGTTGATGAGTGATCCTGCTACTCTACATTCCAATTAGCACTTGGTGTTGTTTATTTATTTATTAAATAAATATTTGCTGACTACCTACTGTGTGCTAAACATCATTCTAAGCGTTTGGGATAGGTCAATGAACAAAACAAGACATTCTAGCGGACTGATAACAGACAATATGACATGATAAATACCTAATTTTATTGGATGTTAGAAGATGATGAGTACATAAGGAGAGCAAGTAAGAGAGATCAGGAGTGGCATAGAAGGAGGAATTGAAGTGGTAATTTTAAATAAAGGGGTTCAGAGTGGTCTTTCTGAAAAGGTGACACTTGAACAGCTTTGAGAAGCGATAAAAGGGAGTTAACCATGTGGTTATCTGGAGGATGCCAGTTCCAGCCAAAACTGAGTTTCTCAATTAGAGCACTGTTGACATTTTGGGTTGGGTAATTCTGTGTTGTGGGGGCTGTCCTATGCTTTGTAGGATGTTCAGCAGCATCCCTGGCCTCTACCCACTAGATGGTAGTTGTATCCTCCCCTCCAGTTCTTGCAACCAAGAATGATCCAAACATTGCCAAATGTCCCTGATTTAGAACTACTGGTATAAACCATGCAAATAATTTTGTCTTTTTCTATATGGGTCCTAATTGTCTCAGCTACCTATTATAAAGTCCATCTGCTGAATTGTAAAATGCTGACTTTGTCAAACAGAAAGTTTTCATATTTTTGAGGGTCAGAGTCTATACTCTATTATGTTTCTAAGATATATTTATTTATCTTTGAATAAATATTCTCTTAATTACTGTAACTTTGTAAGTCTTGGTATCTGGTAGGGTAAATTCTTCCTCTTCATTCTCATTTGAAATTAACTTAACCATTCTTTGCTATATACCCTCTTCCATATGCAATTTCAGACCAGCTTGTCACAGTCTATAAAAAACTGTGATGGGATTATTATAGAATTCATTAAATTTATAGATTAATTTAGAGGGAATTGACACCTTTATGAAATTGACTCTTCCCATCCATGACCAAAAGTATCTCTCTCCATTTATTTAGGGCTTTTTTATGTCCTTCAATAAAGATATTATTCATTTTCTCCATATAGGTCTTAGACCTTTCCTGATAGATTTATTTCTGGCTATGTGATAGGTTCTGTTGCTAATGTGAATGGTGGCTTTAAAAACAATTATTACATTTTCTTAACTGCTGTTTCTAGTGCGTAATTAGTTTTTGTATCTTCAATATAAAAATCTTGCTTATTATTCCTGGCAGTTTCCTGCAGATTGCACTTAATGGTCCAGGAAGACAATCATAAAATATGTGGATTACATAGGAAAAATTTTTCCTTTCCAATCCTTTTACCTCTTATTGCCTTTTGTTGTCTTTTGCTTTGGTTAGCAGGATGGTGGAGATTTTTCATTCTGTTCCTCATCTTAAAGTGATTGATTCTAATATTTTACCTAAAGTGCAGTCTTGTACTTGGTAGGTAACCTTTATCAGGTTAAGGATGATCCCTTTCCTTTTCAGTTTGCTATGAGTTTTATCTCGCATGGGTACTAAATTTTATCCAATATATTTTTTGGATCTACTGTGATGATCATATGATTTTTCTCCTTTAATCAATGAATGGAATAATTGCATTCACAGATTTTTCTCAAGTTAACCATTCTTACATTCCTGGAACAAACCCTATTTCATGCTCTCTGGAAAGAACAACTCCACTCTGCAATAAGGGAGTATCTGTTCCATTTCTAGAGAACTCATCTTGAAAAAGTTGCCTACAGAGGCAGATCCAGGTGTATAGGAACCTGAAACTTTATTAAACTTGGGGTCTGTTTATAAGAATAAACACTCAGATTTATGAACACAAATTAGCTATTACAGTGAATACCTATTTAAAACTGAACAAATTACAAATTTTATAAAGCTGATGAATACCATAAATATCACATTTCTTAACAGTTAGAACTCTGTTCATGAATTACTTGATTCATGAATTACATGAATTACTGTAATACTGTTTTGTTTTGTTTTTTTGGACTTTTGGCCACATAATCTTAAACCACTTCTTTATGGGACAGTGATTTTTAAATATTTCCTATGTAGATTCTAGACAAAGAATTCAGTGTTTCCTTTCTCATGAACAACCAACACTAGTTCTTTAAAAACTACATTGATATTGAGTATTCATAAAAGGTGCAAATTCCTGCGCATACACCCTACTTTGTAATTCAGCAGCCTGTCTGTCCCCTATAAATACCAGAATCCGGGTAAGTTCTATTTTGCGTGATTTGTATAAAAATGACTGACACATTTGTAAGTGTCTAAGCTGTTTTATTAGGATGCTCATGACAGAAGAAAATGTCTGCTCTGAATAGACATTTTACAGAACAAATCTTTGGCTTACAATTTTACACTTGTGATATCTGGAAGAAATTTCCAGAGACTAGCTTCTGGCTCCACAGAATTCAAACTTTGTTTCTTTTCCACTGCTCGCACACTACCATTACTGAGAGCTGAAGGATACCTTCCGATTATGATGACACCTCTGTACTTTCGCATCATCACTAGCTTCATGGTCAACCCCCCACAGTAGGGACCACGGTTTAAACATTCTTTAGAAAGAAAAAAAATGGAAAATATAATGTATGGCATCAGTAAACTTGTATGACATCTTTCACAGTGTGTTCCCCTTGCAGCCCCGTGAAGTGAGGACATACACTCAACTTTTCACAGAACATTTACTTCCACGCTGCTGATTAAAATAAGATGCTCATCAATCCTCTCTCTGATAGAGAGCTTGCTCACAGAGACAAAGGCAAGGAAAATTAACTTTAAGAAAATGTCTGATAATTAAGCTTTCATTTTCCTTCCCATTCTGAAAATTTGCTTTCTTTCCCTACAGATAGAAGTCAGTTAATCCTTCTCCAAATTCACATAACTCCCACTAATATTTGATATTAATGATATAGACACTTCACTAAATAGTCATGCATGTGATGATTCTCCATTTACTCCTAGAGGGGTGACAAATAACATTTTCAAAGTGTTTTGATCTTCAAACTCTTAATTCACATTTGTTTTTATAATGAGGTCTTTGGAAATATTGAATGGATGTTCTTGAATTTGCCCTTTGTTGGCAAACAGTTCCACATGCTGAAAAATCAAAACATCTGTTCCATGTTCTTCTCCCCAGAGTATATCCCTATTTCTGAGAATATGGGGGGAATTCGAGCAGGGGGATCATTCTAAGGAACTAAAGAGCTGATAATGTTGTCTTTCTCCACAAATTTCCTTGTCTGTGCATTCTCCCTCCTTCCCTTCTAGGCTGGCTCCATATGGGTACCCACAGCATTCATAGCCTTTCCAGTCCTTCTCAATCTGATTTTAGGGGAGGTTGTGATAGACTTTTGTCCACCGATTCATTCCTGATAGTTTGTTTTTCACTAATGTTTCTGCTAGGATTCGTGAAGCCTAACACACAAACAACAACACAGAGAATGATTACCTGAGAAAGTGCTCAGAACAAGGAAATGAATGTTGGTTCCAAATGTAACCATAAAGCATTTAAAATGAAATAGTTCTGATTTATTAAAGGAAGGATAAACAACAAACAGACATCTTTAAACGGAGGGTAAGAAAAATTAAAACTTGAGAAAGATACTGAGGTAATCACAGCCTTTTAAAGACAAAGGAAATTTAAAGCTGCAATGATGAATCAGCCCCAATTCCAAAATGTTCCGAGTGTCTAGGATAAATAAACCTTTTCGAATAACACATTTTGAAATTAGAAAATTAAAACAAATACCCGATGAGGGGAATTAGTTTTGCTCATTTTGATCCAAGAGACTGGAAGTTCTAGTGAAGGAGAAGCTGTTTCCCTCTTTCTTAAGCTTAAGGATCTGTCAAATACCAGACATTTTTATTAAGCATTCCAACCCTGTGCTCTTGGGGATGAAAATCAATGCACCTAGTCGGGGGAAAACACATTGGAACTGAAAGATTGTTGGCACGATGTGCCCCAGATGTGGCTCAGCATCAGCAGGACCCAAGGAGCTTGTTAAACTGCAAACACCAGGATGCACAGCCAGTATTAGGAACCGCTGGCTTGTGGGAAGTCAGTCAGAGGAGAGAGATCGAATTGGCTGCCTTTAAGGAATGAATAAATAAATAAATATATATTCATTCATTCATTCATTCATTATGTGTATATATATATATTTATTATTTATTTATACATTTATTATATATTATATATTATATTTACATATTATTAATTTATATACTATATAAACTGTCTATAATTAATTATTAAATGTATTAATAAATTAATTATATATTAAATCATATATTAAATAAATATATTTTAAAATATATATATATTTTTATATATTAATAAATATAAAATAAATAAAATATAAAAATAAAAATATACACATAAAAATATGTGTAAATATATTTAAATATATAATTCAATATATTTATTAGTTATATTTAT
>NW_022589743.1:6195095-6575655 GCF_004348235.1 Phoca vitulina
ATATATATATATATATATATATATATATATATTATATATATATATATTTATTTGTTTTAGGTAATTTAATAAGTCACACTCCACCACTAAACAATCTGGTCAAGGTGTCCAGAGAGTCATAGAGTAGACCCGTGAGTCAGGGCTGGAGTCTTCAACTCTCTGTTTGTCTCAGTACAAACCACCTTTTAGCACCTGCCATTTTAAAGCCAACCTTCTTCATGGCAGACCCACCTAAACTATCATAAAAGTTTGTGAGGAATTAGATCAGGACCTGCATCCTGACTCTGCTACTTAGCCATCCTCTGAGCTTGGATAAATCCCCTAATTTCTGAACTTCATTACCACATCTGTCAAATGAAGAGAATGGCACCTAATTTATAGGAAGTTATTCAATGTAATGATGTACACAAAAGTGCTGTATGAAGTCCTAGACATATACTGATTCCTGCTGATGTTTAAAATACACACTCGGGGTGCCTGGGTGGCTCAGTCGGTTAAGCGTCTGCCTTCGGCTCAGGTCATGATCCCAGAGTCCTGGGATCAAGCCCTGCATCGGGCTCCCTGCTTGGCGAGGAGCCTGCTTCTCCCTCTCCCACTCCCCCTGCCTGTGTTCCTGCTCTCGCTATCTCTCTCTCTGTCAAATAAATAAATAAAATCTTTAAAAAAAAAATACACACAAATCCTGGGAAATCCAAATCAAAACCTCAATGAGATATCACCTCACACCAGTCAGAATGACTAAAATTAACAAGTCAGGAAATGACAGATGTTGGCGGGGATGTGGAGAAAGGGGAACCCTCCTACAATGTTGGCGGGAATGCAAGCTGGTGCTGCCACTCTGGAAAACAGTATGGAGGTTCCTCAAAAAGTTAAAAATAGAGCTACCATATGATCCAGCAATTGCACTACTGGGTATTTACCCCAAAGATACAAATGTAGGGATCCGAAGGGGTACGTGCACACCCTGATGTTTATAGCAGCAATGTCCACAATAGCCAAACTGTGGAAAGAGCCAAGATGTCCATTGACAGATGAATGGCTAAAGAAGATGTGGTGTATATCTACAATGGAATATTATGCGGCCATCAAAAAGAATGAGATCTTGCCATTTGCAACGACGTGGATGGAACTGGAGGGTTATTATGCTGAGCGAAATAAGTCAATCAGACAAAGACATGTATCATATGACCTCACTGATATGAGGAATTCTTAATCTCAGAAAACAGAGGGTTGCTGGAGTGGTGGGGGGTGGAAGGGATGGGGTGGCTGGGTGATAGACATTGGGGAGGGTATGTGCTATGGTGAGCGCTGTGAATTGTGCAAGACTGTTGAATCACAGATCTGTACCTCTGAAGCAAATAATACATTATATGTTAAAAAAAAAAAAAAAGAAGAAGAAGATAGAAGGAGGGGAAGAATGAAGGGGGGGAAATCAGAAGGGGAGATGAACCATGAGAGACTATGGACTCTGAAAAATGAACTGAGGGTTCTAGAGGGGAGGGGGGTGGGAGGATGGGTTAGCCTGGTGATGGGTATTAAAGAGGGCACGTTCTGCATGGAGCACTGGGTGTTATGCACAAACAATGAATCATGGAACACTACATCAAAAACTAATGATGTAATGTATGGGGATTAACATAACATAATAAAAAAAAAAAATCAAGGCCCTGTGGATGGAGAGTGTAGAAAAAGAGACAAACCAGGGATGCGCACAGACACCGGGTTTCAGTCGTATCTGAAGTGAATAGTGAATGTTGGGCAGCTCCATGGATATTCTAGTTTTATAAGCTAATAAACCTCCCATCCCCCAAAGGTAGTTCATACTGGCTGTTTACCCCACTTCTGACTAGAAGACTTCTGGCCAGTAAAAACATGTGTAGCTCTGCATCTGTGGGATCTCAGTTTGTGAATTCCACTGTAAACCCTTCCTGAATCATTTTCTCTTTTCCATCCTGGCTGAATTAATGTCTCCACACTTTGGGTGTGCCTCCACTATTGGTTAATTTAGCTGTCTTAAGTGTGAGTCTTCTCATAGACTATGAACTTCCCTGGGATACAGATTGTGTCTTAATTCAAATTTAGAAATCAGCATCTTGCAGATTACCTAACATCTAGTAGGAGCTTGATGAAATCTATTGTGCAAACTGACTGACGACTAAATGACTATAATAAGTCTGTTGCAATGTTCAAAGGCAGAGACAAAATTTCATTTCTTCATTTCTACACCCTCCTATAACTAGACTTGAGGGCTATTTGGTCACAACGTTAATTGAATGGGAATCTGGGAATCTGGGAGACAGCAGAATACATCTTCCAGGATAGGAGATACCGAGCTAGTATAGTTCCAGTACTTTGCTTTCTGATGATTTAACAACCTGGAAAATCTAGAAGAATAGATTGTTGACACAATCCGTGTGATTCTCTCTTTAATATCATCTCTCTTAAATAATCCTTTCGCAGACACTGGCTCGTCACCCATTTATGATTGAATTCTCCAGCCAATGCCTGTGGTGCAGATGGTCTCTCAAGCCAGTTTCCCCACTGGGAAGGGAATGCACCGATCTGCCACTGTGGAGAGCTAGAATCCCAACATCAAGTTCTCCTTGTAACTTACTCAAGTGGCTTTCTAATACCAGTTCATCCCATGTGGGTGTGATGGGTGTGAGTCCTGTTTCCTAGGGCAAGGTGACTACAAGGAAGCCATTCAGGCTAGGTACCTGGGAGATCAGCACGTGGACCCCCCGTCTGCAGGAGGCCTTCCCACTGGGAGTTGTCAGTCTTGTATTGCTCTCCGCTCCTGCAAATCCTGTCTTGTCTGGATAGAGGTACACACGGAGCATGTCAACATTCCATCAGGACATGCATATCATTTTCCTTTCAGTGCGGCATTTGCTGAATCCTCAAGACACTTTTGATTATGTGTTGGGGCCACTTTTGCTTTGGACTCTGATCTCTGAAATTCAAATATAAGGTAATGGAGAAATAGAATTTAATTCTTTAAAAAATCTGATTGATTTTTTTTTTTTACCAATTTCAAGAATACATATATTATTAAAGGTTGGAGAAACTGTAGATTGTAGAGTGCCCAGTGGTTATAAAAGTCCCCCAAACTCCAGAGACGTTAGCCCCCTTCTCCTGGCTCTTGATTCTAGGGTTCAGATATTTTATTGCTAACGAAGACATTTCTCTGGGAAAATGTTCTGACATCCTACTTAATACTGTGTGGGTTGAAAGGAAGGGTGTCATTCTTTGGTCTGAGAATCTCTTGAAGATAAAACAATGCTAACCTTTAGTGTAATTACTGAGCAATAGCTCCCAGTGGGTGTAAATTATAGTTTGTTTTGCAAACTTGGGCTTGAGTTTCTTCAGAAGCATCTTCTGGGCAGCAGGGACTCTAATAAGGATTTAGGTGAGAAGGGGAAGATTTGGTTCACCAGACAGAGGCAAAAAGGCAAACATTAACATTTTCTGAACATGTACTACAAGACCAGTGTATCAAATATGCTCTGTCTGCAAAATTCACTTGAAACTACGGGATGCCAGTAAGCACAGCAATTAGCTGGTCACAACTGGTGGGATCAAGTTACACTTCTGTCCTTTACTAACCCAATAACCTTAGGCAAATTACTTAACCATCCCGAACTTTCATTTCCTTATTCATAAAATAGTATTAGTAATGACACCTCAATTCATAGTTTATATTTATTTTTTTAAAAGATTTTATTTATTTATTTGACAGAGAGAGACACAGCGAGAGAGGGAACACAAGCAGGGGGAGTGGGAGAGGGAGAAGCAGGCTTCCCACGGAGCAGGGAGCCCGATGCGGGACTCGATCCCAGGACCCTGGGATCATGACCTGAGCCGAAGACAGATGCTTAACAACTGAGCCACCCAGGCACCCCTCATAGTTTTTAAAAATGAGAATTAAGTAAGATAATGCTGGTAGTCGTTTCCTTCAAAACCTGTTAGTATGTAATGGTTTTTATTATTACCAATCTGTCATTGTTTATTATTGAAGTCAACCAGATTAGCAAACTGAGTCTCAAGTAAGATGCCCAAGGCCATTTATACAGGCAGGCTGACGTTTCTCCCTGACCACCCTAGTTTTTCTTTTTGGAGGGAGAGTGACAGGGAGGAGGAGGAGGGAGCAGATGTGCATTTCAGAGGTGGAGAGATAGGTGAGGATTTTTGCCGAGCCTTGCACAAGGGGACCAGCACAGCAGGGCTCACTGTTCTTTAAGTATTATGATTGCAGCTGCTCAGCCTACCATTATGTTTTATAGGCTCTTTTCAAGCCCTTGCCATTTTTAGGCTTGCTTACCACATGTCTCGGTTTTTCGGATGTCAGAAATGGCTTTGCAAAGTTGTATGGTACTGAAGCAACCTTGGCCATTCATCAGCTCTCAACATCCAAAGCGCTGCCAGGATTGTTCGGCAACATTGAAGGAAGGGAATTCACCCCTAGGGACTCGCTTTTGATTGCTATAGAGTTTTAGTCATAGCTATTGCTCTCATAAGAAAAATCCGCACCACCTGGGCTGCCCTGCAGTTTTTCATTATAGCGCCCAAGCTGTTCATTGCGATACAGTGAGCGTCCAAACCTTATGTCATCGATCCCAGTCTTGTTTGACTTGAAAGTAAAACCTGGTGTCTGAAATCCCTGTCTCTTGCCATCCTAAAAACTGTACCCATCAATCTTTCTTCTCATCCGCTCTAGCAAAGATGACAGAGACAGACATTTTTGTCCTTGCTTCTCAAGTGAAGACAACCGAACTTACTTTTAGACGGCCAGCTCTCTCCCGTTGCGCAGTGAGAACAGAGCCTTCGCTCCTCCGGGACGACGCCGGCTCGGCCTAGGACCTTGTTTCGGAAGGACGATTTCCTGTTTTCACCCGGTCCGTAGAAAACAGATACACGGAAGCATCAGCCACTCAAACATTGTTTCTTAGAGCCCACTGGACTCATTGGCTGCTAGAGAATCTCGTTATGCTATAAAATAAGGACAGGTGTTTGATGTTTTGGCTTCAGATCCCAACCGAAGCTGTTTCAGTTGTAGGAAAGAACCTAAGGTTCTGATAATTATTTTCTGATACATTACAGTCATTTGTTAGCTTATACAAGCTTCACAACCTTTAGGATAAATATTACTGGTGAAACTATGTCTGAGTGTTTGTCTCTCTTGTATCTTTTTCACCATGGCCACACAACTTCAAGGTCATTGGACAAGTAGTCAATATTGTTGAGGAACTGCAGTGATAAAAACAGGGTAGATGTTCTGTCTCAAGGAAACTGCTTTGAGACAAAATCTTATAAAGCCGCATGAGAGGCTTGTCTTAAATATGCAAGGTAGGGTTCTATCAGAATATGCCCTCTAAGGCCGAAGATAGAACTCAGTCCTTGATCATTTTAATGCCATAGGGGCTTCCGGGGATGATATATAACTATCCCATGGCTTTAGGTTTCGTTATGTAAGGTTTTAGGACTTTGGGGGGGAGTTGAATATAAAAATGAATTGGAGAGATTCTGGTAGAGGTTGGAAAATGTGGGAAATCCTAGACTGATTAGGTGGGTGTTTCCAGAAGGGACACCATCTTGTCCAGATGGATGGCTGCTTGGATGGATAGAGTATGGCCCAGAAACTCTATATGAAAGATTTCAAATACCCATATGCTAGCATTGGCCTGCAAGTGATGGTCAAAAGACAACCAAGAAGTGATCGGACTAAGGACACATGAGAGACTAGGTCTAGAAACTGTCAGGTTTTTTTCAAAGTAACTCACAAGGACTGAACCTCAAGGGCCACGGGAAGTGCTAACTATCAAGGAATACTGCAGAGGCCAAAAGGAATCACAACCTCCCGCCAAAAGTGAGTCTAGAAGCTAAAATACCTCATCATCTTCCCACATAAGGACAACATTAATATTTGCAATGTCCTAGAAGTCCAGTTTTGGTACAGAATCAACTTAATAGTCATGGGTAATAACAGCGTAGAACCCTCAGCTCATAACCAGTTTTATTCCAAAAGAGCATCAGGGGATGACAGGATAAACAAAATGTAGGATGTCCATCCAATGGGACACTATTTGGCCATAAAAAGGAACAAAGTGCTAACACACGCTATGACATCTGTAAACCTCAAAAACACTATGCTACGTGAAAGAAGCCAGATGAAAGACCTTACCTTGTATGATTGCCTGTATATGAAATGTCTAGAATAGGCAGATTAGTGGTGGATGATAGCTGGGGATGGCAACGAGCACAAAGTTTCTTTTGGGGGTGGTGGAACTGTTCTAAAGCGAGATTGTGAAGATTATTGCAGAACTCTGTACATTTATTGAAAAACACTGGCTTGCTCACCTGAAATGGGTGAATTTTTATGGCATGTAAATTTTATCTCAGTAAAACTGTTAAAACACACACACACGGGGTCTTTGCAAAGGAAGAACAGACCTAATGAACTCTGAAAGACACCAACAACCAGCTCATTAAGAGAGCACATGTCTTTGACATAAGCCCCAGGCATCAGATCATTTATATCATCTCATTTTCAGCAGAGAGAAAGGAGGGAGGCTCACCCGCCTCCGGTTCGTATCACAGCCTCTGGGACACAGTTAGCTCAGTTGTCGCTAGAGGGCACTATTATGCCATTGCTGTTAGGGGCAATACTGGGAGGTCTGGATTTACTCCCTGCTGCGGTGTGCAGGGACACTGCCGGCCCAGGGCTCTGGGGGACACGTGCACAGGTGACCAACCCTAGACTGGGGCCCCGTTTTACCAGCTGTTGGTCCTTCGGGTTGTGCCGGAGAGTGCGGGAAGGTAGGAAAGTCTCGGAAAGTCTCAGACATTTACTTCCTACTCCCCTGGCTAAGGAGAGATTCTAGATGAAAACCAAACTCAGCATATTCCCCCAGGGCTGCACTGCTCGGATGAGCTCGGGGATCAAAATAAACAGGAGCTCTAAAAAACTCCAGACTTCAGGAGATAACTTCTGAATACTCACTGATGACCTAGCCTCTCTCAGGGGGCCTCAGGGAGAGGGGCTAGGTCAGAGCAGCCCCCCAGACGCAGAGAAAAGTTGACTCTAATCTACTTCCCTGAGCGGAAAGATTCTACAGCTGCAAGGGTTTGGGACAAAGGGGAACTCGCATCAATGATGTGGATGAAGGCGGCTGGGAAAGGTATTGAGTAATGATGACAGATGGGCAGGGCTGCATACATTGTCTAGCATTTGACTGACAATGAATCTGCTAAATGAAAAACAAAACAAAAAACCCAGAGGAATTAAAAGTCAACAGGGTACATAATAGACTTTCAGAAAGACCAGGAAGAAGACTTATTTTGGGGAGCAGCACCAGAAATTACTCTAGTTAATTCAGAATGATGGGAAGTTTGCCAAAGATGTTGTAACTGAACTAACAGGAGTCCGCTCCTTGGTGAGTTTCAGGGAGAGACTGCACCAGCTGGAGTTGTTACACAAAGGAAACTTTATTTGCAGCAAATAAGGAGATCATAGGGCATAACTTCCAAAGTCAGGACTCCCCAAGCAGGGTCACGTGAATGGGTTCCTTTTATTTAGGGCTAGGATGAATATTCAGAAAGGAGAGTTTTGTCATCCTATGGAGAGATGGATATAAGGTCGCACAGGCATTTTAAGGAAACATGCCTATACGTACATTGTAGGTTATTTTAATGAGGTTCTGTGTTCCTCCCCGGTGGAGATTTTAACATTATAATGAAGCAGAGGTAACTGTCAGGCAAGGGGGAAGGGCTGCAGGATTGCTCTGAGAGCCCTGGGAGGGGGCTGGGCTCATGACCTCAGGTAAGGAATGCAGGACCTTGCTTTCAAAACAGCACTGTGAATTTCTATACCACTGATTTATTGTCTCTGCTGTGGTTAGGCTATTTCCAGACCTGGAAGAGGGTGTTCGTTTTTGCATTCTCTTTGTTCGCTTAATATCCTTAACTACTGAGATTTTTGCATTTCTTTATCGCAAGATGTGTGCTTGGGTAAATAGGGCACAAAGGTCAAGGAAAATAGCTGGGGGCCTAAAATGACTTCTCTTGGGTCAGGAAAGCTATTATCTCATTTTTATTTTTTTGGGGGGGACCCCTAACTTTCTGCTTACAGTCCGGATAGACTAGCCCCTAAGGCTAAATCAAGTTATTACTTAGCAGTAATGAATGTAATAGAGCAGGGGAAAAAAATGCTGACTATCCAGAATTTCTTTCAGATAACCCAGGAAGATACAAGTTGTTAAAATAAGTTCTTATTTACTACAATTAAATAACTAATATCTCATGGTGTCATGCACTTTTGTATTTCATGTGTTACAGAGTTTCCGTGAAGTTTTCAAATTTATGCAAAAAAAAAGAATAATTGCCATTAACTTCTCCTTAATTTCTTCAGAAACTATTGGAATTACATAGAGTTCCTAGGAATATTGCCACCAACTCCAAGATTAAACAGGTGATAAGTGGGATGGATCAGGCTCACAGAGTGAAATCACAGATTTGTCTTTATCCTCCTACAAAACACAGTGTTTTCACCTGGAGAAAGCTTTCTAGGAGCGGCTTTTATGGCTTGCTAGCCAGGAGTCCTGTGTTTTAGTGATGTGGACCTTTGGTCGGGGGTATAAGAGGTTTATGTTATTCACATATTCTATTGCTCTCATAAATCGAGGACTAACAGGTTTTATGGTGCTGTCGTTGTGGCTGAGTCTCCTGGCTTCTTTGTTGGTAATTGAGTTTATTTTGTTGGAAATTCACAAAAAGAGAGTCTTTTTGAGCTGTGGCTGAGCACTTGTAGGGAAAAATAGAAAAGGTCATGTTTGCTTGAATCACAAAATTTCTTTTGGCATTTTATTGTTGTCTCTGTGTCCTTGTCTGATTTTGGAACCAGAGAAATGCTGTCTTCCTAACATGAGTTTGGGAAGTGTTCCCTCTTCTAGTTTTTGGAAGGTATGTGTGGAGCTGGTTTCTTTCTCTTTGGGGTTTATTTCATGGATGTTCATTCACTGTTTTCATCACTGTTATTGCAGAGGGGGGTTGTTTGCATAGAAACCCTGAGAGTCAGGCAGAAGCTCTCATATTCTTCATCAGTTCCCACCTGGGGAAACCCTGCTCCCATCTCCTTAAAGTTCTGAGTGCCCTTTTGGGGCACAGTCCTTCATATCAGACAGGCCTGGGTTCCAATTCTAGCTTTGCTTCTGATTTTCTAAACTTAATTTTCTTACAACATTTTTTAGGTTTACAGAAAAAAAAATTGTGCAGAAAGTATAAAGGGTTCCCATTTATCTCTTTTGTTCCCCCTACACAGTTTCTCTTATTTTTTACATCTTGCAATAGTGTAGTCCATTTGCTAGAATTGGTAAGCCAATACCAATTATTAACTAGAGTCTGTAGTTTATGTTAGAGTTCACTGCTTGGGCTGCAGCATTGTTTGGCTTTGGACGGATGGTCATCGATTGACCATTAAAGAATCATACAGAAGTTTCACTATTCTAAACATGCCCTGTGATACATTTATTGATCCTGCCCCCTACACCCCCAAGCCCCTGAAAACCACTGATCTTTTTACTGTCTCCATACTTTTGCCTTTTCCGGAATGTCATAGAGTTGGAATCATGCAGTACGTAGACTTCTCAGATTGCCTTCATTCACTTAGCAATATGTTTTCAAGTTTCTTCCATGTCTTAACCAACTGAGCCACCCAGGCGCCCTCTTCCATGTCTTAATGATGAAGTTTTAGAATATAAGTGAGGTCCGGGGCCGATGACCAAGAAAGAATTGTTAAGACGTCCCTGGAGCAAAAAGGTGGTTTTATTAAAGCACGGGGACAGGACCCATGGGCAGAAAGAGCTGTTGCCCTGTGGTCTTGCAGAGTGGCTGATTATATACTCAGGAGTTGGGGAGGTGAGGACAAAAGGGGTGTCCAGAAGGACTGTCATATGCTAAAGACTCTCAGGATACTAGAGGCCTGGTTATTGTCAAGCCAAAGCTATTTCCCTCTCTAATGGGGCACTAACATGAAGACAATTGGGAGTTTCCTGGAGGAATGTTACATTCCTCCTATCACACGTACTTGTCAATGGGCTTCAGGTTCAAAAGAAATCGAATTTTATTTATATTTCCTTCCGCCTCAGCCTCCCTCAATTTTATGGAGGGGAGGGTGATGTTAGGGCTTCAGGAAACTGCGTTTTGGGTCTCTTGGAAGTTAGGCTATTGATGAGAAAGCTTCTTCCTTGTAAATCACTAGGACATTTGTAAACTGAGACAGACTCCTGTCCTGCAAGACTTTGATCTCTATCAGTTAACCATTTGTTTTTCCTTTAGGGCAGCCAGGAGTGCCTGAGGAATGTCACACATACCAAATGCAGGGGGGTGGGGGGGTGGGGGGCAGTGGGGGGGGTGTTGGAGGGTGCCAGCTTCCGCTTTGTCCTCAGTGAGCCTTCTGCTCTCTCATTTTCATGGCTTGATAGCTCATTTCTCTTTAATGCTGAGTACTATTCTGTTGTCTGGATGTACTAGTTTATTTATCCACTCACCCACTGAAGGATATCTTGTTGCATCTATGTTTTGACAATTATGAATTATGAATAAAGCTGCTATAAACACCTATGTAGACATAAATTTTCAACTTATTTGGGTAAATGTCCAGAAATGTGACTATTGGATTATATGGTAAGACTATGTTTAGCTTTGTAAGAAACTGTGTTTCCCAGTGTGACGCTACCATTTTTCATTCTCACTGGCAAAGAATGAAAGTTCCTGTGGTTCCACATCCTTGCCAGCATTTGGTGTCATCTGTGTTTTCAGATTTAGCCATTCTAGTAGGTGTGTAGTGGTATTTCACTGTTGTTTTAATTTGCAGTTCCCTAGTGATATAGGATATTGAACATCTTTTTATATGTTTATTTGCCATCTGTAGGTCTTCTTTGTTGAAGTGTCCATTCAGATCTCTTGCCCATTTTTTCGTTGGGTTGTTTTCTTATTGTTGAGTTTTAAGGTTCTTTGTGTATTTTGCATACGCGCCCTTTAGTGGATATATGCTTTGCAAATAGGTTTTCGCATCCATGCCTCAGTGTCTTATTAATTGTATGAGCTGGGCCAAGGCTCTTAACCTTTCTCAGCCTTAGTTTTCTTGTCTCAGAAAATGAGTATAACAATATCCAGCTTACTTGTAAGATCGTTTTAAGAGATAAAGATGACAAGTCATGTGAAGGAACCCAGGCCACTGTCTGGCTCAATAAAAGCTGGCCTTTTGGCTTTCCCTCCTCTCCCAACACCCAAGCATATGTCCATTTAACACTTCTCATGTTTTATATGTGGTTGTTTTCATCATCAGTGCTTTTTACACTTTAATAAAGTGTAAGAACTGTACACTCTGATTCAGTGGATCTGGGGCAGAGCCTGAGATTCTGCATGGCTAACAAAGCTCCAGGTGATGTTGGTGCTCCTGAGAACACACTTGGAGTAGCAAGCAGTCACATGTCTGTCTCCTCCTTCACAGCAACGCCCTCAAACTTCTGTCTTAACCTATGAGTGGGCTATGAAATCAATTTTGCGGATTAGCAATCATCATTTTTATACACGTGGAATACAATAGAAAATATCACAGGGAGTTAACCATTAACAATATTGTTTCATGAAAAAAGCCTTAAAGTTACACACACACATATGCACAATGTGAATATTGAGGTCCAGGTAAAGGCTATTAATATTTACTGTATTACATCGAAAGAAGGCTAAAATCTTTGCTTGTTCAGGCATATATTGCCAGCCTCAAAAATATGTGTTTGCAACTGATAGGTAAATTAATACTGTTTATTGCAACTGGGGTGTAGAGAAAAGTAAGATAGGTAAGTTTTGAAATAGTCTGAGTAATCCTCATGATGAAGCAAAGACACAGACTGGGCTTTGAGGAGTAGGGAGGATGACACTTGGTAGAAAAAGGAGGGGGGTGGGAACGACCTTCCTGCTTTAAGTAGAAAGTGTGCAGCGGAGGGCTCACCTCCAGGGGGGAGCCAAAGGGAAAAGATGGTCCAGGAATGGGAGGAAATAAGGAGCCAGGGACGGGTTGTGAGTTTGGAATTAAAAGGTAAAAGCAGAAACACACTGTGGATTAGTTGGCGTGGGGACAGTAAAAGGAAATGAGGCAGGAAGCCCAGCTAAATTTCTCTGCTGTATTAATACAGGAATCAGCTGATAAGAGCCTGAGTTAAGTTAATGGCAGAGAAAATGAGGATCACAAATCGTTCCGAAGGGTAATTCAGTGCCCTAAGCTCCCCCTCTATTCATACCGCTGTGGGGTATCCCAGTTAAGAGAAGGAAGCACACGTGTAAGCCTCTTTGCCTACCTTATCAGATGTTACGTGATGACGGGAATGACTCTACTTCCGTCCCTAGGGTAGACTCAATGTGTCAGTAGAACATGAAGTAGAGAAGGGAGGGCTGGGGTGGGAATCGGAGATTCTAATCCACCTGTCTCTTTATCTCTGTCATACTCTTTCCAAACCTGTCCTCCATCCACAGCTTCTCACACCGCCAAATAAAGACAGACCCACATCTAAACAAGCAGCACCGTTCGGAGTTTGACCATCCTCATGAGCTTCTGGTTATGCAGCCAGGCATGGAAGAGCTGGGAAACACCTTGAGAGGTTTTTCAACCTGACTGTTTCATGTTGCAGACGAGGAAGGGGACGGTGAGCAGTACACATTACACATAGGGCAGCAACTGACCAGGGACAAGCACTCCGCGGGGGTGCAGAGGGAGAGGGAGGAGCAGACTCCCCGCCGAGCAGGGAGACTGACGCGGGGCTCGATCGCGGGACCCTGGGACCACGACCGGAGCCGAAGGCAGGCGCTTAGTCCACCGAGCAACCCAGGCGCCCCACCACAGACGTTTTCTAAATGAAACAGAGGAGATAAGGGAAAGGATTACAACCCAAAACCTCTGCCTTCCAGACCACTCTCCTCTTCTGCTTGCCCCTCAGCTGGCTCTTCCCAAACCCTTACTACCTGAGAAAAATCCGAGCTCCAAATATTGGGGCCACACAGGGAAACTGGGGTTCATCCTAACACGCTAGGATGGCGCATGCTGCCATTAGTAAAAGGTGCGTGAAGGAGGAAGATGAGTTTATGGGAAAGCCAGGAAATTCAGTTCATTAAGATGTCAGAGCCCTGAAAAAACCTGGACCCACTTGTGAAACCCTGAAATAAAATAATGGGTTGGGCTGGCCACAGGGGTCCAAGGGTTCACAGAAAAGTGTGAGTACCAGAGGTACCAAGAAGAAAAACAGCTCCAGGAATCCCTCAAAGCCAGCAGTACTTCATTTCCTACAACTCCATTTTAGCCTGGCTGTGTTTTTTTATGTTGT
The DNA here is from genome assembly GCF_004348235.1 of Phoca vitulina. Taxonomy (NCBI): domain Eukaryota; kingdom Metazoa; phylum Chordata; class Mammalia; order Carnivora; family Phocidae; genus Phoca; species Phoca vitulina. Next base: position 6,208,472 of record NW_022589743.1, read on the forward strand.
TTGGGGGCTGTTTTTTTAAGCCCATGGATCCCTCAGACAGGTATATAGCAAAAAGGTGAACTGAAAGGAAGAAAAAGATTTGCTATGCAATAGAGAGAATAAAGAAAAGGACTATCTTTTGGGGGGGACTCTGGAAAACTCAGGTCTCTATATCTACGCCTGTTCTCTTTCTTCTTAGTTCCCAGAGGTTAAAAATGGACAATTGGAAGCCCAAGGGGAAGTTCCGAAGAGGGGGGTGACCCTTCCTGGTGTGTTGGAAATCCCGGGACTGGTAAGTCAGGAGGAAAGCAGAGGGGGTCTCTTGGCTATAAGCATGTAAGATTTACATTCCTTGGTCCTAAAATCGAACAGACCAGGGCTGAATCTTGGCTCTTTCGTCATGGGCAAGTTCTTAACCTCCTCAGGTGGTTTGCATTTCAAAAATGAAGACAATGACCATAACTTTGTCACAGGCTGTTTTGAGAATTAAGTGGGATAGTGCCACTCAATACAGTATTGTTAGCTTTAGGCACTTTGCTATATAGTAGATCTCCAGAACCTACTTATCTTGCATAAGCTAACAGTAGCGTATAACTAGTGGTATTGTATCATTTAAGGATAGTATTATATACTGTAATAGCTAATGGTATTGTATACTTAAAATTTGCGAAGAAGGTAGACCTTATGTTAAGGGTTCTTACCACTAATGATAATTATAGTAATAATAATGGGGGTAAGAGCAAACTTTGGGAGGTGATGGACATGCCTCTGGCTTTGATAGTGGTGATGATTTCATGGGTGTCTAAGCACCCCCAAACTCATGGAGCTGTATACGCTAAACATGTCCACTCTTTACGTATCAATCAGACCTTAATAAAATGGTTAAAAGGTTAAAAAAAAAAACAAGAATGCCATCCTGCACTGTGATTTCAGCAGGGTGACCTCAATTCTCCTTGGTTGGTTTATGCGGTCTCCTCAAACAGATCTGTTTCTGAGTCCCTGGGAACAGAGAATAAAAGCAGAGAGATCCTTTTCGCCAGGGGGGAAGAATGAAACTGGCAGATTGAGCCTTGTGTTCAGGTAACATCCTGCCAGCCAAATTGTGCCTGTTTGCAAAGGTCCTCCAATGGGATTCCTCAGAGGCCAGTCTGCATGGGATTGTCATGTCCCTGAGCCCGCATCTGGGAGCTTGGGTTGACTCTACATCACAGAGACTGCTCTTTGAACAAGTATTCCAGCACTCAAGCATCCAAAATAATGGTGCTCTTCAAAACAGATGCTCCTGGAGGCTAGTGCTTATTTCCTTGTTGGTAATGTACCCACTGTGTTAATTCCCACTCTGCAAAATATTGGGGATTCTTCCTTCGGTATGATCCCAGAGGCAGTTATAAATTAAAAACAGAAAAATTGCTCATCTTACATTTGGTTGCTGAATTGTGTTCCCCAACTTTATCAGTCATGTGATTTGTTTTTAATTTTTTTTTTCATGAGAACAATAATGAATAGGACTTATTAAGTATGTTAAGTCACTGAGCTATGTGTTTTCCAACAACTTTCAAGGCGGGAACGGTCATCCTGGAGATAATCCCCAGTTTTTAGTTGTCATTCCAATAAGCTTCTCACTGTAGAGTCTCACTCAGAATTGTTTAATTCCAAAGTCAATAAAATTTCCATTAGAGTAAAGTGATTGTTTTCCAAGTTTCAATCTATCTTTAAATGACCAAAAATTGCCAGAGAATGTGCTATGGGTAATTCTAAAAGAGGCTGTCTGACATATAACTTGCGTCAGCTCTATTAAAATAAATTTATATACTCACCTAATGTATAACTACTTTGAAGGAGGGGTGATTGCTCATTTCCTACCACGTATTTCATGTTTAGTTGGGAAAATGATTTCCGTCTCCACTCTAATCCATGGGTTCTCTCCTTATGCTGTATTCCATTTTATTTTTAGCCTGAAAGGAATTTCTAGAATGTTTATTAGGGTCTATCTGGCTGCCTGTATGTTTACTGCCTGGTTCAGGGAAGACTGATGAAGCTGTTATTAATTCAGCGCACCAGCATGCCCAGGTGCCTACCATGGCTGCAAGTCAGGTCTGAAACAGCTTTTCATATCTTTGAGCACCCTTCGAGTGCCTCTTCATCTGATGGTTGAGTAGCCTTCCACCTCAGTGATGCCACAGACAGTTTGCTCACCGTTTAAAATAGAAAGCTGAGCTGGATTGGTATCCAAAGGTGATGTGGACTGCACCAAAAAGTAGAGCTTAAGCTCTCACCAGGAAGCACAGCCCAAACTTAATGAAATGGGTGTGAAGGAATCCATAAAGTGCTTGGCACAGAGAAAATACTCTGTTGATATTAATATCTTCCTGTTCTTCCTTGAATTGCCTGAATTGCATGTCATGTGCCTACGTGGGCTGAAAGAGGTATTATTTCAGGAAAAAGAGTCTAAGGATCATGTGCTTTTTGAGATATTCTGAACTCTATCACAGCACTGCTTAGGTGGGTTGTAAATTCACTTCACAGAGCCTCTTGACCAGTGATTATCTGCTCTGTTTCAAGAAACCCTAAGGTTTCACAAGTCATCTTACAGAGTTTATATACATATAGCATATACATACACACATATATATGTGGATAGATAGATAAGAAAGAAGATATAGTGGGGAGATAATGGAGAGAGAGATTAGCACATAAAAGATTACTCAAAAATAACTGTTTCTTTCATTTTTTTCTCTTTGCCCTACGACTAGCTCTCTAATTAGTTTACAACTAGCTCTTTATATATTCTGGATATTAACCCCTTATGACCTATGTGGTTTGCAAATATACTCTTCCATTCTATAGGTGGCCTTTTTATTCTGGTGATTGTCTCTAACAATGCACAATATTCCTAAATTTGATGTACACCCAGTAGTCTATGTTTGCTGGTGTTGCCTGTGTTTTTGGTGACATATCTAAGAAATCATTGCCAAATCCAATGTCATGAAACTTTTCTCCTGCATTTTCTGCAAGGAGTTTTACAGTCTGGAGTCTTACAGTTACATCTTTAATCCATTTTGGGTTAGTTTTTCTGTATGATGTAAGATAGAGTCCAACTTCCTTCTTTCGCAGGTGGCTGTCTAGTTCTCCCTACTCCAAGGCACATAATTTTTTAGATAGCAACGTAACTCAACTGCATGGCTCAAATATTAAGGTTAGTATTTATTTCATATTGTACATGTGTATTTGACATTTCTTTGTATTCCAGTGTCAGTTAGATCTATAATCATAGCTGCTGCATCTGCTCGAAGAGCCATGGAGTAAACTCTGTCTCTGATTCCTTGTCTAGGATTTAGCTAGTTGGATTTAGCTAGTTGGATTTAGCTAGGATACAGACTAGCACACCTCTAACCCTGTTACTCTCCTGGTTTGAGCTGGTATATGTTTGTATCCCTACTGAGGTTTTCATTTTTGCTTCTCCCTTCTCATATGAATTTGTAATTATGGGTGATTTCTTTGGCCAGTGTCCTGGATCCTTACGCCTTCCCCTACCTCCTCACTGTTACTATAGACAACTCTTAACTGAGAATTTTCCTTTTGACCTTCTCAGGTCTTTACCTCCCCAAGTATGGGAGCATGGAGTCCTTAAAATAAGGAGGAACATAACTACTCAAAAGAAGGTAGAGCCCTAATACTTTCATAGTGAGAAATATTTAGAAGAGCCAATTTTGTTTTTTTTTTTTTTTTAAAGATTTTTTTTTTTTTATTTATTCATTTGAGACACAGAGATACAGAGAGAGAGAGCATGAGCAAGGAGGGAGACAGAGGGAGAGGGAGAAGCAGGCTCCCTGCTGAGCCAGGAGCCCGACGTGGGGCTCGATCCCAGGACCCTGGGATCATGACCTGAGCCGAAGGCAGATGCTTAACCATCTGAGCCACCCAGGTGCCCCTAGAAGAGCCAATTTTGAAAAAAAAAAAAGAAAAAGAAAAAGAAAATGCCATTTATCTACCTTATATTAAGATTAATTATAAAATATAATATAATTATTCCACAAATTGTATGATGACACTTTAGACCCTTGGCAATTTTAGTTTACACTCAACTTGAGCCCCCATTCAGTACTGGTATTTACCAGTTTTACAAAATTTAACAAAACTGGTGTTTTATTCTTATTATTTTGCTTTACTTTCTGTACCAATTCTAACTTGGCTCACTTATTGAGCCGGTGTTTCTCAAAATGGGATTCATGGACTGGCTGCCTATGAATCATCTGCGTAACTTACAAAATTCAGTTCCTGGGTGGACCCTACGATGGGCTTCTCGGTTTGGAACAATCAAATCTCAATTAATTTTGAAAGCCCAGCACTTTAAATTTTGTTTTACAAGTACCATTGTCACTGATTTTTTAAGTTACTTGTTCTTTAACTTGGCTGAGAGATTTATCTGAACTCTAGCCATTATCGTCTATATTGATCTTGTGGACGGATCCCTGGCACTTTCTCTTCTCTTCCTGCTGTACCTGAATTCCCTGGATCCAAGGCAAATTTCTGCTTGTCTTCACTTGTCCCACACAGTGTGTGCTCTCTTTCAGCAGTCGTCCGCCGCCCTCTTCTATTAACTGTCAGCAGTGCCTCCATCTCTTTCTTAGACTTGGCATTACTTGTCATGGGGCGCAAGCATCCGCTGATTATTGAATAGCCATGTACTCTTCTATAGTCCTCAGTCCCCTTGACGTCAGGCAGGGCCATGTGGTTCTTTGGCTGATGGAATATGGGGCAAAGGACTAAGGTCACTTTCAGGATGAAACTTTTAAGAGTTGGTGCTCAATTCTTAAATTCTCTTTTTTCCCACAGAAGCAACATGTAGATATGGCAGCCTAACAAATGCAAAACAGCCAGAATCGGGGCACTTGGGTGGTGCAGTCAGTTAAGCATCCGACTCTTGATTTCGGCCCAGGTCATGATCTCAGGGTCGTGGGATCGAGCCCCACATGAGGCTGCAAGCTCAGCGAGGAATCTGTTAAAGTTTCTCTCTCCCTCTCCATCTGCCCTTCCCCGTGCTCATTTTTTCTCTCTCTTTCTCTCTCTCTCAAATAAATAAATAAATAAATCTTAAAAAAAACAAACAGCCAGAATCAAAGAATCACTTCAAACAGGGCAACTTCTTTAAAGATCTTATCCTCCAACTTACATCAGAATTTACATGAGTAAGCAATATATCTTTATTGCATTAAGCCACAGAGATTTCAGGACAAATGTCACTAAGTTCAGCCTAGCCTATGCTCACTAACATAGTTGAGGTACATATTAATCTCTTTGTTTTGCCACATTAAGCTTTGTGGTTCTAGTGAGTATGTAATACAGGTGGGTCTATCCCAGTTTTCATTGACCATTTGACTTTGAACACATTAATATGAGAAATAGCCTATCTATAAGGTATTTCTAGTAACTTAGACTTGTAATCACTGATGATTCTAATAGGTCTTGTGAAGTTCCATGTAGACTGCAGCATTGGTTACTTCTTGTTTACGTGGGTTTCTCCATATCTTTGATGAGTGCTGGTTTCTATGACTCCACTTCCCAATACTAAGAGAAATTCTTCGCTTAGCCCCTTTAAACAAGGCTGTTAGAGATAAAAATGTCAATTTTACCCAACGGGACGAGTAGTATGTTGTAGAGATTGGGGGTATCTTTCCTATCAGAGCCACATTTCCAGTAATGAGGCCATTTTTACCTCTCTGGTGTAGATCTTACTACAGCACTTTAGAAACAACAGGTACTTAATGTATGTTTATTGGAATGAGCTTGTTAATCATCTTTTTCTTTTGGACTCTGCCTCTTGAGGGGAAGGACTATGTCTTGTTTCATCTTTATGCTCTACACAATGCTTTGTTCATATTAAGAGCTTGGTAAACATGTAATTTAAATTTAGCAAGTAAGTCTGACAGTTATGAAATTGGAAAAGCATAATACTTGGGCTATCAGGTATGACTAGTGAGCCTCCATCTGGTTTTGATCCTGATGAATTAATGTCAATGAAATATTCAGCAGCAGCATCTCAGTGAGCCATCTATTTACTATATTTCGTGTTCCTCCCACATTCAATATTTAGTCATAACATTTATGGACAATAAGAATAGCAAACAAGTATGTAAGGCCTCTAATCTCAGCATGGCATGCTCCTGAAAATTAACACTGTGCTTTTTTACATGTCAGTGAGATCAATATAGTCTCATCATCACCCTTCATAAGATGAATTCAACTCTTGGATGGAAATATATATATCCATTTCTTTAAAGGAAAGTAATTCTGTGTTAACATTCCTCTTTGCTAGAGGAAGGTTTCCACCATTAAAATGTTATTCTTCTTCAGAAAAAAAAATCACTGGACCTTTGGTATTTGAAATGATTTACGAATTATTTTGATTAATTTCTGGTGCAGCTAGAATTTCTTTGGTCATATTTTTCTCATGTAACTGAAGAAATATTTTCCCATTCATTTATCTCCTGAATGGCCATTGCTCTGTTGACATGAACTTCATAATTAGCAACTCAGTATGTCTCCTTTATCTAGAAGCAATTCATTATAGTATTTGGTAACAAGTTTTACTTCACTTTGGGACATTCTTCCTGCTTGATGAATAGTGATTTTTAAAAAAACATAAAAGTTATGGGTTTTCCTATAATATCTAGTCACATATGGCCTTGCAAATAATATATATCTTAATATGAATGTTAAAAGTCTGTACAGTGATCATTATTTTAAGAAATAAAACTTAAAAAATATTTCTTGGTAGAATTTGTAATATTTTTAAAGAGTGTAAACACCATATTGTTGGCTATTCAAATTGATCGCATGTTTATGAAATTCTTACTAGGTACTCAATACTGTACTAGGCTCCAGGAATGCAGAAAAGGATTATACAGAAACCCCTATTCTCAAGGAATTCATGATCTAGTCAATAAGATGTGTTTGCATTCAAAATGTTATTATTGTGGCGAATACTCTCACTGGTTTACTTGAGAGGAGAGTGGTGACATTAGGCCTAACACCACTTACGAGCAGTTGTAGGCAGAAAGGGGCGAACAAGGAGGAAGCAGGGTCAGAAAAAGGTAAACACTGAGTTGTTTCTTAAAGGATGAAAAACATGTTACCACATTGAGAGAGTTAGGGCTTCTGTAGCTTCCCAGGCAGAGGGAAGAATATATTTAAAAGTATGAAGCGGGGAACCTGGGTGGCTCAGTCGGTTGGGTGTCTGCCTTTGGCTCAGGTCATGATTCTGGGGTCCTGGGATCAAGCCCCATGTCAGGCTCTCTGCTCAGCAGGGGGCCTGCTTTTCCCTCTCCCTCTGCCTGCCGCTCCCCCTGCTTGTGCTCTGTCTCTCTGTCAAAAAAATAAATAAAAATCTTCTTAAAATTTTAAAAAAATAAAAGTTTGAAGGCATACACACTGTGTTCCTTGACATACATTCAGATTGAGAAGACGTTGTTTCAGGATATATAGGAGAAAGAAGAGGGAAATCAGACTAGAGAGATTCAGGGGTCCGACCACAGGGATATAATGCCAAATCAGAATTAAGCCTTTACCTTCTAGGAAAATGAGCAAGTGATGAAGGATTTTGCACACAAAGTTGCATAATCAGGAGAATTTGTAGCATCAAGTTTCATGATTAGGAAACAGAAAGTCATATGACAAATCACTCTGTCATTTTCACCATCTTTAAGCCCTATTAAATGATATTAGAAATTTTAAGTCAAACATCACAGACTTCACTAGCTGGTGATTAAAACCATGGTCACATTTTAGCAAGAAACCAAATCTATGGGTTCTGACTCTGTACATGATGACTAGCAGGAAGATCCTTAATTTCAAGGAAATTCCTTCTGTGGATACTCTCCAATTTTGGGGACCAGTGAAGGCTCCTCTCTTCTGTTGTATCCTCTGGTATTTGGTGAGGCACAGATATGTCTTGCTACTTACTTCTCTCCCCATCACTGCTGTTTTCCCTAGACTGCAGATCCCCAAGCAGTCCCCAGGATGAGTGTATGTTGTAGGTCCCCACTATATCACCAGACCCTCCACCACTTGTCCTTTTCACTGAAGTGGATAACAGCAAAGCTGCTTGCCATCTCAGGGACAGTTACCTTTGTATGTGAGTTATTCTCTTCCCACAGGGCATGACCTTTTAGGATGGTAGGCCAGGTCAGAGAGTAAGCATAAGCACATGTAGTAACATACGTCAGGGAAGTGAATCTGCCCTACCCTGGCAGTCTCCTTAGTTTATGATGGTGTGTGTGTGTGTGTGTGTGTTTTCTGAGTCATCTGCTTCTCCAGTTGTGGAGGGAAAATAGAACGTGGTTATCAGAAGTAATGATGATTACAGATAGGTTTCACAGTCTTTTCCATCTGCTCCAATTAAAGATACCTATTTCACTATTTCCATAACTTCTGGAAAGTTAGGATATCCTAAGATGTCTTGGGGAAAGGTATGACCTTAGTCTACATAATGGCCAGCTTAGCTCTGATACAGCAAAAAATTCTACAAATATAGCACATTTGGTAGACATAGGATGACTATTGGTCATAGTATTTCAAGAAATATTTGTTAAACTTCCACAGTGTGTTGAGTAATACTTCTACTGGGTAAGGTGATTGTTATGAATCTTCACCTTTTCCAGTAGATCACTTCTGGGGGACAGAGCTCCCAGGGTGAGAAGGATATGTCTTGTTCCTAGTTCTCTTCTTCTGTTTTCTAAAGGTAACTATAGGCAGGTGTCTGGGATGTGTGCATTTGAAATGACATGGAAAACTATACTTTCACCCCTCAAAAAAGGATTTGCCATTTGTGACTGAAAACAAAGAAAAAGTTTTAAATGTGATAGATGCTGGACACCGTTTTGGTCTGTTCTGTCATATATGCCTTTGTTTTTTGGAACTTTCCCTATTTTGTGTGATCTTGATAGAAAGGTCAGTCCTATAACACATTATTTCCTAAAATAAGGATGAGCCTGCGACATGTGGTATGCTGACAGTCTGCCTTTCCAAATGAGAAAGTCCTGATTTGTTGAGTTTGCATTGGTTCTGTCTCCAATCATCCCATCATGGCTGACTTCAGTCTCCCAACATGACGTCACTAAATGTGGAGTTGGGGAGAGAAGCACAGAATTGGCTCTCTAAAGTTGATATAAGCCCACTTCAGGTCACTGCCAGCAGGTTGATCCTGAGACTTTATACCCCTCTGGACACTGAGATTGGTCCAGGATTAAGTACATAAATCCAAACAATACTGATGAAGAGCGTTGTGAAGGATTGGTACAGCAGCTTGTGGGGAGAGTACCATAAACTTTCCCCTGAGACTAAGGCTGTGAGGAATATGTAAACTTAGGGCTACTAGTCACCACCTTGTTACCATATGAAGAAAATATATGTGAAAATAAGGGAAGATGGTGGTAGAACCAAGAAGTGAAGAGACAGAGTCCAGGTGACAATTTGAATCCTGGTCCTAGTTTTACCTGGCCAGATTCAGCCCTCTGGGACTTGCTGATTACATAAGAAAACGAATTCACTTTTTTACATAAGCTAATTGGGTTTCTGTCACTTGCAAGCAAAATAATCCTCATCCTAATGAATAAAGAATGTCTTAGAACAGGGGATTTATATTTTTGTATACTGAGAATGGAAAGTTTAGAAATCTTCGGGGACCCAGATAAGGATGATTAGGCTTTCCTTAAATAGGAGGTGTGCAAAAGAAAACCTGAAATTTCCTTGGGAAACAAAACAAGTGAGGAGACCACAAGAGCAAAGAGAGAGTGACCTACACCAAAAGACTCCAGGAGCAGCAGAAGCCAAGGGACTTGGCCAGAGAGTTTGTGCTTCTCCACACAGGGGGGCTTCTCCACCTTTTTTTTTTTTTTTTATCACCTATATGTGCAAAGAGGGGAGGAGTAGTAATAGTGTCCTGGAGGCTAAACTCGATCTACTCTAAAAATTCTATCCTTTTTTACTATTGCCAGAGTTATCTTTATAACTGGACATCTGATTGCTCCGTCTTAAATGTAAAATGCTTTCATAATTTCCCTTTCGTGATATTATGATTTATAATATGAAATGCATAAAGACAACAGGTCTTTGACCCTGTTTCTGGCACAGAGCTCCTAAAACCCTCAGAGTCTCCTAAGTGAGGAGAACAACAAAGGTACCTTTTGTTAAGTTAATGAGGTGGATTTAGGAAAGCACTTAAGGAAGGAGGTTGGTTTCCAGGGGAGTCAACCCTGTGATTAGAAGGTTGGAGCTACCAGCTCCACACCTTGACCTCTGGGGAGGGGAGAGAGACTGGAGGTTGAGCCAATCACCAAAGGCCAATGAATTAGTCAGTCATGCTTATGTAATGGAGCCTCCATAAAACCTTAAAAGGAGGTGGTTTGGAGAGTTTCCAGGTTGGTGAACACGTGGAAGTTCTGGGAGAGTGGGGCATCTGGAGGGGGCATGAACTCTGCACCCTTGCCACATTCCTTGCCCTATGCAACTCTTCCATCTGGATGTTCCTGAGTTATATCCTTTTATAGTAAACCAGCAATCTAGTAAGTAAGATGTTTCTCTGAATTCTATGAGGTGCTCCAGCAAATCAGTCAGACCTGAGGAGGGGGTTATGGGAACCTCTAATTTATAACCAGTTCATCAGAAGTACAGGTGATAGCCTGGGCTTGCAACTGGCATCTGAAGTGGGGGTGGGAGGGCAGTCTTGTGGGACTGAGTCCTTTGCCTGTGGGATCTGGTAGTATCTCCAGGTAGAGGGTCAGAATTGTGTTGAATTGTAGGACACCCGGCTGGCGTCAGAGCATTGCTCCTTGCTGATGGAGAGCACCCCTCCCATATTGGAAATGGGTGATAAGACCCTTTACCTTTGCTTTGGCAGAAAAAAATTAAAACCCCTTTTCACGGTCTGTTAGTCCCTTTACAATGTAGTCCAATTCCATTTCATTCTCCTCAGACACCTACCTCCTAGGTCCCCTGCTCGCATGTGTCTCTGGGTATTTGTGTCCTAAAAGGTGCTCACCCTGCTGCCAAACTAGTTAAGACCTACTTGCCGTCTATGCTTTTCGCACAATCATCATTTCCTGTAAGAAGTATTTCCAGATTCCTCCAGGAGGCGTTGATAACTTCCATTTCTATTCTCCTTTGCATTGTAGCACTGATAAATTTGTTTGCATTTTCATTTTTGTATAACTGTTCCCAGCTAGACTGGAGACCCTTGAAGATGGGTTCCCATGACTAAGCCTCTTAAAAATGTAGTCTAAAGGGTGTCACAAATATAAGCCTTTAGGTTGTCTCAGCAGTTAAAGTAGCAGGCTGATTCTGTTTCAGAATATTTATTAAATGTCAGCCATTCTTCAGGCAAGTGGAAAGATTGGCAAGACATAGGTTAAGTCCTTTACATTCTAGAGCAGAATATAGGTGGGGGGAGGGAGATAGATAGATAGATAGATAGACACTTAGAGAGTAACAAGGAGATATGTATAGACTGCAATGATTGCCCAGGAGGCATTGTGCCTAGATCAGCTGCAGAAGTCTTCATAGAGAAAATAGCGTTTTGCGTTGAGTCTTCAAAGCATATGTAGACAGTCTTCCAGAAGAGGGAAGAGGAAGAAGGGAAAGCTCATTACAGACAAACGTGACTACACACATGAAGTCACAGACGAAGTAGGACAGGTGTAGTTCATGGTGTAGAGCCAGATTGGGTGGCTGCTGTGTGAGGTTTAGCTCAGTTTCTGGCCTGTCATAGGGGCTCAGTAAATGTTTGGTGAATGAATGAATAATAGGAGAAGTGTTTGGGGATAATTTGGGACTTAAATTCGAAGGGTCTTAGTATGACCAGGTAAGGAGTTGGTACTTCATCCAGGCTTAAATAGGCAGTGTTTCCTAGTGGTTAAGCCCAACCCTTAGTCAGACTGCCGGGTTTGAATGTTGGCTCCTTCACGTACAGTTTTGTAGCTGTAGAAAAGCCTAAAACCTCAGTTTCTTCACTGATAAAATCAGATTAATAATTATATTTGCCTTGTAGGTTTGCTGTGAGAATCAGAGTTAAAGCATTTAATGCAGAGGTTTGCACAGTGCGAATCTCTAATAAAAGTTCTCTGTTATTATTATTAAATGCTCTTTATGCTCTGGAGAGATTTTTGAAGAGTTTTAAGGAGAGAGTGAGAAGAGCAGGTTTTATTTCTCTAAGATGCTATAGGACTGTCGGCATGCTAGGGTCCCCAGAAAGTCACCTTTCCTGATTTTTTTTCTGGCCTCTTTTGATCAGGTGTGAACAAAAACACTCACAGATCCTTGAAAAACATTGGTGATCTCAAAGAGAGCTAAGAGGCATAGAAACTATCTGTCAATATAAATAGATAATAGTAATATTAATAATAATAATTAATAATAACATCATTGCTTGCAGAGACTGTTTTAGCCTTGGACGAGGAAAGCAGTAGCTTGGTAATGGGACTAAGAGTTAGAAAGGCTAGTATTAGATATCAGGTTTAACCAAGTGTAGGAGAACAGGCAAGGGGAACTAGAGATAATGGAAAAATGGCTAAATGGCCAATCATCATTACGAGAGAAAGAAAATGTGTAAACTCTCTTACCGCCTCTGTCCGCCTCTTTCCCATTTAAGGACAGCTGCAAACTCTTGTATCCTCACATGTAGGAAAAGTGCAGCCCTGCATGGAGCGATTTTGCTGGAAGCCTGACTCAGATTAGAAAAGGATGGGGAAGAACCAGAGAGTAGTCATGGAGCTCAGTAGCCCCTTCCTGCAACTCTGACTTGAGTCCTTTGACTATGGCTGGAGTTCTAACAGTTAGTGTTTCGGTGCGTGGGATAAACAAAAGCCATCATTTCTAGAACCATACTCCTCCATCTATGAATCCCATTGCACATCTATGTGGCCTAGTTGTAGGAATTGGCAGCTCAGTGGCAGTAAAGACAGTGCTTAGATTAATGGTGCCAGGCTATTCCTTGGAGGTTTTGTGAGATATTAATACATGGTCTGTGAAAAAGTGATTCTGTGGCCGTATTTGTTTGGAAACAGTGACTTAAGCAAAATGAGATCAGTGTATTCATTTTCGGATTCCTAGATGCTTAATAAGCCAATGTTCATTGTGAATCTAGAGGAAAGATCCAAGCAGAGGGCAAGATGGTGGGCATGAGATAAAGAGTTCTGCACTCACTGTGGCCAGTCTAGTGAGAGAGACAGAGAAGTAGCCCAACTAGAACAATAGCTTGTGACTACTGCTGCTAAGTGGAATATCCTGCTTTATCACTTACCCACTTCACTTATGCCACTCCATTTTCTCAGCGCCAAAACCAGACCACTGATCTTGTCCTATTGGTACTTACTTCTTATCTGACTGGTGACATCAGGAATTGGCTAAATACCTATGCAGACTCTTAGGCATACAAGGGGGCAGCTCAGTCTTACATCTGGCCCTTCGTTTCATGACCGATTCTGTCTGAGTGCTCCTCAGTCTCCTAGATTCAATGCTGGGCATAAGACAAAAGTCATAAGCTGTTTATTTCAAGTGCACAGAATTCCCAGCGTCAGAGACAGGAAGAAATCTTAGCTCTCATCACATTCAATCTCTTCATTAGATATTATCATATTCAATCCCTTAATTTTATAGCAGCGTTCTGCTAAAGTAAGTTGGCTGTCATGTCTAACAGCTGCCCAAGTTGTGCACTGCACAACTGCAAGGCATCTTTCATCAGATGATGATTTGAATAGCATCCCCTGTGATAATCTAGGCAACTGTAGACAGCAGCCCTGGTTAGACATAGCAGTGTTTAATTTAGTTTCCTCTAGAAGAGGTAGCTGTGTGTTCTAAGGAGGCTGAGAATCGTAATTAAAATGTAATAATCAAAAGAGTATAAATCTTGATGCCTGAAAGGTGTATCGTGTTTCTAAAATACAGTGTTCCATTATAAAATAAATTGCTAGAGTGAACATGTTAACAGTTATCTAGCAAAAACTTGTATTATCTCCCTAATTTCAAAACTCAGCCTTCTCTATAGAGGACATGATTAAAACCTAATAGAAAAAGCAGGCGGGGCTGTCTGGGTGGCTCAGTCAGTTAAGCGTCTGCCTTCGGCTCAGGTCATGATCCTGGAGTCCCAGGATCGAGTCCCACATCAGGCTCCCTGCTCAGCAGGGAGTCTGCTTCTCCCTCTGCCCCTTACCCTGCTCGTGTTCTCTCTCTCTCTCACTCTCTGTCTCTCTCTCTCAAATAAATAAATAAAATCCTTTAAAAAAAAAAAAAAAAAGAAAGAAAGAAAAAGCAGCGGGGACAGAGAAGCAGTGGTGAGTGACACTAATATTTAGAGGAGGATCAGGGCAAAGGGGAACATGCCCAGAAAACACCTGATGGAAACCAGGTGTCCGACTAACAATGAAACAGACATACATACAATCTTAGGTCTGTGTAATACTCCTTGGTGAGTCCTCTCAGGTGGCTTGCTAAGTTGCAAAAGGAGTGACCCGAGTGTGTTACTTTTACAGATAAGACAATTGAAGAGGAGGCTTTAATGTGTTTTCTGCTACCCCTTGGGGGTTAATTTCCAGAATGTCTCACCCGGGCAGCATCCGCATTCAATGTTGGTCCCACACCTGCTCCAGCTTTGTGACCTGCCTCCATTTGGCTTGCCGAAGCATCCAGAACATACTGAAGTGGCCTTCAGGAATAGTAACTCTTCCGTGTCCCGCTGTGGGGTTTACCTTGCCAGGCAGGACTCGGATCTTAGTCGCCGGAGGGGATTTCACAGCCTGGCCGTGGTTGCTTGTCTTCCTTCACTTGTTTTACTTATTTCTCCCACTAGACTGTGACAACGTGGAGCACAGGGCCTCCGTATTCCATCCCAAACATCCCTCATTTCTAACACGGTGCCTGCCATACAGTAGACACTCAATAAATAATTGTCAAGGGAGGGAAGTAGGTTCCCTCACCCATCATTTGAGAATCTCAGCTCCAGTCCCTGTAAGCTGTTTTTTCATGTCTATTAAGCCCCAAGCCCATTAGTGCCCTACAAGGTCCAAAAGGCTATTTTAGCCAAGATAGATGTTTGCACAGCTTCCTCACTGCCCTGGCAAATGTGGGGGTGGACAACACTAATATTCATTCTGGATCAAAATCAGGAATTCCTGTTTGCTTAGGTTCCAGGGGTAAATCTTCCTGTACATAGAAATGTATCATGTTGATGTTCCTGATGGGCAGGCTGCCCGGAGCTTCATTGAGTTGTCAAAGTT
Source organism: Phoca vitulina (assembly GCF_004348235.1). Lineage (NCBI taxonomy): Eukaryota > Metazoa > Chordata > Mammalia > Carnivora > Phocidae > Phoca > Phoca vitulina. The sequence continues at coordinate 6,223,717 of NW_022589743.1, forward strand.
TCTACTTGAGCTATTGACAATGGAGGCTTGAAAGTAAACAGCTTTGCCAACTCCAAATAGCTGGTTTGAGGCTGGGCAAACAGGAAAGCTTTGTACAAAGCTGAGCATTGGCACAGGGCTTGGGGTTTTCAGTAAGCTTCTGCGCTTGGCTTCTGGAGGGGAACACGAAGCCTGGATTCTAACCTCAGACCAGGAAACGAGACCTTGAATTCAGGGTGTGAGGAAGCACTGGCCACATGCAGGTGACCAGGGAGAGCTGTGTAAGAACGAGAGGGAGGTTGATTTTAAGTCTACATCTACCACTTGGGCAAGCCATCTGACCTCTCTGATGCCACATTTCTGCATCATTTCTGTATCTCTAATAAGGATCTAGCGAGAGCAAAGGTGACTTGATAGAAAGGGATGTTTAAGTGCTGACATTGAAGTGAAACAAAGTTGAACTCCGTTCACGGATCTACGAAGCCCTACTTGTAAAGACTTAAGACACTAACTCAGCTTCACTTTGTTTTCTTCGGCCATAAAGTGGTAATAATACCACAAAGGGTGAGCCACAAATAGAGAGCTTGGTAGTCCGCAGCAAGAGACAGAGCTCTGACATTTAACACTGAGTGAGGAAGGCAATGATCAGAATACAAATAAGATGCTATGTGCGTGCGTGCACGCACATGTGTGTTTGTATAAATTAATACATGTAGGGAAAATTGAAGAAACACCCTTAAAATGGACTAGAGTTAGGGAGTAAGGGGAAGGGGGGGGCGAGTGAAAAAAATGATGAAGGATAAAAGTCAAAAAAATAATCGGCTGGCATGGACCATAGATAGTCGTACTCCTGAACTGAGGAATAGGATTAGTTCCAATTCTGTGGTCCATGAAGGGGACAAAAAAGTCACCATGCAAATAAGTATAGAACTACAAACACGATAGCTGGTGTGAATAAAATAAAGATATGCTCAAGAAGAAGGGAAGGAGGGGAGCCTAACATGGATGTGATAGTGAGCTGGGTGAAGGGTGGAGGAAAGGACATTCCAGTTCACGGGAGGGCCAGTGCAAAGTCCATGGTGCTCTGAAGAGCTTGGTGTATTCAAGGCTCCGAGAGCCACCCCGCTGCTGCATGAGAGGAGGAGGGGTTAGAGATAAGCCTGAAGTGGGAGACAGAAGCTGAGCTCTGCAAGTTCCTGTGGACCACATGGAAAGGTTGCCTTTTTTTTTTTTTTTTAAGATTTTATTTATTTATTTGAGAGAGAGAATGAGAGACAGAGAGCACGAGAGGGAAGAGGATCAGAGGGAGAAGCAGACCCCCCGCTGAGCAGGGAGCCCGATGTGGGACTCGATCCCGGGACTCCAGGATCATGACCTGAGCCGAAGGCAGTCACTTAACCAACTGAGCCACCCAGGCGCCCTGGAAAGGTTGCCTTTTAACTTAAGTGCAATGGGGAAGCTATAAAGAAGTTTTAAAAAAGCAGGAGCTGGTGGATAGTGATGGGTTTGATGGGCATAGAATGTATGTGGCGTGCTCAGATTTTTGTTGACTATTCTAACTGCGGTCAGGGAGCCAGAGCGGATGTAGACAGATCTATTACGAGCTTTCCTGCAGCTGTCCAGATGGGCCATGAGAGTGGTTTGGAAAACAGTGTGGGCAGTGGGAACACGGAGAAGTTAGTGGTTGGAAAAATACTTGGAGATAGCATCAACAAGTCATTTAAGACAAATATGTCTTTGGCGTGGATTATGTATGTGTCAAGACTACTTATCGATCTTCTTCGTTGCATGATTACACATCGCGTTCTGACTGAGATCGGAGATAGCCCTGTTACATTTCTTTAGCCAGTGAATGTTAACTAAAGTAGCACAGGTCCTTCTTTCTGGGTAGAATTTTTAAGAACTAGAGGATGCTTTGATATATTTTCCATTTCCTTTGGCATGAGACCAGCAATGCCCTAGATAGAGGCTGTCTCACCAAGCTGGGTCTCAGTATGATAATAATGTGTGACAGAGCCTCAACTGACCAGTGATAAAATGAGTGAGAAATTAATCTTCTTGGTCAAGTGTACATCAAATGCCTAGTAAGATATACTGTATGCTAGGCCATTGAAAAAAAAAATCTCAATATGTTTTAAAGGAGTAACATAATACTTAGAATATTTTCTTAGCACAATGGTATTAAATTGGAATCAATAACAGAAAGATATCTGAAAAATACTCAAATATTTGGAAATTAAACAACTCACTATAGAATAACCTATGGATCAAATTAGAAACAATTAGGGAAATCAGAATATACTTTGAAAGAATAAAAATGAAAACTCAGTATGTCAAAATTTATGGTAAGATGCTGAGGGAAATGTAAATTTTAAATGAACATATTGGAATGAAGAAAGTATAAAATCAATGATCTGTGATCCCACTTTAAGAAGCTAGAAGAAGGAAAGCTAATTAAATTTGAAGTAAATGGAAGAAAGTCTTTAATAAAATATGTGTGGAAATCAATAAAATAGATAATGGAAAAGCAATTGAGAAAATCAAAATAAAAAAATTGTTCTTTGAAAAGTTTAATAAAATTGATAAAGCATAAAAAGATTGATTAAGAAAAAAAATGATAGAAACATAAACTACCAATATCAGAAATGAAAGATAAGACATCATCACAAATCCTAGAAACATTGAAAGGATAATAAGGGGAAGGTTAGTATGAGAAAAATTTTATGGCAATAAATTCAGCAACTTAGATGAAATAAAAAAAAGTTATTTGAAAAGCACAATGTATGAGAGCTGCCGTTAGAAGAAATTTTTTTAAAAATTGGAAGCATCTGGGGGCGCCTGGGTGGAAATTTGATAGTGACAAAAAGATATATACACAAATCTATGAAGTAGAATAAAAGGTCTAGCAATGGGCCCACATATATATCGAAAAATACAAAGGTGCCATAGCAATTCAATGGGTAATGAAAGTGTTCTCATAAATGGTGCTGGAGCAACTGGATATCTGCATGGAAAAAATGAAACTCAACACATACTCTATGTCATATAATACAATTTATTTGAGATGTAATGCATACCTAAACTTAGAAGCTATTATCTATAAAACTTTTCAAATAAGACATAGAACAGTATCTTCACAACTTTGAAAAAGCCAAATTTTTTTTCCTTAGGAAATAATACAGAAAACACAGGAACTAAAAAGAAGATATTGATAAATTGAACATCATCAAAATTAAAAACCTCTGCACATCAAGAAAACAAACAGGCAGAGCATAGATTGGGTGAAAATATTCACAATATATATATTTGATAAAGGACTTATATCTAGAATATACAAAAATCCTACAACTCATTAATAAGGAAGATGTGGTACATATATACAATGGAATATTATTCAGCCATCAAAAATGATGAACACCCACCATTTGCATCAACATGGATAGAACTGGAGGGGATTATGCTAAGTGAAGTAAGTCAAGCAGAGAAAGACAATTATCCTATGGTTTCACTCATATGTGGAACATAAGCAATAGCATGGAGGACCGCAGGGGAAGGGAGGGAAAACTGAATAGGAAGAAATCAGAGAGGGAGACAAACTATGAGAGATTCTGGACTCCAGGAAACAAACTGAGGGTTTCAGAAGGGAGTGGGTAACAGGGTGATGGGTATTAAGGAGGGCAAGTGTTGTGATGAGCACTGGGTGTTATACGAAACTAATGAATCATTGAACACTACATCAAAAACTAATGATGTGGGGCGCCTGGGTGGCTCAGTCGTTAAGCGTCTGCCTTCGGCTCAGGTCATGATCCTAGGGTAGCCCCGCATCAGGCTCCCTGCTCTACGGGAAGCCTGCTTCTCCCTCTCCCACTCCCCCTGCTTGTGTTCCCTCTCTCGCTGTGTCTCTCCCTGTCAAATAAATAAATAAAATCTTTAAAAAAAAAAAAAAACAAAACTAATCATGTACTGTATGGTGATTAACTGAATATAATACAAAAAATAAGGAAAACAACCCATTTAAAAAGAGCAAAAGAGGGGTGCCTGGGTGGCACAGTTGGTTTAGTGTCCGATTCTTGGTTTCTGCTCAGGCTGTGATCTCAGGGTCCTGGGATGGAGCCCCATGTCGGACTCAGCGCTCTCCCTCTGCCCCCCAACCCCCCCACACACACGTTCACTCTCGCTTTCTCTCTCTAAATTAAACAAACCTTTTAATAGCAAAAGATTGAAGAGACACTTCACAGAAGAAGATACTCTAGTGGTCAATGAGCATACGAAAAACTGTCCAACATCCTTAGTCATCAAGGAAATGCAAATTAAAACAAATGAGATACCACTATATACCCACTAGCATGATTAAAATGCAAACTTTGGCATGTATATGGAGCAACTAGAATCTTAAACATTGTTGGTGGAGGTGTAAAATGGCACAACTGCTTCCAAAACTGCTAAAGTGTTCAGCAGTCTTTTAGATGTATCTATTCTATGACTCAGCAATTATAGTCCAAGGGAAATGAAATCACGCATCCACTCAAGTCTTGGATATAAGTGTTCATAGCAGCTTTATTTATAATAATCAGAGACTGGAAGCAATCCAAATGTTTATCCATGGGAGACTGAATAAGCAAACTGGTGTGTTCATATAATTCAATACTACTCAGCAATAAAAAGTGTGAACTAGTGATACATTGTAAAAATTAACCTCGATATGGCCTTTCTGATCCAACCCTATATCGTCAAAACTGTCAACCTCTAGTCTTGACCTTGTCATGCTTATTTCTCCTGTAGTCACTATACTCCAGCCACAGTGTCTTTTCTTCAGTTCCCCTCAATTAGTTGACAGATGAATGAGGACGGAGCGGCACGGAATATGTTCTTGTATCACCATCTCTAATACTCCTGAAAGCACACTCCATTTTCTTCAACATTTTACAATGAAAATTTTCAAAAGTTGAAAAATTTTACAGTAAATACCTGTATACCTACCACCGAGATTCTACCCTTAACAATTTATTATGCTTGTTTTAACACATATCTATCCATTATCCATCCTTCTATACAATGGCCCACTTTTATTCCATCAATTCTTTAGGGAAGCTGTCTTTGAATCCCCAAAGAGGCAAACGCCTTTCATCCAGCTCGGTACCCTCCATTACAATTTCTTATTCTTCTCTTACGATACTTGATTTAATTACCACGAATAGCTTCATTTAATGTTTGTCTTCTCTGCTGGACCAGTGATTCTCCAATTGAGCTTGCATCAGAATCACCCGAGAGGCTTGCTAAAGCACAGGTTACTGAGCCCCATCTCCCAAATTTCTGATAGAGCTGGTCTTGGTTGGGGGTTCCAAAATTTGCATTTCTCACAAGTTCCAGGTGATGCTGATACTAAGGATCCACAGACAACACTTTGAGAACCATTGATGTTGATTGTAAGCACCATAGATTCAGAGATCAGGTCTGTTTTATTATTTATTGCTGATTCCCATCAGCTATCACAGGAACAGAGTGGGTACTCAGGATGTGGTATGGATTTGCTGAGGGAATAGATAGATAGATGATAGATAGATAGATAGTAAATGAATAACTATATACAGTGAATAAATGAATAAATATATATAGTGAATATACATACAAAGTAAATGAAAAGCATATGCATATATTCATATATGCTTTTCATTTACTGTATCATAAGAATTCCTCATAACCATTATTGTCAATAAATAGCTTAATCAGTCAGCATATCCTGTTTACTTATTTTCCCCTGTTCTTAGATAATAACATTGTTCCTAATTATATTCTGTTATATTGATTATAATTCTTTCCCAAATAGATTTTGATTTTCACAGGGGTTCCTTAACACCAGAAAAAAAATTGTCACCAACAAAGGACGAAGTATACTTTCTGATTTTATGTCTTTTTCTTATGATCACAGGCATGGTAAAATCAGCATATCATTTCCCACTTAACTGAGGTAGGAATTATGACTTCAAAAAGCACATTTCTCAAGGGAAGAAGCCAAAAAAAAAAAAAAGAAACAAACAAAAACAAAAACCCTAAATATACTTTGACTAACTGCAAACAAGGTAGTATTTGTGTGAGGTTTAATGCACAGGTGTGAAGGTGAGAGGTGAGGCCACAGAATGTGCCTTGAGCCATCAGTATGCATTACCCGAACCGGGAAAACACCTGGTTCTAAATGACTGAAGGCACCCATTGTCACTAAAGAGATTGCCTGGCCCAGCTCTGAGCTCTTCAGATAAAGGATGCAAAAAGAATGGCCTTGAGTTGAGTGTGACTTGTTAAAAAAAAATAAACTTTATTTTTTAGAGCAATTATTGGTTCACAGCAAAACTGAGAAGGTATGGAGATTTCTCAATTATTCTCAGCTCCCACACGTGCATAGCCTTCCCTATCAACATCCTCCCCCAGAGTGGCACATTTGTTATAGCTGATAAACCTACGCTGACATCACCCAAAGTCCATAGTTTACATCACGGTTCACTCTTGGTGTTGTACATTGTATGGGTTTGGACAAATGCATAATGACATGTATTCACCCTTATAGTATCAAGAAGAATATATTCATTGCCCTAAAATCCTATGTGCTCCACCTTATTCACCCCTTACCCCCAACCCCTGTTAATCATTGATCTTTTTACTGTATTGATAGTTTTGCCTTTTACAAAATATCGTCTAGTAGGAATCATGCCATATGTAGTCTTTTTAGATTGGCTTCTTTCACTTACTAATATACATTTAAGGTTCCTTTGTGTCTTTGCATGGCTTGATATATCATTTCTTTTTAGCATTGAATAATATTCCATTTTCTGAGTGTCCCACAGTTTATCCATTCACCTACTGAACAACATCTTGGTTGCTTCCAAATTTTGGCAAGTTTGAATAAAGCTGCTATAAGCATAAATGTGCAGATTTCTGTGCACACATACGTCGTTAACTCCTTTGGGTAAGTACCAAGGGGCACGATTCCTGGGTTGTATGACCAGAGTATGTTTAGTTTTATAAGAAACCACCAAACTGTCTTTTGAAGTGGCTGTACCATTTTGCCTTCCCACTAGCAATGAATGAGTTTCTACTGCTCCACATCCTCGCCAGCATTTGGAGTTGGGAGCGTGCTGAATTGGGGCCATGTTACTGGTCATGCTATCTGTATTGTGCTAGCCCATTGTGGTTTTAATTTGCAATGCCATCAATGATGACATCTGATGTGGGACATCTTTTTAGATCCTTATGTACCATCTCTGTATCATCTTTTGGTGAGGTGTCTGCTAAGGTTTTGGCCTATTTTTTAAGTGGGTTTTTGTCTTGCTGTGTTTTAAGAGTTCTTTGTATATTTTGGGTAACAATCCTTTATCAGATGTGTCTTCCAAATATTTCTCCCAGTCTGTGTGGGTGTGTGTGTTTTGTTCTCTCAACAGTATCTTTCTCAAAGTAGACATTTTTAATTTGAATGAAGTCTAGCTGCCTTGTCATATTTTGTTGATGGCTGGACGTGATATACTGGGTAAAAGGAATTGCAGTAAATAGGCCTTTGGGAATGTGATGGTGAGGTGTGGGGGGAGGGGACATGTTTTGTAATCCCATGGGTAGGTCTGTCTTTTACTGGATTGTGAACTTCACTCGTGTTTCTCAGCTTCCCCCTCCCTTTTGCTGGGACAGGACGGCTAGAGTGGACTGGAGTTGCACGTGCCTTCCTTCACTGGAAGGATGGCTGGTGTTGGGTTTTTCCCTTCCCCCAGGTCAGTTAGGCTCTGATAAAACTCTAGCAGGTTAGGCTTTAGTTAACTCGTTTTTCCTGAGGGCAGAACTTAATTAGGAAGAACCAAACCCTCTGGCATATCTCAAAATGGTTCCTTTGACCCTCCCCCTACCGGAAGCAGGAGGGGATTCCTCTGACATTCACTAATAAGAACCTGGTGGAGGGGCGCCTGGGTGGCTCAGTCGTTAAGCGTCTGCCTTCGGCTCAGGTCATGATCCCAGGGTCCTGGGATCGAGCCCCGCATCGGGCTCCCTGCTCAGCGGGAAGCCTGCTTCTCCCTCTCCCACTCCCCCTGCTTGTGTTCCCTCTCTCGCTGTGTCTCTCTCTGTCAAAAAAAAAAAAAAAATCTTTTAAAAAAAAAAAAAAAAAAAAAGAACCTGGTGGAGCGTCTATAAGTACCGCTCACAAAAGTGTGGGGTTTCTCTCCGAGGAGTTTTTACCTCTCAGATGCGTCCACACTGAGCCTCCTGCAATTCATCCATTACGACGCACGTTTCCCTTTCCCGGTACTGGTTCCTGTGGAGATTTCTGCTCCAGTAAGCCGTGCTTCTCTATACTCACGTGTTTGTCCATCCAGTTTGTGGGGGTAAAGTGGTTCGCTTCGTGATCTTCTCTTACAGATCTAAAAAGAGTTGTTGATTTCCCAGTTTGTTTAGGTTTTCACTTGTTAGGATAGAGGGGCGACTTAAGCTTTTCACGTGCTAGGTTGGAAGCCTGAGTATAACTTTTAAGTCAGCTTTTGTTGTGGTTCCTTGGCTGCATGCAATATGGGGGTGGAAGGGAGGCATTCATTGCAAAACATCTTTAAAGTTTGCTGAGTATTTCTGCCTGATTCAAATGATGAAAAATTTTCAAAATGATTTTTATCACTTTTATCATTTCCCTGCATTGGAATTGGGGAGCAGAGTTACTCTAGGCACCATTCCTACCCATACTGGACGCTTCCCCCTCATTTGAAAGCTGCCATGAACCTCCTTACAATGTTCTTTATTCAACACAAAATAAAATTGTCTAAGTAGAAGGCATAACATTCATCTGTCTGTAAATTCATCCAGCCTCCCTTTACTCTCTGCCTTCTTTGTTTCAGGTAGTGTGGGAAAAGAAGTCATGAAACATTGTCTTTCCTCACAGGAGTCAGAGTCTAGCAAAGAATACAACTAATAATCTCGGTGCAGTGTGATGTCAGCCTCAAGTAAATTATGCGTGGGTCTCCTGAGGGAAAAATTAGTATTTAAACAAGGCTGGGGCATCAGGTGGACTTAACTGAGTTTCGAAGACAGTACTTTTAGTATAAGCAGCGTGGCCACATACACCTTAAACTTCCATATGTTATATATCAATATTTCAATCAAGCTGGGGAAAAAGTGGGGGGAGTTGGCTAAAGCAATTTTAAGTGGAGGTAGCATCTAGGAAGATGGGAGGTATAAACAGAGCAAAGGTTTCCAAAGAACAAGAAGCCTTCAGTGTGGGATTGCTTATTTGAGACAATTCAGAAATTATGAGAGGTTGACCAAGGTCCGATCATGAATTGCTAAGAAACTGACCAACCAAGTTGACCCGTGCCTATCTCTTCAGCTTTATTTTACCACTTCCTCCTTGTTATCTGTGTTCTAGCCCCACTGGCCTTAGATCATTCTCCTAAATCTCTCATGCTTCCCCCTACCTATGGACCTGTACACACTGCCTGGGAGTTTCTTTCATGCATGCTTCCTTATCCAGGTGATGATGATGACTATTTCTTCAGATCTCGCCTCCAGTTCTGTTTTCTCAAGGAAGACCTCACTGACCCTTGACATGAGATCTCTCTCTATCTTGCATCTTCTCTGTTGGCTACACTCTTCCCAGGTAGCTCTTGTCTTGGTGGGTATTTATGAAGACCGTCACTCCCCCCCACTATTCTGGAAGCTCAAGCAGGAGAGAGGTCCTGTCTGTTTTCCTCAATATTATATCTCTTTTATGAGCAGAATTTCTGGCATATAAGGAGTGTTTAACATGTTCTGAATTAAAGAAGACAAAAACTAGTATTTATCAATAACTATATGCCTTGCTGTGTGTGTGTGCGTGCAAAAGTTTTTTCACTTAATCCTAGCCCAAACTCCTGCAGTTGCTGAAATTATATCTATTTTACAATTAAGATGCATTGGGTTAATGGGAGTCAGTGTCTCAATACCAGACTATGAACTGCAGAGAAACTGAGTCCATCACCTGTCTACCTTTAAAATGAAATTAAATGACCAATTATATTTACTAATTCCATACATATGTATTGAGTATTTACTATGTGACAGACACTGTTCTATCTAGGCTCTGGGAATATGGCAGTGAGTAATACCAACCAAGTCCAGGTTCTTGTTTTCATGGAGCTCACAGTCTAGTGGGATATCCGTTAGCCCCCAAAAATCTCAGAGCTTGGAAATTACAGAACCAGCCTTTAACTTTAGGTCTCCTTGTCTCTGACCTTTTACAGCCTGCTGCTCTATGTAAGTCTCCCTAATACAGGCTCCAAAATAAATACATTTTTTCTGATGATCACATTCAGCCTAGTATAACCCTTGGGCATTACTCCTTCCCTGAGAGCACCCCTATCAGTTTGTGAGGTGACCCAACCTTTTTTGGCCGTCTTGAAAAGAAAACATTGCGGGGCGCCTGGGTGGCTCAGTCGTTAAGCGTCTGCCTTCGGCTCAGGTCATGGTCCCAGGGTCCTGGATCGAGCCCCACATCGGGCTCCCTGCTCCACGGGAAGCCTGCTTCTCCCTCTCCCACTCCGCCTGCTTGTGTTCCAGCTTTCGCTGTGTCTCTCTGTCAAATAACTAAATAAAATCTTTTAAAAAAAAAAAAGAAAAAAACTTAATTAAAAAAAAAAACATTGCTTTTATCCTCACTCCCCTCATCGTTCTTTTGCTATCTTAGCATTTATCGTTATTCCAAAAGCAATTAACGTACTATTCTTAGAGTTCAACAAATATCCCAGCTCTAGAGGAATCAGTTGTGGTTTTTGTTTTGTTTTGTTTTGTTTTTGCCATAAAAGGAAGCATCTTTAACTTCTTGTAAAATAGCATACAGCATAAATGTAGTCCATTTGTCTGGTGCAGTCCTTTCATTTTGGACTTATTTTCTAGAGTTTTGGCTACTTAACCTCTTACATACACATTTCTTTGGCCAGAGACTTAGTTAATAATCCCCTCTTAACACTGCCCTCTAGACCAAATTCAGAGAAGGTGCTCCATCTTTAAATGCTATTTTCCTTTTATGCACATTTATAATTCTGATACTTCTGTTACCTAATCTACATTTTCCAACTCTGAACTCCTGTCTCTCAAATGCCCTATATCCTTCTAAACAATACACTTAGATGTATTGCTCTTTCTTCTCTCATTGACCATTGCAAGCATCATCAAGTTAGTCCTATCGTGGGGAAAAAAAATATATAACAAAATAAAAAACACTCCCACTGAGTTGTATAGACCTCGTGTTGTCCCTGGACCTCTATAGGTAACAACTCTAAACTTCTATAGTCTTCTGTTGCCTGTGCAATAGTTTGCTAGGGAATCAGTCCTCAAAAGCATCTAGCCTCCTTGGCATCCCTCTTTACTTCCCCTCCAGGATTTCTCTTTGTTCCTTTTCTGCTTATCAGTTCCTACAGGCCCAGTTAATCTAAGACTCAAGTTTCGCAAGCATAGGCCTCCTCTTCAAATTACCTGTTATTCCCTGTCAGGTTCATTGCCCTACCTTTTTTTTTTTTTTCTTTCTCTTTGTGAACTATAGCCAAGGCTGTTTTGTAAAGTAAATCTTCCCTCATCTTTCTGCATCAGGAAGAGAGTTGTTTCTGCTATTTTCATATTGTACTCTTTGTTCAAGAGTCGCTATTACATTTCTCTTCACTGCTTCCTGAAATTTACCTTTACCTTTCTTCTATTTTTTATCAGCAAGACACTTCCATTCTCCTCTCCTTCAGTTCCAGAAATATTTCTTGTATATTTTGGAGAAGATGCCAAGACTTACTTCATGAGTCTTGGCCTCACAGTTTTCCTTGCTGCTTTTTGTAAATTTTTCCTGAATCGTTTCGATGTTTATCCCTCTTTTTCCACAAGGGTGACACAACTAGTCCCTTTTTGTCAGGGCACAGCTGTGTTCTTCTTTTTCATATCACCTTTTTTCTTTCAGATTTTTTTTTTAAAGATTTTATTTATTTATTTGAGAGAGCAAGAGAGCACAAGTAGGCAGAGCCATAGGGAGAAGGATAAGCAGGCTTCCCACTGAGCAGAGAGCCCTGATTCGGGGCTCGATCCCAGGACCCTGGAATCATGACCTAAGCGAGCTGAAGGCAGATGCTTAACCGACGGAGCCACTCAGGTGCCCCAGTATCACCTTTTTTCATATCACAATGAAAGCATGTGGTTTCTTAATTCTAGGAATAGTCATTGTCTTTTAAGAAAACTTAAAAATAACATTTCATAATTATGTTTTTTTCCCTATAAAAACTACAAAGCCAATATAAACTATTTAATCCCAGGAATTTGATTTTTTTAAAAATATGTTACTTTGGTTATTCTTATTTGAGTACCTAAGTATTCCAGATAGTATGCTATGTTCTAGGAAAACAAAAATAAATTTCCTGCTTAAAATGTACTCAAAATTTCATGGAGACATTGGAGTATAAATAATTTTGATTCATGTGGTAAATAAAGCTATGTGATAAAGAGTTATGGGAACATAGAGGAGAAAGAAATTCATCTAGAGAATTAGAGACAGCTTCATAGGGGAGCATATCTTTGAATTGTGTATGAAAAAAGTGAATAAGCACATACAATATGGAAAGGCTATGAAAGAGATGTCCATGTTGTGGAAACATACTTTATATGTAGAGGTAAAAGGTATAAAAGAGCAGGGCACAGTTAGGGAAGGGAAACTAGTATGGCTTGAATCAAGTATAGATTATGTGAGGAGGGGAGATAGAAATCTAGTGGGCCGAGTATAGTAGGAATAGATTATGTGGATCTCTTTTGCCAGAGTTTGGGTTATAGTCAAAAGTGAATGCATATTGGGGCGCCTGGGTGGCTCAGTTGGTTAAGTGGCTGCCTTTGGCTCAGGTCATGATCCTGGAGTCCCTGGATCGAGTCCCGCATTGGGCTCCCTGCTCGGCAGGGAGTCTGCTTCTCCCTCTGACCCTCCCCGCTCTCATGTGCTCTCTCTCATTCTCTCTCTCAAATAAATAAATAAAATCTTTAAAAAAAAAAAAAGTGAATGCATATAAACCCTGGAAACATGCTAGGTTAACATATAGAAGTCTATTTGTTGGGATTATTATATTCAAGTAACTGAGTGTTCTTGTTCAGCAGCAGGCAAGGTTCTTTTTGGTGCCCCCACTGAAGCGGACTCTGCCATCTTCCGTTCTCTGGATATCAATATTTATCCAGCAGAAGGGGAGGCAAAGATTCAGTTCCTTGGATATCAATAATTATCCAGCAGAAGGGGAGGCAGAGAGACCATAGAGGGTAGTACAGGAGGTTTTTATAAGGCGGTCCTGGATGTAGGGTACTTCATTATTTTTAAGGATTTATTTATTTATTTTAGAGCGAAAGAGAGGGAGAGTGAGCATGTGCACACGCAAGCGAGTGCAAGAGCAGCAGAGAGAGAATCTCAAGCAGACTCCCTGCTGAGCACAGGGCCCCGTGCGGGGCTCCATCTCATGACCCTGAGATCCTGACCTGGGCCAAAACCAAGAGTCAGACATTTAACTGACAGAGCCACCCAGGTGCCCCTACTTTTATCCATATGCTATTGGCTAGAACTAAAGGACAAGGCAAAAATCTACCAGAAAGGGACCCTGGGGAACGTCATGGAGGTGTGTGCCCAGGATAAAAATCTCTGCCCCAGCAATGCAAAAATTTTCAAGTGGTCGGAGTTTTCAAGAAGGGAAAGGACCTATCTAGATTCTCACTCGGATGGAGAATACCAAGGGAACAAGCTTGGAGGAATAAAGCAAGTTTAAAATTGTATACATTGAGTTTGAGATGGTTTTAGCATAGGAATATGAATGGAGGGTATGCCTGGAGCTTGGAAGCACTGAAAGTTATTGTTAAATCTTTGAGAATTATCCAAACAAAAGTGAGATAGTTAAAATTACAAGAATTAATTATCTGACCAGGGATAGTGTGTAGGTCAAGCAGAGAACAAAAGATCTACCTTAAAATTTCTTATTTAAATAATTGAACAAATTAACATGAATCAAAAGAGGGCAATGGTTGTCAGAAAAGTAGGAAGAAAACTAAGAGCAATGTCACCAAAGCCAAGGGAAGAAATGGTTTCAGAGAAAGATTTATTCAGCAGCATAAAATGCAATACAAAATCCAGATAGGAAAAGGACAAGCTAATGTTAGAGGTTTTTAATGGCCTATGAAAAAGCAGCTTCAATTAAATTGTTGGAGTAGAGGCTAGAATGCTGTGATTCAAAAAAAGAATGGGAGAGAACTATATAAAAATAAAGGACTGACTTTTCCAAGAAACCTGGATAAGAAGGAAAAGTGAGAGAGAGAGAGTGACTTTAGGGAGAACAGGGTTGAAGACAAGGTTTTATTTTGAAGTTTTAAAGGGTAGTAGATATTTGAACATGTCTGTAGGATCAAGGGAAGGAGCAATGGAGGAGGTTTGAAATATCCAACAGACAGAATAATTGATGGAGCAATGCTTTAGAGGAGGAAAAGTTGCAAACATAGGTAGAGGCATCAGCTTTAGAAAGAAAATGTCAATATTTTCTTTTGGAGAGGCAAAAAGAATGAAAAGTTTAAAGGATGCAGCCATTTCACGCCAGAGAGAATATGATTCTGAAACTCAAGTTACTACAGTTATTTTCCTGAAGAAGTAGGAGGTAAGGTCTTCCAATGAAAGTGCGTTAGGGGTGAGAGGAGAGTTGATGGCTTGATAAACTGGAAAAGGTTTAGAAGGCTCATGGTAAAGGGCAGGAGGAGGAGTCCAAGGCCCAACCAGGACAGCAGTTATATTATGTCCTGTATCTTCAGAACAGATCCTTCATTTAAGGCTATACCCTTCAGCCTCCACTCTCCCAAAGCCTGTATGGGTTTTCTACAATTCCTTTGGGCCCACTATTCTTTATGCAACTCTTTTGGAAGACCAATTTGTTTGCCCTAATCTGCCAAACCATCCAGTTTGATAGGCCTGATGGGCAAATGGACAAAACCTTAACCCTTTCCCTGTTTTCTGTCTTCTTCCAAATGCTTATTTGCAGATAACTTTTATATCCTGACTAAGATGGAGGAAGAAAATTAGGTCTGTTACTAAAATACCATAATGTAGCTTCTTTTCTGCATATGCATTAATACAGCATTAGTGATCACATTCCTTGTAGCTTCCACATTCACGACACTCTTTATCTTAAGATCTTGACCTGCTAGCTCCTGATTCAAGAAATCTCAAAAGCAATGCATCTTATCATCTGGGATGCTGAGATGAGGAAGGAAATTGACATGGGGTAAAACTGGGACTAAGGAGTTTAATTTTGATTCACCCTCAGCTTGGCCCTCTGATGTTTACATATTAATGGAACCATAGTTCAGATGACTACCAGTACCAAAGGGTTCAGGCCAGTTGTCTTAGTGTTCCCAGGCTACCATCATAAAATAGCATAGACTGGGTGGCTTCAACAACAGAAATGTGTTTTCTCTTCATTCTGGGGACTGAAAATCCAAGATCAAGGTATCAGCAGGGCTGGGATCCAATTGGGTCCTCAGTCCTATATGAAAATGGCCAAGATCTACAAAGAATGTCTGACCCAATCCAGGAAGCTGGGACTCTTTCAGCAGGTAATAAGAAGTCTTCATAGAAGGTTGTGAGACTTTGCTGAGGCACAACTCTCCCCACATTGGTGAGGCGGGGGCTACTCATACAGAATTTGGGGGATCAGGAGTGACTGTAGACCTGGGATGGGTTTGCAGCTATGGGTATATATCATTAGTCACTTCAGCTGGAAGAAGGGGCTGACACATCCTCTAGAACTATTCACTCACCACCACTGCATTGCTTTCTTCATTATATTCACCACATCTGAGAAAGCATGGGAGAAAAGATGGGAAGATCAAAGTGGAATCAGCATCTTAAGATCAAGCCAGCTAATGATAATGGTGGGACTAGAACCCGAGCCCCTAAATGTCCAAGTGTTATACTTCCTCTGCTAGTATCTATTGCAGTTTAACTTTGCAGTCAGATTGACATTCTCTACAGGGAACGGAGACCCCATCTCTGTTTTATTACTCTAAATTACTGTTTGAGACTTAGAGGATGAAGCAGCTTCTGGGATGATGAAAATAAGAGTTCACCATCTTGGAGCACTTATGTGTCACCCACTTTCGATGTGTGATATCACTTAATTCCCCCAGACAACCCTGTGTAGTAGGTATTATTACCATTTTCATTTTATAGATGAAGAAAGAAAGGTTGAGAGGAGAATGAGGTGCCACAGCAAAGAAATAGCAAATCCAAGATTCAAACCCAGCTTGACTGAGTGAAGAGTCAAAGGTTATTACTAGGAAACTGGAGACCAAGTGCCTGGTAGAAACTGCTTGCTCTCATTGAGCAGAAAACTGATTTCATCTAAGTCTTTATTGTATTGGTATTTTTACAGCATGTATTCTGTGCCAACGTATCATTTGACCTGAACCATTTAAAGGTATGCACATTTTCCCCTAAATGATAAATCAGACACTAATGATGAGGTTTATTCTCCCTCCTCTCACAGACAGAAGTTCAGAAACACATACCTCACAGAGGCAAAATTAGGAGCCCTTCTCTAAAAGAATGAACAATTCAGAATCCCATGATTGCCTAAAATAATGTCCTGATTCAAAAAAGAAAAAAAAAATGCAACTGGAGGCTTCAAGAGAATAGAGGTTGAGATGCTAGTCCTAAAATTACCCATTTCCCAACCTCAGTGAAACATCAAATGTACAGTTGGTCTCTTCCCCACCCCCCATCGCCAGCGTAGAGTTTCAATTATCCCCAGAGGCACACCAGCCTGCTGTGCTAAGTAATAGTCTCAGAATTCTGAGACTCCCTCTACAGCCCGTCTCCACTACTGACTCACTGCAGGATTTGCTAAAACTTGGCTTGCTCACTCACTGAGATGAGCTAAGAGAAATAACACTCCTGATGTTTAAGGCTGTGAGCAGACAGCCGTGCTATCCCGGCAACAAGCAAAGGATGCTTAACATGTAATCTGTTTAGTGTTGCATTCAAAACCTATATACAGGAAGTCGTCCAACACATAGTTAATGATATGCTTCATCATTATTTGACTGCATTGTAATTTGACCTAAATGGTGAACGGTTTGTGTAAATTCCTGTATTTATGAGCAGTGACTATCTCTTAACGTTTGTATGGCACTTTAAAGTTACAATGCACTTTACCATAGATTATCTCATTATCTCACATGAGAAGATCTAACGAGCTCAGTAAATATTAGTTTAATTTAAATCACTCAAAACCGTGTTAGAAAAGCTGGCTAGTAATTACTAACTCCTTTTATATGGATGAGGAAGCTGGGACACAGCTAGAGACACACAGCTACTTTGTGATTGGGCCAAAGCTAGAGCCAAAGCCATTTGACATCCATGACAGCTGGTCTTTTTACTGCCACACAGTTAAACACTTCTGAAGGTAGCATCAATGTTGTGTGGAGGTGGAGAGTGGGTAGAACTAAATGAAAAAGTAGCTTTTCAGCTGTCCCTCTGCAGTTTAGTTCCCTTTAGCTCCTTCAAGTGGTTTATCCTTCAATCCTTACAATGGCATCTTGGACCACCTCCCTCTTTAATTCCTTAAGGCAGGTGGATCTGTGTTTTATGTTGGTTGAGATGGGGAAAGGGGGGAGATACAAAACCTGTACCTCTCAGAAGACTACTGCTAACTTTTAATACTATTAATAGTAAAAAAGAAAATCATATTTGCATTGTGCTTTGTAGTTTTTAGAGTACTTTCTTTAGGTAAATGGCAAAAGTTCAAATAGCTTATCAGGGAGGGTTTCCATTATCTTGCTCTTATCTGCCCCCCTAATATCAGCTCCCCTGTTCCTCCAGATGCACTCGGCTCCAGTTACACAAAACTTCTAAAACTTGAAGGTAATAAGGAATTTTGTACCTCCATAACCTTGTACATGCTGTTTGCATGGATTGCCTCTCCCCTACGTTATCTCAAGTATCCAAAGGCTTTAATTCTTTCTCTTCAATGCTTAGTCATCAGAGTCCCCTGGGGGTGATTTTAAGAAACACTATCACTAGGCTCTGTCCTAGGCCAGTTGTATCTGAATGGGGGGGGGGGGCGATCTTGGACATCTATAAAAATGTCTCTGTTTGATTTTGGTGCTTTCGAGGGTTGCATGTCATTATTCACATTTCTGACTATCCCATTAGGCCTTCAGCTCTTTGAGGGGATTGAGGATTTTATTTAATTTTGTATTCCCAGAGCCTAGCATGGCTTTAGTCTTGATTTCAAGATTGTATCTGTGTTGCTTCCCTAATTAGGGCTTAGAAGAAGTTACCCTGGACATCTGCTTTCTTGAGCGGAAACCTATAGTTACATCTGGGTAGGGCTCTCCCTTTTCTGGGATACTTTTCTTCACTCCATCCATGTGGTTTGGATGGAGTGGCTTTGTGTCTCCACTGTGACCCACCTTCTGGTTACAGCTGATGAGTTGGATGATGGGAAATTGCCTACTTAGCCCAAACTTGCTCCCAAGATTATGGAAGTGGATTTAAGTGGTTTCCTCCTCAGACTGACTAGTCACTTCAAAGAAGTAAATTTATATCACCTACTGTTAGTGGTAATATTTTTCCAAAACAGAGAAAGCAGAAAAAGCACCAGTGGGGTGGGGGATACACAGAAAAAGAACAAATAAGCAGATTTGCAAAGAAATACAAAGAAAAGAGAGAGACAGCCATTCAGTTTTTATCTCCAGATGATCTAGAGAGTGGAGTTAAGACTTTTTTTTTTTTTTTTTTAAGACTGATTGATTGATTTGAGAGAGAGCAGAGCGAGTGAGCAAGGGGAGGGGCAGAGGGAGGGAGAAAGAATCCTCAAGCGGACTCCCCGCTGAGCATGGAGCCCAACATGGGGCTTGATCCCAGGACCCTGAGGTCATGACCTGAGCTGAAATCAAGAGTTGGATGCTCAACCAACTGAGCCACCCAGGTGTCCCAGGAGTTAAGATTATTTTCTCATATGGATATCCAATTGGCCCTACTCTGTATTGAATAAACTATCATATTACCACTGCATTGCAATGTCCTCTTTGTCATAAATTGATACTTTTGTAGGTCTATTTCTAGGTTCTTCTTTGGTATATTTATCTATTTGTTTATCTTTGCACTGTCTGAAAGTATGCATTTTGGAAATGTTAATATCTAGTAGAGTAAGTCGTTCAGTTTTGACCCTTTATATTTTTACATTATTAGAAGCTTATTAATTTCTACCGTAAAGAACTTACTTTGATTGGGATTGCATTGAATACATAAATCTATGAAGAGAATTAAAATCTTTATAATATTTTGTAATCCAAGAATATAGTACATTCTCATGATTTAGCTCTGCTTTAATTTCTCTTAATCATATCCTGTAATTTTCTACATAAAATTTGCACATTGTTCATAGATTTTTCCCTTTTTTGATAGTGCTGTAAATGTATCTTTTAAAATACCCATGTTCTACTTTTTGTGAATATTTAGAAATACAGGTGGGGACGCCTGGGTGGCAGAGTCAGTTAAGCTTCCAACTCTTGGTTTTGGCTCAGGTCGTGATCTCAGGGTGGTGAGATTGAGCCCTGTGTTGGGCTCCGTGCTCATCGTGGAGTCTGCTTAAGACTCACTCTCTCCCTGTACCCTTCCCCAACCCTCTAAAACAAATCTTAAAAAAAATACAGATGATTTTGGGGTGCCTGGGTGGCTCAGTCAAGTAAGCGTCCAACTCTTGATCTCAGCTCAGGACTTAATCTCAGGAGCCTGAGTTCAGGCCCTGCATTGGGTTCCACGCTGGGCATGGAGCTTACTTAAGAAAAAAAAAAAAGAAATACAGATGATTTTAAAATATACTGACTTTGCCTCCAATCCCTTCATCATATGTACTTAATAGTTGTAATACTTTTTCTTTATATTATTTTGGATTTTTTATGTAATCCTATCTATGAATAAGATAGTTTTATTTCATCCTATTGAGTTCTTTTAAAAAATGCCTACTATAAATGGTGATAATCAGTATTTTTTGTCTCCTCACAATCTCAGGGAGAAAGTGTTCTGTATTTCACCATTCAGTATGATGTTTGCTATACATATCTGGGGGGGGAGTGGGTTTTGTTAATTATATACATTTATTCTCAGTTTTCTTAGAGGTTGAATCATGAATGAGTGTTGGTTTTTATCAGATGATTTTTTTCTGTGTCTATTGAAATTATCTTACTTTTTTTCCTTTTTTAATCTGTTCATGTGGGGTAAGTTATATTGACTTAGAATCTTAACCAAGCTTTGTATTTCTAAAAGAAACCAAACTTTAATCATGGTATATTATCTGCTGTTATCTTTAAAAAAAAATTTTTTTTGGAATTTATTTGATAGAGACACAGCGAGAGAGGGAACACAAGCAGGGGGAGTTGGAGAGGGAGAAGCAGGCTTCCCGCTGAGCAGGGAGCCCGATGTGGGGCTCGATCCCACGACCCCAGGATCATGACCTGAGCTGAAGGCAGACGCTTAACGACTGAGCCACCCAGGTGCCCCTAAAAGTTTTTTACTTTTTTTTATTATCTGTCATATTGTCACTAGATTTGACCTGCCTTCCTTCCTTCCATTCTTCCTTTTTCCAGAAGATTTGCAGGTAATTTCATTAGAGAAGAGGCTTATAATTTTGATTTAATATCCTTGTCATCTTTTTAAATGAAAATTAGGCTGACTTCGTAACAAGAGTTGGGATGTGGAAATCTCAGTGTATTTATTTTTTAAGGTACACTGACTCATCAGGCAGATTGGTTGTGGGAAGATAATAGAAACGTAACAGCAGAAGCATTGTAAACAGTGCTGAAGGCAGTTTATAAAAGGGTAATGGTAGTTGCTCAGGGAGTTTAAAACAAAGTGAATCTACATTTGTTGAGACTAGTGTTCGTTTATCTAGCACTTTATGTGTCAGCCTACTGTGGGACTCCTGTCCTCTTCAAATGGTGCTCAGCACTTTTTGTGGATTATCTTAATCCACCCTATAACACTAAGTGGTAGATACTTTATTTTTTAAAGATTTATTTATTTGAGAGAGAGCATGGGTGTGTGAGTTGGGGGAGGGGCAGAGGGAGAGGGAGAGAGAATCTCAAGCAGACTCCCCGCTGAGCATGGAGGCCTGACACCGGGCTGGATCTCATGACCCAGAGATCATGACCTGAGCTGAAACCAAGAGTCGATGTTCAGCCAGCTGAGCTACCCAGGTGCCCTAGTGGATACTTTTTAAATCCCCACTTTACAGGTGGGAATACTGAGACAACACAAAGAGTAAATAACTTGTCCAAGCTGATAAAGAGTTCGTATTTAAGATGGGATTTGAAATAATGACAGTAATCTTATTACATAGGTATTTTTCCCATTTTACTTATTAGATTCTTCTTTTTCAGAGAAATTGGGAAACTGCCCCCAATAGGGCACAACTAGTAAGGAACTGAGGTAGGTTTTAAACTCAGATCTGTGTAATTCCAGCATATATGCTTTTCCTTCTGAACCACATGGTTTCAGGGATAGCTTTGGGCCTACTCTGCGTACCATTCTCTATAAAGAGCAGATTGCAGCTCTCCTCCTTGTAAAGCTACACATTCTCAGAAATGGTTGAGTGAGTACATGGGCTTCCTGCCCAGATTCAGAGTTCTTAGCTCAGCTCTGCCACTCAGGAGCTGTATGATGTTGGTCAAGTTGTTTCATCTCTGTCAAGCACATGGGGTAAAGGAATGAAGATCATCTCCTGTTCTTCATGACTGTGTGGCAGTGGGAACGCTGTTGGGAGACATCACCGTGATCCTCTCCCCTTGAGCATGATGAGTTGGGTCTCACTCAGGTGCACTGGGGCTTCATTTGTGCGTTAGCATGAGTGTCTCCCAGTTTTCAAAAAATGTGGAATGCTGAACACAATCAACATAAGGTCGACTCTACTCACTATATGGCAGTTTTCTTAAAAATACGTCCATAATATTTTAACTGTCATCCTTCCTCTGCTAAAACACCAGTCAGGTGCAGTGATTATGAACACAAACTCTGAACCCAGAACCGGAGTTCAAATCCTGTCTCTGTCACTTGGTCGCTGTGCGACCTTATGGCAGATTGCCCAACCTTTCTGTGCCCGGTTCCCTTCCCAAGACAGGATGATTGGCATGGTGTCTCCCTTATGCAGTTATTATTAGGATGACACAAGTTCATTAAATTAAAGTTCTTAGAGCAGTGCCTGGCACTCAGTAAGTGTTTGTTATTGCTGCTGGTGTATTATTATTGCTACTACCATATGTCTTCTAGCTGTTGTATGGATAGTGAAGAAACATAAAAGCCAAGCCATTTGACACCACCCGAGTTGTCAAACCCAACGAGATCTGCTTGGGACAATTTCAGCAGAAGTGTTTCAGCGTGTGGCATGAGCAGAAGAGGGACACCTGTGTTGTGTATAGGGGGACAGATCACTGAAATATATAGAGAGATAGAGTTATACAGAGATACAGTTTTATAAAAACGAATTTATTCCACTGTTAAACTTCCTAATTATAGCACATACTCTGTGTGTGTGTGGGGTGTGTGTGTACATGTATGTGTACGTGTGTGATTACCTGCTAAGTAGTTTGTATGATACGTAAGTACACAGAAATACAACATCCTCACCTGTCCTCATCCTTCAACCATCACCATGCCAGATAAGATCACTGTATCACTGTTAACGGTTTTGTGTGAATCCTTTCCATTCTTTTGCTATAAATAAATAATGCATTTCTTTGTATAGAAATGGGATATTTATTTTTCTGCAGTGTTTCTCATTATACTGGAGAAATCTTTCCATGTGAGTATATATAGCGCTACTCACCTTTTTTAACCCTTGCATAGTATTCCATGGTATAATTACACCTTAATTTATTTTACTGTACTTTCCCTGTTGTTAGACATTTCAGTTGTTTTCTGGTTTTTACTGTGAAAACAGAACTTCAGTAAACATCGTCATGCATGTATTTGCACACACACAAATGCGCATTTCTTTGGATAGGTTTCTAGAGGCTAAGAGTTTTTGTGCACATGGTGTTTTACTATTTATAAACTTTTTTTTTTTCTTTTTAATAATCACTGTTAAATATATCTGCTCAACATAAGACACAGGACTAGGAGTTTAAGTATGTTGTCTCCTTCATTCTTTACTGTCAATTCCATCTGTAGGTGACAAAAAAGCTCCTGTAGACTAAGCAACTTAATGCCAGTCATACTGCTGGTAAGTGGTATTAAGTGTTCATTTTTTGGTGCCCTTCTGAGTTATTTTTTGCTCAGAAAAGTCTATTCAGAGGTTTAAATTGTTTAGAAATTAATGTTTAATTTATTAAGCAAAAAAATCCAATACTTTTCTTCCTTATGCTTTTAAGTTCAGCTGACACACAGTATGATTCTGTTCATGAGTCTAGAAAATTTTAGCAATCACATATAAGGGGATTTTGCATAACGTTTGCTTCCATTTACAACCTTCATAATTAAACATCTTCAAACATTTTTACATGTATAAAAGTTGATAAACAGGATTTTTTATTTAAGCATTTCAAATTGGTGACTGACAAGCCTTCGCAACTACTTGTACAACTCCTAGAAACCTCAAAAATAAAACATAAATATGCAGAATCTAAAGTCACTTTCTAGTGTTGAAATAAATTGAATATGACTTCAACTTAAAATATATATCCAAATCAGTCACTTACCCATATCAAATTAAAGCAAGAAAAGTAGAATCTTATTTTAATTGGCTAAATTATATAAAACATGAAGAATATAAGATTTTAAAATGCACAGACTTTGTTTCAAATATTAATATTATGAGTTTCGTTTTCTTAAATATGTCTAGAATTCATCCTAGATCTTCCCAGAATTTAAGATGCTGAACCATTAAGGATGATGGTTTTTGTCATACAATTTTAGGATTAATTTCTAATAAAGATTTTTGGTAATTGAATTCTCAGATTGCTTGAGGTCACATAATAACCAGAAATTTGGGGGGGATACTATCTAGAATTTTGTCAGTCCTCCTGACAAGATACACTGAACTCTGTCCAGTCACATTGTTAATTACCAAAATGAGCTGTACTTTCATCTCCAACACTTTGAAAGAAGTACATTTCAAGCACAGAATAAGCTAAAAGTTTGTTACAAAAAATGTAGTGTTTAAAAACACATATTGAAATTAACATTATCTCATTTTCCCTGAGCTTCTGAGACTAATTGAACAGATGCCTTTAAATGAAAAGTTAACAGAAAAATTAACACATAGCTGTTAGTCTTTTTTTTTTTATATACTTCTCTGAAATTGAAGCAATGAATTCCTTTAATGTATACTAAAGTTAATTTTTTTTTTTAAGCCAGTCAGATTATTTGTTTTCCTTTGCTTTTTACAAAACTAAAGTAGCACCCAAGGCCAGGACCACGGTGAAATCAAGGCACCTAGGGAGCAAAATTTAAGAAAGCACTCACCATCGACGTCATGCAACTATCCACTCTATCCCTTCATGACCCTGACAGTGGGTGCCTCGTTCCTTGTCTCACCCTGGCCTTCATTTTCCTCCATAATCCTGGTGCCAGTAAAACCTACTTGAAATTGATGATACCTCAATTAAAATTAAAGACCATTTTTAGATTAGAACACTGCACAATTTTTGTTGCAGAACCCAGAAGAGGCTCAAAGAAATGATTGCCATTGCTATAACGAAACTCTGTCTTTGAGAATAGGGTTCTTCATGCTTATATAAAGTGAAAAACCAGTATAAAATGAATGCTGAATTCTTTCTCATTCCAGTGATAAGTCATAATTCTCCAGGGATAAACGGACACATTTTTAAACAAAAGCTGTGTATTAGTTCCCTATATGCTGTAACAAATTACCTCAAGTTTAGTGGTTTAAAACAGCACAGACTCAACATCTTTTAGTTCTAGAGGTCAGAAGTCCAGAGTCTCACAGGGCTAAAATTGGGGTGTCCTCAGGGCCATGTTCCCTCTGAAGGCTCCAGGAAAACCAGCCCATTTTCTTGCCTTTTTCAGCCCCTGAAGGCATCTGTATTCCTGGGTGCATCTTCTGCTCTGTCATCTCCACTTCTTTTCTCACTTTGACTCTTGCTTCCTTCTTCTAAGAACCCTTGTGATGACCCCGGGTCCACCCAGGATAATCTCCCCATGTCAAGATCCTTAATGTAATCACATCTGGAAAATCCTCTTATCCTGTAAAGTAACATATTTGCAGATTCTCAGGATTAGAACATGGGCATTTTGGAGGAAGAATTATTCTGTCTACCACAACCCCCTTCCAACTCATTAAGAGATGCATTTTAAGTGAAGTTTTAATACTTACATGAAAAATGTCTTATTAACACAAACAGTATTTTTCTATTCTCTAAAATCAATTCTGTATTAATTATAATAGTATGAATATCTCAACCCAAAGACCTGAATTTTAACAATTAGAATCTTATGGTTACAGAAAAATGCAGTAAGCAAACTGTACAGCATATAATTTTTCACGTGTGATAGAATGACAATGTGGCAGTCCTTCAAATATAAAAATATGCTGCACAAGGATACAATTCTATTGGGATGTTAAATAGATCTATGAATTCAAAAGCAAAATGAAACGATACAAAATTTTTAAATGTTAAAGGCCTATTTCATGTCATCTATAAATGGATAAAGGCATGTGTCAGATCGTGAGTGGTATTTAGAGTCCTTTGAATATATTGAAAATATAAAAAACTCTTATTTTCAAATATTACTATTTACAACATGCTAGGAATGATATACTTTACAGTTATTTGATTTCATGATAGAAACTTGTAGGTGAAAATATAAAATTGTATGCCAGGCCACATAGTTTCAAAATATTTTATAAGACAAATGAGCAAAAGTTTGTAGCCTGAAGGTGTAGGGTCTTATGTCATACTGAAATACTGTTCTAGGTCAAGAGCTACCCATCAGTCCCAGAGATTGTTGCAAACAGAATTTGATGCATAATTAGCTTGTAAACTATTTTCAGTCTCCATCTCTCTTGAGTCCTTATCTGTGGATGGTGATAATAACACTAGCTTTGTTCCCGGGGTTTTTGTCAATACCTAATGGGGAAAATTGTCTAATTTTTTTTTTCATAAATGAAAAAGTACAGTACAGATTATAGTTATTAATGTTGTTGACTCTTATGTAAGTACTAACTGACCAGTAATAGGGCTTCTCCTGAACCCTTTGTTTTGGAGACAGTTTTGCCATGAACCTGCTTATGACGAGATCAAAGATCAAGTAGGAAATCCTGACAAATGCTCGCTCATTAAATCTCCCTAAGGGATGACTTTAATGGGAACAACTGGTGGCTATTTACCAAGTTGTAAAAGTTCAGGTCTTTGGAGATTTTCGTTTTACACAGTCTTTCAAAGAGGGATTTTAAAGGTTACATTGAAATATGTCATCCTTAGTCCTCAATCTTCATGCCTCTGACCTCAGAAGGACACTGATAATAGCTTCGTGAAGGCGGGGATTTGCTACTCTCTAGAGGCATTGGCCGTAATTACTTGGTAGGAAAAGCTAATGATTTTCTCACTTGTAAGAAGACTGGAGCTTCCATTGGTTGTCATCGCTTTGGTAAATTGAATGGCTTTTCTTATGGTAATGTAGAGAATGAATGAACTGCACATTAAGGAGCTGTCTGAATAGGGAAATGTATTGACGTTTCAGCATTATCTGAATTGTGTGTTAAGAGTGGCTTTGTCAAATTAAAATGAATGGCAGGTCAAAGCAAGAATTAGAGAAGCTCTTTCTCACTACTCAGAAGACATACTAAATGTTCTCGAATTCTAGGAGTCCAAAAAATAATTAGCCAATTTAGGTTACAGACCCAAGCTTTCTTTATGGCGCTTGTGTTGGACACGTGGAGAGATGAGAGGTTGCGACAAACCTTTGCAAAGGCAACTCTTGCCTCTTGTGTTGCTGCCCTCCACCATTTTTGTGTCTCAGCTCCTTACGCAGAGGGCGGCTTTGTGTAGTGGACATGGCTTCAACTGGAGTTCATGAGAATCTGATTCCTTTTCTCCTGATTTACCCCTACATATGTGGTAAGCCACTTTATTTCTCTGGTTCTCATTTGTCAACTTCCAACTATTGGGTCAGAGCTGCATTTTTTTTTTTTTTTATACTAAGCTACACACAAATAATGATCACAGCTTTGCATAAACCCCACCACCCCTTTTTTCCTTTTTCTTTTTTGTGCTGGGCCTCAGATTCAGAGAAAGCCCAGCACTGATTTTATGAGAAGAAAACCTCCTCCATGAGCAGAAAACCACATAACCTTTAGCATTTGTTTTTCTACTCCAGAAAGCCATCTAAGTGTCATTGGGAGAGATGGGTATTATTATACAGCTAAACTTGAATGTACTTTAATTAATTTTAAAAGTATATGTTTTGAGTGTACACAAATAAGATAAGAAAGATAGATATCTAGTGAGGAGATAAGAAAGATAAGAAAGATAGATATCTAGTGAGGAGATGGAGGACCAGAGCTGCAATGTGACTTCCCCAAAGACCTAGAATCTTTGCAAATTATCCTGTGAAAGAAAATGGCTTAAAGTCTAAAGAAGCTGGAAATCTCTTTCAGATGGCTTGGAGTTGGTTGAGCCAACACTGGATGACTTGGATTCGAACCTCCGAAGGGAAAGAATAAAGTGAAACCCTGGGGCCCACCTTCAGAATTTATTATAAGAAAACTTGCTAGACCTTCAACCTCTTTATGAGCAGAAAGCCATAAGCCAAGAACCATGTGAATGCTACCTGTGGAATGTGCATTAAGCTAATGTCAGTCATGTGGACATGGCAGTTCAGGATGCCTGGCAACTTGGGGAGTCAAGAGAATGAAGTGAGGATGAGACATGGGTATTTAAGAAACTACATAGTGAATAAGCATGAGTTAGAATATTCTTTGTAAACAGAGCCTGGTGCATACTCTCCATAATGTTTTATAACTTTGATATCTAAAACACCGAGTCAAGAAAGGGCACCAACTGCAGAGAGCCATGGGTGCCATTGATGGTGATGCTTGCTTATATGGGGAACAAGTTGTTATTAGTAGGGTCATGTCAAAGAGCTTATGGCATATGAGGTGATCTTTAAGCACCTGAGGTGCTCTGCTAACACTATGTTTAAACCCTGAGGTATGAGAAGTAGACCAAAATCTAGAGGTCCTTAAAATGGTTCATACAAAACTAGGACCTAGTTGGGAGCCTTGATGTGAGACTAAAAGTGTTAAAAGAGCTCTGACAGTGGAACATCTTCTGGAAAATGGCTGTGCATCTCCTTCTAAGGGAGAAATTCTGTGAGGAGAGTAGATTAGCCATTATTAACACAACTGTACGAAAACAAGTATTTGCCTCACAGAATTTGGAATCAGAATCCTTGAGGGTAAGATCTGAGCATAATATGCTTTTAAAAGACTCGTCTGGAGACATTTATTTGTGCCCGACTTACACTTCATACCTCTTGGATTCATGAAATTCAAATGTTTCCCCAAAAATCTTCTGTTTAACTTAACATATCTTTAGTGTACACATCTATTTCTGTGGGGGCATAATTCCAGACACAAGGCTACCAAAACAGCGACGAAAACAACAAATAAGACTGTGAGGTTGCAGGGACTTTGATGGTCTGCTTGCCCACTGGCATGGAGGAGCACGTGAGGGATTTGGTCTTGGATCTCGTGTTCTAGAATAAACAGATAGTAGTGATCCTATGAGAACTCTGCCAAGCAGAATGCAAGGGGTTGAGTCAGAGCACTCTCAAAGTTCTTCCATGGACCCTCAAACACAAGTTTTGTCCTGCTGCAGACACCACTGGCTTGCTGCTTCTGCATGTGACAACGGGACTATAGTTTGCTGATAAAGGATCTTCCAGGGCAGAGGGTCTTCTGGACCTTCTGGTGACTGGGAATATGGCACTTGGAAGACAAGGGCGATTGTAAACTGAAACTCAGAGCCCTGGAAAACAGAGTTCATTACATTTGGCACCGAATTAGCTTTCTAGAGGTTGTCTGTCTTGTGTGCTTGTGTGATTGGGGTGCTGAGTCCTAACTGAGAAAAATCTTGCAACCAGGCTGATTGTGCCTCCACAAATGTGTGGGTTTCAAGCTTGGTTAGGCCCCTGGGACTACCTGGTTATTCATCCCTATTTGTCTCCCTTTCTCTGTTCCTCACAATACTGTATCCTAAGAATTCCCCACATGCAATTCAGCGTGTTTTGAAAACACCATTTTTATAAAAGGCTACTTTGTATTCCATCATATGGTTGTTTTATAATGTATTTAAACATTCTCTTATTGTTGAGCATGGAGGTTGTTTCCAATTTTTAGTTACGAATAATGTTGCCATGGATATCTTTGTACTAAATCTTGAAGAAATCTCTTATTATTTCTTTACAATAGATTCCTACTTGTAGAATTACTAAGTGAGAGAGTAGAAAATTTAAATGTGTATATATGTGTATGTTTATGATCTAAATAATGCATTTATTATAGAAGAAACATACAGATAAGCAACTATCATCTATAATCCCAAGACTCTGAGATTAACACAGTTAATATTTTACTAAATAATCATTTGGAAATGCTTTATGCATATGTTGTCATGAACTTTGCACAAAAAAAAAAAAAAAAAAAAAAGGCTCCTTATACATCTTGCCGAATTCCTTCCAAGGAACATGACAATATAAACTCCTACCTGCTGTATATGAGCACTTCCATTATTATAATTAAATATGTTGGGAAATAATGTCTCATTATTTTTATTAGAATTTATGTAACTCTAATGAGGTCGATGATCATTTTGCATGTTGATTTTTCTGTTCTTTTCTCTTACTTTGTTCCCATCATATCCTATTGTATATATACCACCTCTTCTTTATCCATTCATCTGTCGATGGACATCTTGGCTCTTTCCATAGTTTGGCTATTGTGGACATTGCTGCTATAAACATCGGGGTGCACGTACCCCTTCAGATCCCTACATTTGTATCTTTGGGGTAAATACCCAGTAGTGCAATTGCTGGATCATATGGTAGCTCTATTTTCAACTTTTTGAGGAACCTCCATACTGTTTTCCAGAGTGGCTGCACCAGCTTGCATTCCCACCAACAGTGTAGGAGGGTTCCCCTTTATGCATCCTTTCTCCGCATCCTCGCCAACATCTGTCGTTTCCTGACTTGTTACAGAATTTCTCTTTTTTGTCAGTTGTTTATGTTACACAAGTAGTGTCTGAATACATTGTCTCTTTTTAGTAATGAAAGCACCTTGTACATCAAACTAAAATCCCCTTAACTTTGACCTTTCAATATTTACATATTTTTCTTCCCTAAGAACTAACGTGCATTTAAGGAGTCATCTTCTAAAAATTACATCTCTATATTTCTTTTTTTAAATTTATTTTTATTTTTTATTTTTTTAAATTTTATTTTATTATGCTATGTACATCTCTGTATTTCCATATCTATCTCCGTGAAAAGCATATAATATGGTCTTGTGCCTACGCTGTTCTTCACCTTTTTTTTCAGCCAACATGTTTCTGAAATATCCATATTGATAATTTTGAACCACTTCATTCCTTTGAACTACCTCATACACTGTTTGAATTCACAGTGTATGTACATATAGATTTATCCTTTCTGCTAGTGTTAGACATTTAGTTTGTATAATTACTTAAAAAGAAGTCTCAGTTCTCCCCGGGTATATGAGAATGTTTTATTTTTTTTCAATAACTACAATAGCCGTGCTCTGTCAAGCTTCCTTCTGCCCCCTCCTGTTGGGTCGTGGGATCCCTTAATGACAGCTCATTTGAGCCAGTGAAGTCCCTTTCTGTTATTAAACCAGTTTCACTTCACTTCTTTAAGACTCAGTAATGTACCTTTTATCCCTGTAATCTCATATTCAATTCAAAGCAATATCCCTCACTGCTGCACTCACACCCTCATGTGGCTCTAAGGGCTAAGACTGGGGGCCGGGCGTGGGGGGTGGGGGGTAGGTAGAGTAGACTTGACCATGAACCCTCCTCCTCCACCTTGCCCCTACTTTTCCTTTCCCCTCTTCTCTCTCGGTGGTGTTAGCCCCAAGGAGAGAGGGGAATAAAACACATCATCTGTTTAAGAGCCCAACCTGGAGATCTTCCCTTGGGTTGGGCGTAAGCACTGTCCCAGCTTGCTGATTTCACAGTAGAAGAGTGGCAGCCCCTTTCCATGGCCCAGCTCAAGGCCACCTCCGTGGCTTTACCCGGCAGCAATCCCCAGCAGGAGAGCGGGACTCAGTCTCCTTACCTTCTCTGGCCCCTGACTGAGTCTTGGGAGCCAAAGCAGGATCTGCTTTCTAGATTTATGGGAGTGGGGGACCTGAGTGGATTGTCAGTGTCCCCAGCTGGCTGTCCGTCTGTGCTGTCCCTCCCTTGTGTTCCTTTCATCTGGAGCAGGGGCTCTCTGGTGACTAGGCAGAAATCTAACCAGAGATAAAATGTCAGTCTCCCATTCTTGTAGACCTCCCCATCCTGTCTCCAGAGATTCTCTGGGCTTTTCCTTTCCTGGGTATGGGAACTGGAAGAACCTCTTCCTCCCAGTTCTCCTGATAGGACCACGGGTTTGGGGGGGGCGGGTGTCACGTGTCAGTTCTACTGACTTGTTGTCTCTGTGTAGGCTCCAGGGGGAAAGGGCTGGTCCCCGCATTGGGCAGTTCTCTGTACCTAGACAATGAGAGGCATTTGATGTCTTTTATTCTCAGCTGTGTATTTTAGTTCTAGGAAAAAAGGAAATACCCTGTTTGTACCTCATGGCATCTTTTTTACAATAGTTTTCAAGGTTTCACTGTCCCACATAATGCAGTTCTGAACATCCTTGTGCTAACTAACCTTCTTGTACACACCGTGAGTACTTGTGATACAAGACTTCTAGAAGAGGGCCTGATGCGTCACAGGACACGCACAATTTTCAGTTTTAATAGATACTGCCAAATTGTCTTCTAAAATGGCCCTACCGACTTGAACCCCCACAGCACTGTAAGAGATTATTTCCCTAAACCTTCATCATATTTACATTACAGGCTTTTTTCTCTTATCGATGAAAAGTATTATCTCATTTTTAATTTGTCTCTTGATTTTTTTTTCCCCAAAAATGAATATCTTTTCATTGTTCCCCCTTTCTCCTGTGGTACTATTTGGCTTTTAAATTATGTGTATGAGATCTTAATTTTTAGAGAATGTCAATGCTTTGTCATAATATGTTTCACTACCCCCCCCAATTATAAGTAGCCCTTCAGTTAGAAAAATTTTTCTAAAATTTAGAAAATTTTCTAAAATTTTCTAAAATGCTAAAATTTAAGACTGCAGCACAGTCTTGCTTAAAATGTGGTGTTTCCAGTTGCCTTCAACATAAATTTTAAACTTTAACAAGCATGCAAAATGTACCCTTGGTATACTTGGTCAGCTCATCAATCAGCATGGCCTGCCTTGGACCCCATGTGTTCACTGCATACTGAACCGTCCTTGGCTAATTGTTATTCCATCCCCTCTCTTGCCTCTCTACTTTGACCTGTATTTTTCCTGTTTTCTTCGGAATGGCTCTCTACTCCTCAACTTCTATTCCTCTTTGAAGATTCTGCTTATGCGTCCTCTCCTCTGGTAACGCCTGTTTCTTCTGTGTGACTTGAATATCTACTGAATACTCTTCTCATAATTCTAACAATTGGGTGATGTCTTTGTGGCCGGGTTCTAGTTTAATGATCCTTGATGTCCTGATGTTTAGCACTGTGGCTTGCACATAGGATGACCTGAGGGGGGAAATATTTTAGATGAATGAATAAAGAAAGAAGCTAAGACATAGAAATCTTAGTTATCATATCATGAACTATCTGAAAGAAATATACATTTATGAGGCACCCGGGTGGCTCAGTCAGCTGGGTGTCTGACTGTTGGTTTTGGCTCAGGTCATGATCTCAGGGGTGTGACATCAAGCCCTGCGTTAGGCTCTGAGCTCAGCAGGAGTCTGCTTGAGATTCTCTCTCTCTCTTCCCCTCTGCCCCTCTGACTTGCACACTCTCTCTCTCTAAAATAAATAAATAAATACGTATATTTATTTATATAAATACATATATTTATTTATATAAATAAATACATGGTTGAGAATGTACTTTAAACAATGAAGTTGGTAACTATAGAGAAGTTGAGAGGACAAATCAAGAATTGAGGTATAGAATGGGTAAAGATTAGTTATTCCAGAAATGAATTGCTTTAGGTGATGGTATTTTACAATGGAGTTTTCTCCTAGGATGTAAGCAAATAGGTATCAAACACCAGAGTAAGCATAACAATTTTTAGGAGAGGATTCACAGGAAGGCGTGGTTGAAAAGTAGTTAGATGGTTTATGACAGTTCTAAATGCCTCATCCACATCAAGCAGATGTAAATGAACCGAAGATTAAAATAAAAAGTTGTAAAGAGGATTCTGGAAAAGATTGCTGGTGGACACTGAGCTCTTCTACCCATCTCAAAGGAAAGGGGTAGGTTGTGCCTGTCCTTCACCTTGTACCCATGAAAGGGGCTTCACCAGGACCCCACAGAGAGTTAACACACACACTTGCCTGGGGTCTGATTCTTGCCTGAGCAATGGATAGTGTAAGACATGGCCTGACTGTTGTAGACAAGATACCTAGAAATGATTACACCGAGTCGCCTGCACTCCCAACATACATCAGGAGGAAGGATGTGTGACTATTTCTCATGGAGCAGTGATGGATAAAATAAAGCTGGGGAAGAGTCAGAGGGTTGCCTGGAGGGGCATAGAGCTATCAGCAGAGAGAAACTGAAGGTATCACCCAATTTTAGAGGGTGAAGATAGAATAAGTGACCAGAATAACAAGAACAGAGATCAAGGGAATTGCAGGTAGAAACTCCCCAGAATGGCCCCCACAGATTCCATGAGAACACTGTGGGAGAAATGGTCAGTCCAGACATCTGCCAGTTCTGGAGAAAAGCCATCCTTCCAGTAAGGACCACCTTTAATCCTTTTTCTTTCTTTATTTCTCATTCCTCTTCATTCCCCCCAAAGAGGGTTGGAATTTTGAACACACATAGAAGTGCACATTTCAATTCCTAATGAAACAGTATTTTATAACAGGAATTACTAAGAATGTCTTGAGGTGTGCCTGAATTTTCTATAGGGGTGGGAAAAGACAAAAAGCCTCACTAAATGGTAAAAACAATGAGACACAACATAAAATGGCTTTATAATTTCATTTCATGACTCACGCTTGTTCAACGTGCTGATTACATTTTACTGAGAGCCTGGTAAGCACTTGTCAGTGGCACCTACCGGAGGTCCTGTGCCAGGGTCAACTATTTTAATAATTTACATGTTAAATCAGTTCTATTGTATTTTATAGACATGCAGATTCCTCTTGAATTTCCCCCTAGATATCAATGCTTAGGTTCTTCAATTTTTGCCTCTGTCTTTTGAACCTCTGTGGTCAGTCTTAGTAAGTGAGAAGTTGCACATGTCATGAGCCTAGCTCAGATAAGCTGGAATAGATTTTGATACTCTCCTGTCCTGGCCTCCTGGATAGAATCAGTACTATTGATCACAGTGGCTGAGTTGGCCAGACAGCCACTACCCCAAGAAAAGGATCTCATCAGTCTGCTGGTGAAAACTCACAGGAAGACATGGGAACATTTTTCAGAGAATGATGTATTCTGTGCAGGCCGGGTTAGCAAGTTCATAGAATTAAAGGCAGTATGCTCTTTAGAGTCCTCTCTGTCTTTAGGATTGACAATGATATTTAGAGATATTCTGTATTTAGTTTATTATAAAAATGATTGCTGATTTTCAGAAGAATTGAAGATTCCTCTATTTTTAGGCTGCTCTATCAGTCAGAGTTCAGTCTAAAGCACAGCTATTCTCAGTATCCTGGTAAGGAATTTGTTACAGGAATTAGACCTTATATATTGGAGGGAGGAATAGAGAATTAAAGGATTGAAAAGGGGAGTTAAGTGCTCTGAGAGAAAGGTCACTAACCATCCTGGGAGCAAGGGAGTGAGTTAGAACTTAAAGGGAAATCTGGAGGTTCCCGTGTGTCTTGTAGATGTCTCTGGAAGGCAGAGATTGCTCATGGCTATCAGCTCTGTGACTTTGCAGCAAAGCATCTGGAGGTGGGCATAGGATATTGTTAGTCAGCAGGACCAGCAGCTGGGAAGGAGAGCCGGGTGCTGAGTGGGAGAGCTTGGACCAGCTGGGATCTGCTGGGATCTCTGTATCTATCTTCAACATCTCTAACTTTGCAGAATGATGATTGCTGCTTCTGTGTCCCAAATCTCATATGACTTAATTTTTGACAAACTCCAACCCAGAATTACATAGACAAGGAGATTCTGGAAAATGTCATTCTCAGCATAACCAAGTTGACAATAGAACAACCCACCAGTCAACCCCTTATCAAATTGGCATATATACGCACCTCTTTTACCTATATTTAACTTCAAATGAGGACAATAGCAAAATGAGGCTTCTGCCTAACATGATGTAATCATTTCTTTGTACCTCAGACATGCTAACATTCCCTCCAAGGGAGAACACACAAACTCCCACTTCAACCATTTTTTGGATGATATTTATTCCTCTTCTGGTGAAGTCACACTCCCCCTTGACATCCTGTTACTTAAATACTGAATTATAAAGTTGACTTATGGAATAGGAAAAAGAGAACAAAGGAAGAAAAAACAAAAAGAATTAACATCCCTATGCAAATATATTCATATCAAAATAAGGAAGAAGTACTCATTTCCTCGCTACGACAGTTTGCTTTTCTGCAGTTGTTCATGGGATCAAAGCTGGCAGTTATAACTTCTTTCTAATACATGTTTGATATTCCTTTTGCCCTCAGCAAGCATTTCAGCTGGTCATGGTTCCTTGTTTACAAAGGTGATCAAACCTTCATTTCTATATGGGGTTGTTGTTGTTTTCCATTAACTTTGACCACAGGCCATGGGACAACTAAGAGATGCACCAGAGGATCTCCTGAATTCTAGACATGCCCCTCCCTGCTCCTGTTGTATAGATGCAATTTAATTTCCTTCTGTCAGGAAAAAAAAATAGGATTAATCACCCAGATGTAGAACAATCCTGTCTTTACCTATTGTTTCACTGGCTCAAGTAGATCAAAGTGACCACGTGGCAGTTTCAACTTTTACTTTAATGGCATAATTACTGTGTCCCCAGTGGAAGCCTTTTTTTCTTGGGAATGAAGACCTGTAAGTAAACAGAGCACAACGTTATAAGGTTGGGGGAAATTTTAGCTAGATGACCACTAGGAGAAATAATGAATGTGGCCACTCCCATTTCCAACCCTTGAATCCCTGATCTGCGAAGGAAAGATAGCATTGTATGTTGGTTGCAGATAAAGGGTATTTACCACGTCTTTGAGGCGATCAACCCAACCTTGCAAAGTGTTGCTACCCAACTAATACACTGAGTCTTCAAAAGTGCATTCAACAGTTCAGCTATTTCAGGGTGTTAGGGGACATGATAATACCAGTAAACTCTGTGAGTGCAAAGGTATTGCTGCACTGGTCAGATTTCTGTTAGAAGCAATGTTATATGATATCATTAATATCGTGGCTCAGTGTAAGAAAAGAAGAAGCAATCATGGACTCTGGAGACTAGACTCTGATTTAGCAATTAAGAGTTGAATATAACCCTGGGGTAAGACAATGAATGGGACTGACCTTGCCAGATGAATGTAAATTGTTTTTCAGTGGTCCACACTATTAGGTATATAGAGGAAAATCATTCACCAGAACGATAGCTGGATACCAGGTGCCCGTGGATATGTTGACGTACTGCATCAGCTACAATAATAGTTCTAAGTTTACAGTAATCCCCTGACATTTTTAGAACATCCATTCTCTGTCTTCTGTGGAAGGTGGAACAGGTAGGTGGTAAGAATCACCACTCTTGCATTTTCTGAGGCCTTGAGGGTGGCCATATTTTCAATCTCTCCAAGAATGCAGTGTCATTTTGGTTTATTATTTTAGTAAGTAGAGTCAATTCTGGTGGCTTCTGTGTGACCTTTCCTACAAGAAGAGCCATCACATTATGTGTCTGGAAACCAATGTGGGAACTCTGCCAGTTTCTGATATGTCTACTAACTTTATATTCTGGAACAGCGGAGATAAGCACAGATTGGGTTTGGGGGCCCACTGTGCCTGCTGTGAGATAGACCTGGGCCAAAACTTCATAATCACAGGGCCTCCATAAGCCCCTACTCTGACTGGTAGATCAGGTTAACATTTTAAGTCACCAGAAATTAGTGGTAGTTCAAAGCTATTGTTCAATAATTCCTGAAAGGCCAACATAACCTTCCCCCACCTCTTCTATCCAAGCCATCTTGGTAAATGGTCACTGGTCACACTGGAGAAGAGCAGGAGAAGGATTTGAGGCATACATTTTTAGCACTTCATGGATTCCTTTCTCAAGGGGACTTGGATTCCTCTTTACTCAAGTTACTGGGTCTGTACGCTGGCTCAAGTCAAGTTGGGGGCTGTATTTTTGACAATTTAAGTTCATTTTGATCTAGAACCTTTTTTCACTTCTGCCCTTTTATTTTAGTCCCAAGGACAGTATGATCACTTAGCCAACATCAACGATCTTTGTGCTTTCAACCATTCTGATTACTGCTTTGGCTCTAACCATCGTTCAGTGTAAATTAGAAAAATCTCACAATTCTTTTTATGGGCATATGGCTCCTTTTCATGGGTTGTATTTTGCATCTGACTCTATAGGTCATGCCAGGACTTGAGCCTGGAAACAATGACAGGTGGTGGGATAAGGTCCTGAGGAGAACCAGCAGTCCCCTGTAGGTAACTACCTCACGGGAATTAAATGCAGGCTCTTCAGCCATAGGGAGACACAACTTATACAAGGGAGCAAGGTCTGCTTCTATTGTTAAAGGAAGCTTGTTAGAATTTTCAGGGTGTGATGTGCTCAGTTTCATTAGACTCTGCCCATTAAATCCCTCCATCCAAATTTCCAACATCCTGCTCCTTCTCAGGCAATACCCTAAATTTAACATAAAAACAAAAACAAAAACAAAAACCCTACACAGTTGTGGATTCAATCTGCATTGTACTTAAGTCACCCACAGGATTAGACTTTTGGTTTGATTTTTGGAAATCTTGTGCCTATGGTTATAGGAGATACGGGTTTTTTAGGGTAGTTACAAAAGCTTTCTGATTTTTTACTGGACCTTGCAGTGGGAATTTAAAGCCACAGGATCATACGTTTATTTCTCTAAGTGCTCTCATGCATTTGTAATTGGCCAAGTAACCCCAATATGCCTTATTTTAACTAAAAATGTTTATAGGAGCAACCACTTGGTCCCCTAAAGCACTGCCTTCCATGGGTGCTTGAATATAGATGTCTAGAGGTGACAATTTAGTTCTCTGTATTGTCACTGAATTCCTTGGACTACCAATGTGCTCTCTAACACTGGTGACAAGGTCATTAACGTCCATAAGTCTAATTAGATGTTAAAACCAATTCCAGATCTCCATTCTAAAGATTCTGTTGTCCCAGCACTACGTCTGGTACTTGTCACCGTATCGGTCATGGTTCATTCAGGGAAGCAGAGCCACTATGAGTGTTAGAAAGTGAGAAAGTTGTTAAACAAATTAGATGCTACACAGTTAACAAAGGAGCTGGGGAGTTAGAACTTGCAGGGAAGTATTGAAGCGGGCATGTCTAGCTGTTAGAGTAAGACCATCAAGAGAGGCTGGTGAAGTCTATGAATGTCTTTGCTCTTCATGGCCACTGCCTTTGAATTTTCAGCAAGGCATCTGATGGGGTGCGCCTGGGGGTTCTTTTGGTGAACAGATATATTAGTTGTCTGTTTATATTAGTATGTAACAAATTATCACAATGGATATACAGTTATCTGTTAGTATGTAACAAATTACCACAAATTTACCGATTTAAAACAACACATACTTATTATCTCACAGTTTTCGTGGGTCAGGAGTCTGGACACTGGTTAGCCTGCTCCTCTTCCTAGGGTCTCAGAAGCTGGGGTCTCATCTGAGGCTTGGGGTCTCATCTGAGGCTTGGGGTCTCATCTGAGGCTTGGGGTCTCTTCCGAGGCTTGGGGTGTCTTCCAGGCTCATATGGTTGTTGGCAGAATTCTTTTCTTCGCTGCTGTAGATCTCAGGGAAGCTATGTTGTCAAGGCCAGTAGGAATGAACCTCTCTGACACTTTACCTTCTTTTAAAGGCTCTGATGATTAGGTCGAGCCCACCCCAGATAAGCTTGCTTTTGATTAACTCAGAGTCAGCTGATTAGTAACCTAGCTGTGGGAGTGATAGCCCATCATATTCACAGTCCCCCCCCCCCCCCACCCCGCACACTCAAGGGCAGGGCATTACACAAAGCGGGTACACCAGGGAGCAAGAACCTTGGGGCTTTCTTAGAACTCTGCCTGCCACAGCAGGGGTGGTAGCTGAGAAAATACTCTGGGCAGCCCAGAGTCTGTCAGCACATCTGTATCTGTCTCTCATTACCTGCAGCCAGGGACCAACCTCAAAGGGTAACAACCCTGCAGCTTTATTTCTTCCTCACCCAAATCATGCAACTTCATCTGACTGACCCAGAACCTACAGGAAAGCGAGTTCTGGAAAATGCAATTCCCAGTGCAGCCAAGCTGTCCACCAAACAATTCAGCACCACCAGGGTGGAAAAAATGGATTAACTTGCACTGAGCAGGGCACACCTACTTTCCAGAGAATCTATCATGTGTAACAAAACAGTGTTACTGTTTTTTCTTTTCATTTATTTAAATTCAATTAGCCAACTTATAGTACATCATTAGTTTCAGATGTAGTGTTCAATAATTTACCAGTCGCATATGACACCCAGTGCTCATCACATCACGTGCCCTCCTTAATGCCTGACACCCAGTTACCCCATCCCCCCACCGACCTCCCCTTCAGCAGCTCTCAGTTTGTTTCCTATGGTTAAGAGTCTCTCATGGTTTTTCTCCCTCTCTGATGACTGCAAAATAGTGTTACTGTTTTCAGATGAAGTGGTCTTCTTCCTGTACTGCTAATAGAGCCAATCCCCCTGAGTTGCCTTTTGGTGAAATAGAACTAGCCATTTTCTGTTTGTTCCAAGTACAAAGAATGGTGTTTCCCACTCTTACTTTTATGACACAGCTAGATCAGAATGGATATCTTTCTACAATGGAATTTTAAAGAAGCCACTTTTTTTCTATTTCATGCAATTTAAATGAACATCTGATAGTAAGAGAAGATGAGATTATTTGCAATATTGAATATCTGCCTTTGTCTCCATAGTACCTTTCTCTAAGGAACTCAGATGACTCTATCTCTGTAATGCTTATTACCATGAATAAGCAAGTGCAGGTTACAGCTATATTATCATTTTATAGTTGGAGAAACAGGATTTTGATTAAATGAAGCCACCTATAAAATCAGAACAAATTAGAAAATGCCAAAAGGTCCAAGAACTTTCAAAGAAGTTAGTCCGGATTTGGAAAAAAATAAAATAGCACTTGGTTGGAGAGAAGTGTAAGAAATTGGGCAGAAGGCAAAAAGCATAGACTGGGACTCAGGAGGTTTTACCATAAATTTCTTGTGGGACCCTCATTAAGTTGCTTCAGATTTCTGTGCCTTATCTCTCTGCTCATCTGAGATTTTTCCATCTCCAGAATTGAGGAAAGTGCCCGATACGTTGTCTGTGCTTCAGACCTGTTGAATCATTCAGTCACCCAATAAATTGCTCAAAAATCCACGGAAGGATTAGAATTAATTTTTGCCCAGCTTTGATACTCTGATTCTATTACCTCCTCTGTCTGATCGTATAGTTAGATTTTCATTGACCTTGGTGATTTTTTCCAGTACTTGAGCAAAAGGCGGGGCTTCTCAACTGGAGCTATCCACTCAGTGCTACTTTACACCCTAGAATTCCTTATATTTTGCTAGATTGTGTATACTGTGGTACTCCCTAGATATCAGGTCAATTCTACAATTATTGGGTAAAATGCCAATGTGCAGAAGCTCCCACTACTTGCCTTTTCTATTCCTACTCTTAGATTGTTCTATAAAGTTATAAAACCATGCCACCTCAGCTCTTCACAGACTGCTCTCCCCTGAGTCCTCTTAGCTGCTTACTAATCATGTTGCCCTGTAAAGATTCTACTCATCTCCTTCTAAATATTCTACTCTAATATCTATACACATCTACCACTCACATGTTATTTTTTTTTTTTTATTTTAATTCCAGTAGAGTTAGTGTACGGTATTATATTTGTTTCAGGTATACAATATAGTGACTCAGCATTTCCATTCATTGCCCCGTGCTCATCACAACAAGTGCCCTCCTTAATCCCCATCACTTGTTTCACCCATCCCCCCACCCACCTCCCCTCTGGAAACCATCAGTGTGTTCTCTAGAGTTAAGAGTTTGGTTTTTGGTTTGTCTTTTTTTTTTCTTTGTCGGTTTGTTTTGTTTCTTAAATTCCACATGTGAGTGAAGTCATATGGTATTTGTCTTTCTCTGACTGACTTATTTCATCTAGCATTTTACTCTCTAGATCTCTATATGTTGTTGGAAATGGCAAGATTTCATTCTTTTTTATGGCAGAATAATATTTCATTGTATATATATATATATACACATCACATCTTCTTTATCCGTTCATCTATCAATGGACACTCAGGCTGCTTCCATAATTTGGCTATTGTAAATAATGCTGCAATAAACATAGAGGTGCATATATCCTTTTGAATTAGTGTTTTCATATTCTTTAGGTAAATACCCAGTAGTGCGATTCCTGGATCATAGGGTAGTTTTATTTTTAATTTTTTGAGGAACCTCTGTACTGTTTTCCAGAGTGGCTGCACCGGTTTGCATTTCCAACATTGCATGAGGGTTCCTTTTTCTCCACATCCTCACCATCA
Organism: Phoca vitulina; assembly: GCF_004348235.1. NCBI lineage: Eukaryota > Metazoa > Chordata > Mammalia > Carnivora > Phocidae > Phoca > Phoca vitulina. The sequence continues at coordinate 6,265,734 of NW_022589743.1, forward strand.
CGTTCTCTTTCTGCTGCTTCATTATTAGTGTATACAAATGCAATGGATTTCTCTATGTTGACTTTGCATCCTGTGACCTTACTGAATTCATTTGTCAGTTTTAGTAATTTTTTGGTAGTCTTTAGGGTTTTCTACATATAGTATGTAATCTGCAAACAGTAAAAGCTTTAGTACCTCCTTTTCAATTTGGATGCCTTTTATTCCTTTTTCTTTTCTGATTGCTGTGGCTAGGACTTCTGACGGTATGTTGAATAAAAGTGGTGAGAGTGGGCATCCTTGTCTTGATCCTGACCTTAGGGAAAAAGTTCTCAGTTTTTCACCATTGAGTATGATGTTGGCTGTGGGTTTTTTTTCTTTTTTTTTTTAGATTTATTTATTTATTTAAGTGACAGAGTGCAAGTGGGGGGGAGGGTAGAGGGAAAGGGAGAAGGAGGAAGCAAACACCACCCTCCACACCCCCACTCCCCCCCGTTGCTAAGTGCGCAGCCCTATGCTGGGCTCAATCTCAGGACCCTGAGATCCATAATTTGCAAGGGCCACACACTTAACCAACTGAGCCACCCAGGCACCCCTTTACATATTTTTTTCCTCTCTCACTGGCTCAGCTTGATTACTTTCCATTACTCTGTCTTCCAGGTTATGGATTTGTTTTTCTGCTTCTTCTAGTCAACTATTTATTCCATCTAGTATATTTTTAATTTCATTCATTGTGTTCTTCATCTCTGATTGGTTCTTTTTCTCTTTGTTAGGGGTCTTGCTGATGTCCTCCACTCTCTTCTCAACTCCAGCATCTCTATGATCATTAGTTTCTTCATCAGACCTATTACTCATCTCTGTTTTGCTTAGGTCTCTTGCTGTGGTTTGGTCCTGTTCTTTTACTTGGGATATATTCCTCTGTCTCCTCATTTTGTGTAGCCCTCTTTGTTTCTGTGTGTTAGGAAAGTCAGCTCTATGGCCTGCTTCTAAAAGTAGTGTCCTTATGAAGAAGAAATCCTTTGGTGTCCTGAGGTGCAGTGTCCCCTCTTCACTGGAACCTGGCACTCCAGAGGTGTCTCCTGTGTGTGTCACGTGTTTCCTGCTGGGGGTGGCTGGACTGCTCTTGCCTTCAGTCCAGTCATCTGCAGTCGCTGTCTTCGCCTGCTCTGGGCAGTGTTTGGTCCTTGGACTGTTAGTGGGCCAGTGTGGGACCGCCTCGGGCTTGATGGAGTCAGATCATGTGTCTGTGAGGTGCGGTAGCACCAAACTGCAGGGTGCTTTCCCTGTGTTGTCCCCTAAGAAGCTTTCATTGGTGGGCGGGCCTGCAGTTAGCCCAGTTGTCTGCCCCTAGCCCACTGCTGGGACAGAAGTCGGCCTGGAGTGTGTGGTTTTCTTTCCCTCTCCGCAGGAAAGGAGTCTCTTCGGAGTGGGTGCTGGCTCCTGTCCGGGCTGCTCGCACACTGCCAGGCTTGTGGTTCTGCTTTGGATGGATTCCAGCCAAAAGCATATTTGAGGAGGCGGTTCCCTGGTGTGTGCAGAGGCAGGACATGCAGCGTTTGCAAGATCTGTGCACAGCCAGTCCCCTGGAGGACAGGACCTACAGCACAGGGACTGAGGCAGGCCTGGCTGGAGGACAGGGGGTGGAGCAGTGGCCGTAGCAAGTTAGGTAGCAGGTGTCTGTGCTGTGCTGCTTCCCAAGGTGGCCATCTGTTTATGCTGCGGGGTAGAGGGGGGGAATGGCTCCTGCCAGCTCCTTTGTTCCTGGACCAGTCTTCCAGTGATCTCTGTCCCTCTAGAACACCCCTGAGATGAGTAAATAACTCTCTCTCCTGGATGCCCCAGGCATTTTTTCAAACTGTTGCTTCTATACTGTTTCTCTGTGGGCTGTTTGCTGTGCTGTCTCTTTAAGGGCAGGGACTCAGTTTCCTCTCATCCAACAAGCTCTCCTTGAGTGGAGCCACTGATTTTTTTAAATTCTGGTTTTAAGTCCTGTTGGCTGTTAAGAACTCATGAAATTCGGACCCTCTGGTTTTCAAAGCCAAATGTTACGGGGATTCATCTTTCCTTTGTGGGTTCCCCAGTGTGAGGGTCTGTTTCTCTTCCCTCTCTGCACCCTCAGGTCCTTCCCTCCTGTGGACAGTCCTGCAGCTCCATTTAGCTGCCCACCACATCTCCGTTCTTCCTACCCTCTTTGATGGGACCTTTTCTCTACATTTAGCTGTGGAGTTTGTTCTGCCAGTCTTTGGGTTGGGGTTATTTACACTGATATTAGTGTTACCTAGTTGTAGATAACACTGGGGTGAGGTGAGCTTAGGGTCGTCCTAGTCCACCATCTCCCCAGAAATACCCACCAGTCATGTTATTAAAGCGATCTTCCTTTTGCTACTTACACTTCTTCCCTCACTTGTTTACCTCCTCATCCTGCTTAAATTGGCTCTAAGATCTTGCTAAAATATTTTTTTCTCAATTTATTTTTTGCTCATCTCACTGGCTTTCTTAGCTTCAAATAACACATCGATGCAAATGGTTCCCAAATCTGAGTCCTAGGTGCAGATTTATTTCCTAATTTCGAATCCTACATTTCCAGATATGTACTAGATATTTTACCTGAAGTTTCTGTCATGTCTTCAAAATCAACATGTTTTAAACTGAAATGGTCAGTTTTTCTCTGGTTCTCTCACTAATGCAAATGGAATCATTGCTCTTTCCATCATTTGGGTTTGAAAACTTACTGTCACTCTGGACTCTTTTCCTTGTCCCTTTATTTCAAAATGTTGTCAAGTTCTATTACTTCTGGTTTAATTCTTCATTCGGCCCAGTTGTACTGCAAGGCATTCTGAGACCACTTTATTGTGGAGTATGGAAGATAGGGAAGGTGGGACTAAGTGGAGCCAGTGTTGGAGAATCTGATCCAGCTCTACAGGGCTGCCTTCTTTGGAAGGAGTCTTATGGACCCTCTCTATGGTCCTTATTAGGTGTTGCTATAGGATGTGATAAACTCAGGCTTTTTTTTTTTTTTAAGATTTTATTTATTTACTTGACACAGAGAGAGAGAGACAGAGAGGGAACACAAGCAGGGGGAGTGGGAGAGGGAGAAGCAGGCTTCCCGCGGAGCAGGGAGCCTAATGTGGGGCTCGATCCCAGGACCCTGGGATCGTGACCTGAGCCAAAGGCAGACGCCCAACAGACTGAGCCACCCAGGCGCCCCTAGGCTTCACATTTTCAACAAAATGGTATTCAAACCTTTCTGTCAACCTTTTAAAGTTCTCCATTATTTTAGTACCAACATCCCTTTTCTGGCTAACTGTTCACACTCTGCCAATTGAACCTTGGATAACTTCCCAGCACCTACAACAGAAAATAAATAAAAATAATCAAGTATGCCAAATGGTGATTGGGTCTATGAAGAAAGATGAAGGAAGTTTAGGTGATGGAGAATGAGGTGGGTTGGAGTATGTATGCTGTTTTAGAGAGTGGTTAGGGAAGGTTACTTGGATAAGGTAACATCTAATAAGAGCATGCAGATGCTCTGAAGTGGAAGCATGCTTGGAGTGCTCTAGGAGCACATAGGAGGCCACAGGGGGTGGAGAGCAGTGAGTGAGATAAAGGGACACTGGCTCAGGTAGGGCCTTTTTCATATATGGTGACCCTAAGTCTTCCAACACTCCTAATCTATGCTTGTCTTCCCAGAGAAATTTTTAATGATTCCTTTTCTGTGCTCCAATACGTCCTGGTTTGGATGGTACTTACATTGTCTGGTGTTCTTTGGAGAGTGTGAAGAAAACAATACCTACTTACAGGGAGAGTTATAAGATTGTATGAGGTGATTCATTCATTCTTTCTACAAACACTTAGAGAATTTACTATATGTTTACTATCTGTAGATACGAAGGTAATTAAGAACTGGTTATAGCCCTCAAGAAACTTGTAGTATATAAGACAACCAAAAAAAATTAGTATGATATATTAAGGGTGATGACTGCATGTAAAAAGTACAGAAATAATACAGGGTGGTTGACTCTTCTGGACGTTTGGGCATATTCTAGTAAAAGCTTCATACAGGCAATTACATGTCTATGGAACTTTATAGAATAAATGGGAGTTTGACAGTCAAAGGTTGGGAGGAGATCCAGGCAGAGGACAGAGCAAATACAGAATCAAATGGTAAGAAATAGTCTGTTTTATTTAAGTACAAATGAATGAGTGATACTTTAAGAAATTCAGATGGTGGAATGGAGGGAAATGGAGTTCTAGGAAATGAGACAAGAGAAAGAGGTAGGGGCCAGAATTTAAAGGTTTGTTTTTGTAACTCCAAGGAATTTGGACTTTATTATCTAGTCAATAGAGAGCTGCAGGAGGGTGTCCTAGTCATTAAGAGAGTGATAGGGTCTGATTTATATTTTTAGAATTACTCCAGGGCCATCTTAAATGGATTTCATGGGTGAAGTCAGGGAAATGAGTTAGAAAGTCATTGGAAGAGAAATATGTATGAAAGACATATCTGATGTACAATGCCTGATCTATAGTAGGTGTATAGTAAGTGATGCCTTCCTTTCTTGTTTGACAATTCTCTAGGTTAGTGATAGCAGCTGTTATGATCGCCATTTTACAACTTGGGGAATTGAGTTGCTAGTTCCAGTGATTTCTCTGGGGGATTTAGATTATAAATGACAGGCCAGAGCTACTACTTTTGTGTTTTTGCTTTCAGATTCAGCACTCTTGTGGTATCTAAGAGCTTTGAGAATGCAAATGAAGATAGCAAGTCTTTAGATAAATAGAATATGCATTTTTGTGTATATGGCCTTCAAGGATCCAAGTATGAATCAGACCCTTCCTTAACCAAGTCCCATGTCTATAGTTCAACTATTCCACAAGTACTTTTGGAGAATTTATTATAAGCAGAAACTGGGGACACAGGGAAGAAAGAAACAAAGACCTTGCTCTACGTGAGCTTAAATTCTTCTGGATGTGAGACAATCAATAAGCAAGTTGAATAAATGGATCCTATGATTATAAGCAATGGTAAAATAAAACTATGTGACAAATTAATAGAAGATTGGGGACGGAAGATAATGGGAGGTCTATATTAAAATAAGTGATCAGGGGCGCCTGGGTGGCTCAGTCCTTAAGTGTCTGCCTTCAGCTCAGGTCATGATCCCAGGGTCTTGGGATCGAGCCCCACAATGGGCTCCCTGCTTGGTGGGAAGCCTGCTTCTTCCTCTCCCACTCCCCCTGCTTGGGTTCCTGCTCTCGTTATCTCTCTCTATATCAAATAAATAAACAAAATCTTTAAAAAAAAATAAAAAAATAAAAAATAAATAAAATAAGTGATCAGGAAAGACCTCTCTGAGGAAGTGACATTTGTGTTGAAACAAAGAAGCAAGACTTGTGAATTCTGTAAGAAAAGTTCATTTCAAGGAGACAGAAAGACCATCACAGATAAGGGCCCTGAAATAAACTATGTTGTGTGGTTAGAGATCAGTCAGAGAGAAAGATCAGTCACTGAGAGAGTAAGATGATGATTGAGAAAGAAGGTGGAGAGGGGCAGGAAAAAAGTTTACATCTTAGCTCAGTGTTTGTTTTCTTTTTCCTGAGGGACAGTAAATAGTGATGCTATCTACTAAAAAGGGCATGGATGAAGCTTCAGGGTAAAATCAAGACAGGAGAAGGTTGAGAAACCTAAAAACCCAAGTAGAGATGAGCCACTGATATTAATGGAGAACTCAGGAACAGAGAACAATTTTAGATAGACTCCTTCCCTAGTTGATCTTATGTAGAGAAAAGAGGGGGAAAGACCAGATTTTACAAAATTTATATTTTGGCAACGAAAATGGAGAAGCCGCTGATGAGGAATGAGAAATAATACCAGAATAAAGTGATTTCCCAGGAGCCCAGTGACAGAAGGGTTTTAAGAAAGAGGAAATAGTCAACTATGTCAGATGCTTCCAAGATGTCAAATAAAAGGATGACTGAGCATTGGACCAATGGGTCTGGGAAAATGAAGGATATTAATGACCTTGACAAATGGGGGTTTGGCAGAGTGATGGGGTTGGAGGCCAAAAAGAAGTGGGTTAAAAGAAAAAGGGAAATCCACGAGTGAACACTGATAACTCATACCTTGTCTGGGAATTTATCAAATGGGGGAGCTGGGAGATAGATAGGATGGTAGCTAGAGGAGATAATAGGGTGCTGGGGGGGTGGTGAGAGATATTATAGACCTTTTGTGTGATAATGAGAATGATCCTAGAAAGGGGAAATTACACTGTTAGGGAGTGTGGGCAGGGAAAGTGTCTCAGATGAATTCATGTTGGCATAACTAGGTAGACTTGTAAGCAACCATACTGAGAAGAGAACCAGAATTAGCTAATATTTATTGCATACATACTATGTGGAGGCATTCCACAAAGCTTTTCCCCATATAACACACTACAACTCTATGGTGTAGGCACTATCATTTCTTCTAATTTATAGATGCGGAAAATGTGTCTTAGTGTCCCATTGACTTGCCCCAAGGTCACACTATTAGTAAGTGGTAGACTCTCATTTCAGACCTGGGTCCCACTGGCTTGTGCACTTAATTCCTCTACTGTAATGTTAAGGAAAAGGAACTAGTACTTCTGTCTAGCTCAGTGAGGAATAGCTGTAGATAATCAAGGATGATAATGTATTTATTACTCCTTATTGCTGTGTGGAATTTTTATTAAAATTTCCAGATGCTTCAATAATAGTTTGACAGCTCAGAGTTTTGGTTAGTATTAATTCCAGAGTTGCAGGATGTAGGTTATTTCTGTAATCTGTGCCCAGAAACTGAGCCTAAAAGTCACTATTTCACAGAAATCGTCCTGAGGACAGGTTCCTTGAGCATGTACTATGCCGTAGGCTTTTTACCATTTTGTCTGTAATTTCTCCATTGAATTAAAACAAACAAACAAAAAAAAACCCACAACATTTTATTGACCTACATTGAACCAATGTAGTTGGTGGGCATATATAGATGAACAAGATAAAGTTTCTGTCCCCAAATGTTCAAAGTAAGAAGCAGATTCAGGGCGGTTAGTGCCTTATCTAGGTTATTTCTGTCAATAGAATTCAGTTGGGTTCTTTGAGGTCCTCACATTATTTATGCCCAGAACACAGCTATCCTAAGGCCTTGCATTTTGGCAACAGAGAAGGAAGTCAGACAACTAGTGACAGAAAACCTTTTTTTTTTCCCAAAGAAAAGGGTGATTGAATGATTAATTTTCTACCTCATTACAAAAAGAATTTGAGGAAGTTTGCAAAGATACAGAATACAGAGTTAATATAATTAAGGACAGAAATTAGGGAAAAGAAAAATAAGATGACTTCAGAATAGGGGCTGAATACCTCTCGTAAGTTGTGAGGATTTGGCCAGAGGTAGGAAAAAAAAAATCATATACAAATACAGAGCAGATGCTTTCTAATTGGATAGAAATGGAATAATTATGTTAATCTGTCTTTTCTAAATCTGAAAAGGCCTTTAATGCTTTGTATAAATTTAAAATTAAAATATATCCGTATTATTTGACCCTTGCCTCAATTTCTCCTTTTAGGACAAAACTGCCTTCTGGTGTCACCTTCACTCAGCATCAGTTTTTCTCATGAAGATAATGTCAGCAGGAGGTCTTCCTCTTCTGCTATTCCCTTGTGCCCACCTGGCTATTGGGCAGATGCTCTCCTGTAGGGTACACAAATCTCCCAACATTAAGTTTTAATTGCATCTCCATAATTGTTGTTTAAATGTTGGCATTCATTTTATGAGCTGATTTTGCTATGCTAATCAGTGCTCAATTCAATCCAGAACAAACAAACAATAACAACAACAAGAAAAACAGAACTCATGTATTTATAGCTTGTGACTAAAATAGTACCACACATCATGACTGTGACTAATTGCTTCACATCTATCACAGGGCCAACAGACACCCTCTTCACAGAGCGTTCATCACTGTAAACAAAAGCTCCTCTGATTTGTTTTAGAATAAATTTGACTTGAGAAGGCACTGGGGCTCTATCAGTAAGCCACAAAGAGTTTCCTTTGAACGGAACTGAGGTCACGCCTTGAAGAGCTTTCTTTTCTTCTTCTTAAGGAAATTGGGAGAACCAAGCTGGAAACGCCTTTCCCAGCGGCAAATGGAGGAACCAATTGTTCAGGGCCTCAGATGCTTTTCTTCAAACTCTTGAAGAAATAAGAAAAAAGTTGCATATTGTCAAGAATGTGATCAATCAAAGCATAGGAGAGATGGCTTAATGGCATGAAATGGGTTTGGGATTTGGAGTCAAAGGATTTGGCTTTGGTGTAAATTTGGCAAGCGTATGGATATAACCAAAACCATTATGTGAATTTGGGCAGCCCCATGTCTTTGTGAAGATTCTTTTCTCAGATTCTTTTGCGGCAGAATGCGATGATAAATAATTCAAGCTCTGTATGGCATTGTAAGAATTAAATGAGAAAATATATTTGAGTGTTTGATAGATGATTGAATTAAACAACAAAGAAACATTATGTCTTAAAATAATGTGTTTCTATACATATTTGATGCATAACACAGCTTTAGCCAATGCTTTCTAGACTTTCCTGATTGTCCTATTCCAATTCCAATTTTAGACACAGAGAGAAGTAGAGATTTGAATTCTGTGGTTTAGAATAAATAGATATTTCTATTGCTATGACTCCAGATTTAATATTCAATAAATTATAGATTTGGTATGCTCTTAAAGTTAGAAAAATTTGATCAGTGTTAAACACCAATCTCCAAAATAGTTGTTTCTTGTTTGGTTGACAGAGACCCAATATTTCACGAGGGTTTCCATTTCAGTTTCAGGTCCTCTGATGAAAGCCCTGCCTCTGTAACACCCAGCCAAGTACATCACTGGAATGATGTACCAAACTAGCACCCAAACTCATTATTGGAATTTAGCACCGATCTGATAATGCGTCAGAAAACTATCTGATATGTTCTTGATTGCCCCAGTGCAGATTACAATTTGTCATCTTGATAGAAGCCCTAGGAGGCAGGAGTGGGGGATAGAACTTTATTTACAAATGTGCATATTGCCAAGACTGCTGCCCTGATTTTAAAGCAGATGTAGGTCCTGGTCTTAGGCTGCCAAAATGTGGCAATCAGAGTCATTTTCCCACCTTGATTTCCAGTTCCCCGTGGTCTGCTTCCTGAGGGTGTTTCAGCGGTTGTTGACATTTGTCCTCCTAAGTATATGGTTTTGTATTTTTCAAGGCAATTAAGGCAAGTTTAGACATGGCATTGGCTTAGTCCTCAACAGTGCAACCTCAGCAGTATAAATTCTGCGGGGGGAGCAAGAGCAGAAGCGAGAAGACTAGTTAGGGGGAGTGACTCTGGTTTCCCAAGAATCTTCTCAAATTTTAGTGTATAAAAGAATTATAAAGAAACTTGTCAAAATGCAGATTTTAATGGCGTGAGGCTCAGGGTTCTGCATTTCTGTGAGCTCCCAGGCAGCGCAGACACTGTTGGTTCATGGACCATTGTTGAACAGCAAGGATCTAGGGTGGGTTCAGACCTTGTTGCTACTTCTATGCTCTCTCCTTTGACTTGACCCTTCAGGGCAGTGGTTCTCTACTGGATTCCCTGCATCTGAATTCCGACTAGAGAGTATTTAAAAAAGATATTGATGTCTGACTCCATGTCCCTGAAATTCTGATTTAATTATTCTGGTGGAAGGCCCAGACATACTTTTTTTTTTTTTTTTAAAGCTCCCCAGGTCATTCTAGGGCATAATCAAGACTGAGAAGTCTGGCTTTGGTTTATTTGGCTTGATCCCAGCTTCACACTTTGACACTACTTTCAGATCTCTCTTTGACTCCGTACTTCACAGCATGCAGACCAATTGCCCCATCCTGCTGACCCCAGGATCTGAGCACTATGCTGTAGTCCTGACTTGTCCAGCAGAGAAACTACAGTAGATGGCCCACTCTCTTCATTTGGTGTCCTCAGTTCTTGAAACTCCCACAGCATCTTTATTATTTTATTTTACTACAATTTGTTTATGTGTCTCCCCCATTCAGCTACTCACAGACAAGGACTGTCTCGTATCTATCTTTATTTTACTAGGCCCTAGTATAGGGTACACAAACTGCACAGATGTACAGAATAAATGAAACGGATCAGTGCAGTGTGCTTGGTGGGCTCCCGAAGATCCCCTTAAAATTCTTCAATGAGGCATTCAAGTATGGAATGTGGAGGGTATACATAGCTGCCTCCATTTCCCAAATGTGGTCAGGAAAAATGTGATTGAAAAGAACACAGACTAAAATAAACATCAGTTAACAACCTGATTTCTTATATATTCACATAGAATTGTCTTACTAAAAATTTGGGAAAATATTACTCCTATCATTTCTAACACTCCTTTATAGAGCTTATTATATTACTGGTTACTTTTCAAAAGTAAAAATATGTGTGTGTGTATAGATATGTGTGTTTGTGTAAAAGTGTGTGTGTGTGTATGCAGAATTAATGGTGTGTGTGTGTTTATAGCACATGCTATTATAACTTCCCATTTTACTGGTGAGGTGACTACTGGCTTGGAGAGTCTCTATAGTTCGGCTTAAATCACATAGCTGGTAAGTGGCAAAGCTGGGATTTAAACCAAGCAGTTTGAGTCCAGAAATCCCTCCCATAAAAACTACCGCACAAGCCTGCCTACCACAGATGGCCTGAGGAGTTTGGAAGCCAAGTAGAGCTATCATACTTACCCTAAACACCTGTAAAAGTACCTTTCCTCCCCTGCCCACTTTGTTTTTTTTTTTTGCTTGTTTGTTGTTTATTTTTACTGGTTGCATCTCAGGGTATGCTCATAACCAACTTAAATCTAAATTTTTAAAAAAGAATTTATTTGAAAGAGGGAGCGTGAGTGAGAGAGCATGAGCAGGGGCAGGGAGAGAAGCAGACTCCCCTGCTGAGCAGGGAACCCGACGTGGGACTCGATCCCAGGACCCTGGGATCATGACGTGAGCCAAAGGCAGATGCTTAACCGACTTAGCCACCCAGGCGCCCCTTAAACCTAAATCTTTTAAATGCTAACATATCTCTTAAATTATTCTCTCTAGTGTATTCAATCACTCCCTATAATCTCAATCTTCCCTATCAGCTTCTGAATACCCTTGAATGGTTCCAAGCACTAAAAAGAAAGGATCACTATGTAACATGATAGAGGTACTAATGACCCTGTCACTGTAAGGGCAATCATATTACAGTATATAAATGCATCAAATTAACATGTTAACACACCTGAAATTTACACATTATATGTCAAATGTAGTTCAAACAAATAAAAATTAAAAAATACCCGTGAAGCTTTAAAATTAAAATAATTATAATAAAACTCTCAAATTCATATTCCTTTTCATTTGCCACCCCATCTCTCCCCTTCTCTTTATTATATTTTATAACACCTTTCCTTCACCTCTGATTTAATCCTCAGCCCTATGTAGCCTGACATCTACCCTCATCAGTCCATCAGAAACAGCTTTCACTCTGCCACTCATAACCTCCACACCATTAATCTCCTTTAACCAATTAATTTCAGGCCTTACCTTACTTGATCTCTCCATAGCTTCTGACAGTGTTAGACGCTGTCTTCTTAAAACACTTACTTTCTTGGAGCACCTGGGTGGCTCAGCGGGAAGCCTGCCTCCTCCCTCTCTGCCACTCCCCCTGCTTGTACTCTCTCTCGCTCTGTCAAATAAATAAAATTTTTAATAAAAAATAAGAAAACAAAAACCACTTACTTCCTTGACTTCCATGATGCTACGCTGCTCTATTTCATTTTTCTGCTTCTCTGGCTGCATATTCCATCTTCTTTGTAGATATGTCCTCAACTGTGCAGCAATTAAACAACAGAATTCCTTAAGCTTTTCTCCTACACCCTCCCCTCTTTTCCTCAGTGCTGTCCTTGTAGATGGTGCTTTGCACCCTAAGATTTTCTTTATTACTATATTCAGGTTAGACATTGTCTTTGAGCCATCAATAGTCTACTTGACTGATACTCTAGGATGTTTCAGAGGTCCATCAAAATTAACATGTCCCAAACTGAAACCGTTATTTTCCCCACCTGCCCTCTGAGTTGCCTAACAAATCATCTTCCCGGGTCCTCTATCTCAGGGAATGGGGGCTTCCTCCATCTGGGTATGGTCCCCACACATTCACGAGTCATCTTTGAATCCTCTCTAATTTCCAGTCTGTAACTCTTGATTATACTTCTTCAGTACACTATTATTAATACAATGCTTTCTATACTTATGACAATTTTTGGTTATTTGAATTTCTTCCCCCCCATCTTCTAGGAGTCAAATGCTTACTCCAGCCTGGCCAATTCTTCTGAGGCCCTGAAACAGTGTTTACTTGAATCCTTAACTCTTGATTTTCTTGAGTACTTTTAAAATTCTAAGTTGTACCAAGCTGTATCCATCACTAAATGTTGATGTTGACCCTTCAAAGTCACTGTTTCTGCCACTACAGAATCCAATTTTCTCCCTAACGCTCAGCCTGAACTCTGTGCAAACTGCCTCTTGATTCTCCCCTCCAGCTGATGAGCTCCTTCTGGGGGGGGAGAGAACACAGAGACCAGGGCTTTTTTTCTTCTTTTCAGCAGTCTCTTTAGGTTCACATTTTGCTCGATTGACAAGTACTCAAGTCTGCCTTCTCTTTTTCTATTTCTGGAGGTTTCTGAGGGGTATTTAATGATTTTTCAAGCATTTCAGTCTTTCCAGTTAATTCTCCCCTGCCTGGCACACATGGTACATGGACCCACACATCTCTGAGAGCAGATCCATCTCAGTCTCTTACCTGAGTGGAAACAGATGCTCACTGCAGAAATAAGCTTCAGATGGATGCACGTAGAATAATCATCCTTCTGAAGACAGACTCCCCATGGAAAGAGAGCAGAGCATGATCAGACTAGTGCTGAATAAATGAAACTACGAGTTTAGCAGGGAGGGGGCACATCTTGAAAGGATACCCATTGAGTGCCAGCAAATCAATGCTGTAACCTAAAGATTATCTAGTTCAGCCTTTTTGCTTTACAGATGAGGAAACTGAGTCCTAGAGAGTTGAGATAATTTGCTGCTAGAGCAAAACTAGTGATTGCAGTGCAAAAATCTTTTGCTGCCCAGACCTCTTTGGATATGCACCAGTACTTGCTGATAGGCTTCTATAACAGTACCTGCTTCTCAGGATGCATGTTGCCTATCCCATCTATAATCAGTCTCCTCCCCCTCACATACCCTTTCTCTCTCCCTTTCTCTGTGAATTAAATTTGTAAGAAAAATATTCTGAAGCATAACAAGTGTGCTTACCTTTCCTATACATATTCCATAGAAGATTTTAGAAAAAGATTTTTTAATTTATTTTACAGAGTGCATGATGGGGGAGGAGGAGGCAGAGGGAGAGAGAGAGTGGACGCAGGGCTCGATCTCATGACCCATGAAATCATGACCTGAGCTGGAATTACAAGTCAAACACTTAACCAACTAAGTCACCCAGGCACCCCTTTTTTCCTATTCTTGATCCACACACATAAAAGAGTCATCCTGGGTATTTTTGACCAACTGTCTTTCCCCTGGTTAAAGTTCTCTACCTCTTCTTGAACCAGTTTTCACCTGGTATTGGGCATCCGGTTCTAAGAAGTGAGACAAGGCAGTATTGAATTAGCCACAGTGGAAGGTAGTTTCACATGGCAATAGGGGGTAAATAATTCATTTCTGTGGTCACCTGACAGTGGTGATGTTATTATATATATAAGAAATTACCAAAATATGGAATAGAGAATGTGGTAAGAGAAGCTCAATTTCTAACCCCATGGGATTAGATGCTATTTTCTCGCCTTTATCCTTGTATCTGTTTTTCCTTAACAGTAGACTAGAAAAGCTAAGGAGAATATCTGAGTACATTGTGGAGAATGCCATCTTTACATAAGTATTTGTTAAAGGCTTATGATACATTAGACACTTTTATGAATGTCGGACTCTGGATAGAGGTAGGCCCTCTTCACATTTTGCTTCTATATCAACATATGGAAGTAGCTTCCAGCCTCTATCTGCCTGAGGGATCATCCTAGCTGCTGAGCCATCCAAGGTAGGTGGATAGTGGGAGCACAGTAAATGGCAGAATTACATTGAATAGTTAGCTAATTATTTCTTGAAAACAGTATTCTTACCTGTACTAGATTCTGATCCATATCCATCCTCCCCTGTTTCTCCTGACCTAGCAAAATGCCCCTATCTATGTTTTTGCCTGCTGTGATTTCAGTACCCCTTCTAACCATATTTGGTGCCATCCGTTGGCGAAGCTGTCTCTTGTTGCTCATCTCTAGAGTCTCTGAACAGAGTACTCTTTCTTTTGGCCTGGATATCCTCCCCTAATCAGTGGTATATTTTGCCTTTTTCCTCCTTAATATCTGCCCTATCCTGTAGACATGTCTGAGTGAAAATCTTATGCTTTTTTCTATGCAGTAGACCTACCATGGCAAGTCATACGTGAGCTAGCGTACTCCTTGAGTGTCTGGGCATATAATTGCCCTTTGTCCTGATTCACTGGTTTTGACTCTTTGCTCAATCAAGGGTCTGCCTCCCAGGTGGTTGATTTTACCTCCAATTCTGGCTCCTCCTAGGGCAAGCCCTAGGCCCAACCCCTGTGATAACTTAAATTATTATGAAAAGTCTACAACTATAGATATGAGCTTGCTGGCCATTTCTGATTTTTCAAAGTAAGCCATATTGTCAATTTTTTGACCTAATTCCCTCACTGACACCAAATGCCCAATTATTTGAAAGATCTTTTCATTTATCTTAAAACATCAATAAAGGCAATAATCAAAGATTTCTCAAGTAGTTAGGCCAAGTGTTATCTGTGTGGATTAAACAAATTTTAATTTATGAGGTTGCTTCTGCTCAAATGTAGAACAAACAGAAGATGTCACAGTGGAGAAGTTGCTTCACTGGCACTGTGTGTGAGGCATTGAAGAAGTCCGATCACTTGACAGATCACCAGTCATAATGATAGAGAATCTGAGAGTTGAGATTGACCTTGAGCACATTGTAAGGAGACCTCCCTCACATCTAGAACGTTCTGGGTGGTGACCTAAGAATCCGTTGCTAGCAAGTGAAAATGGCAGACCAGTACATGTGTCTCCAAATTGGCAAAACTATAGAAATGCCAAGAAGAAAAGTGGCCTTTACAAATAATTCTATTGATTTTTGAGAACGCCTTAAAATTTAGATTTTCAGATAGAATGATAATTCCCATGACAGTTATTATATAGAACTTCAAAAGAATCCTTTAGGAAAATTATAGCTATATAACCCGCTATATGCCAGACACTGCCTTTTTTGTAACCCTCACAACAACACTATGAAGTATTAAACAACTTCATTTGATAAATGAGAAAATAAATGAATTAGTAGGGAGGAGAACCATATCTGGGATTATGCAGGTAATACATAGAAAAGCATTGGATTTCAGAAATGCCTGACTCTGGGTCTATGATATTTTCAAAACACCTTGCTGTTTCTTTATTCCAGCCAAACAGCAACTTTAGAGGTTGCTCCTGATTTCAACTTAGGCAATGACTTTTATCATCTAGGCGTTACGTAATACATACAACATTTTGTTTCCAAATAGGCTGTTATTTATGTGGTGATTTGGGGAAAAATATTTCACTTGAGCTGGGCTGCAAGCATAGCACAATCACTAATAAGAATGAGGATATACAACTGAAGTAATTTTGAAAATAGGGAAGCAAGTGAGAGTGTATCAGTTTAAAAGATACCTTTTTTTTTTTTTTGGATGGTGGAGAAAAGGATAAAGGGACAAATAGGTGGCAAAGGTTGCTCATAAGCTGCTACCAGCTTATGCTGTAGTGGTTTTGCTGTATTCAAAGGGAATGAAGAGGTTTTTGACTACACCACTATGTGGGTGGACGAGGAGGTGGTTTGTTTTGAGCCATCCTAGCTCTGAGGTATCTAAAATCTATTCATAGATCTTCTGGTCAGTGACTGAATTCACTTCTGTTGCACCCAGCCAAGGAAAATTTTAATGTCTGCAATGGGTTGAATAGTGGCTCCAAAATGATATGTCCAAATTCTAACCCCTGGTACTGTGAACACAACCTTATTTGGAAATAGGATCTTTGCAGATGTGGTTAAAGATCTTGAGATCATCCTGGATTAATTAGATGGGGCCTAAATTCAGTGAAATGTGGACTTAGAAGAGAGCCACAGAGGGAGAAGGCCATGTGAAGACAGAGCCACAGTGACTATAGTCACCAGGAGCTGGGAAAATCAAGGAAGGGTTCTCCACCGGAACCTTTGGAAGGAACCCTACTAGCACCTTGACTATAGATTTCTGGCCACCACAACTGTGAGCGAATAAATTTGTGGGTTCTTAAGATTTATTTATTAGAGAGAGATGGAGAGGGACAAGCAGACTCCACACTGAGCATGGAACTGACATGGGGCTCTATCCCAGGACCCTGAGATCATGACCTGAGCCAAAACCAAGAGTTGGATGCTTAACTGACTGAGCTACTCAGGCACCCCAAATCTGTGCTATTGTTAAGTCACCCAGTCTGTGGTAATGTGTACAGCAGCAGCCCTAGGAAAGTAATGCAATGTCTAAATGGAAATCTCTCCCGCTCAGATGTTTTTATTCCTTGCTTCTGACCCTTGTCCCACACTACATGCAAGAGCATTATGCATGAACTGAGGTGAATTCATATTTTAGCATTTCTCCCGGAAATTCTCAATTCCAACAATGGATTTGACCAATGAGGATTTGAACATAGTTGGGAAGGGCAGGGCAGGCCCTGGGCTCAATTTTCCAGCATGCTTTCTGACTTGGCAGTCAAAGTACCCTGTGTCAAAAAACTGATGCTAATATTGCTGGGGATGAGAGTAGCAAGAACAGAGTGGGCCACTGGTTTGTATTTCACAGTTGGGTGGATCTTTTATCATCTGGAAGTGACACCTTCCTTTATCAATATGTGCCCCTCTTTTTTTGGCTCCCAGTTTTACTCCAGCTAACATGGAGTTATTAGTTAATATGACATGACTTTGTATGTTGTGGCATAAAAGAGAAATAGTATCTACTGTAATAGCCAATCCTGTTTCTTAGCAAGCATTGCAATTACCCAGGCAAAGTGATTTCCTTTTGAGTAAATTCAGGGATGGAACCATAAAATAATGTCTTGTTCTTTCTCTCCCACATGACTTCTTCACACATGTTCCTAAACAAACCACCCTCCAAACAACATGTTTGCATAAGTGCCCACAACTCTTAATGATGGTGAATGGCTTTTTTTTTTTTTTTTTTTAATAGCTGGAGGCTTTGAATTAGGGGAATTTTGGCAAAGGACTAGGGAAGGTTGGGTTTAACCCAAGCTTGAGGAAAATATTAGGTTCTGGAATGGAGGCAGCTACCAGAAGTACACACATTTAAATACATAAAATCAGGAAACTCCCCCCAACCTTTTTGCTTGTCAATTTCTTACATACTAGTATACCTCTCAGCTTTTCCATTGGGATATTTTCATGCTGTCATTCTCAGGTTCAACAAATATCTGTTAAATATCTATAGCTTCCCAGACAAGGTTAGGTGATTTATATACTTTATCTTATTAAATCCTTGAAAATAACAATGCAAGGGCTGGAATTATTATCCTTGTGGAGCAGAAACTAAGGTTAGAAAAATTAAATTACTTGTTCCAAATGATAGCCCAAATAAATCTCAGAGCTAGGTATTTCAGCTCTGGTCTTTAGGCCCAATTTTATTTATTTCCCTTTTCTTTTTGTTTAAGAACTTAAATTGGTCAAGCATTTCTTAATATGACCTAAGAAATGTGCATCAGTGCAGGTGTTCTCAATGGGCATTATCTCCCAGTAGTATTTACCATGGCGGTAACTGCAAAGAAAGTTCTTCAGGGTAAGTTATAGTAGAAGATCACTCTGTATAGGGATATTTAATTTTATAAAAAACAAAATAGCCCTACAAACTGCAAGCATTTAATTTTTAATGTGCTAACTTTAATTAAGTTTAATTAATGCTGCTGAGCTTGGTAAACTTAAAGAACTTCAAATGACACCTCCCAGAAGCCCTGAAACATGTTTCTTACTTGTTGAACCTGCCTTCTGGCTGAATCTCAACTCATGCCTCAACAGAAATTGCTTACTCTTTGCTCTCTCTGAATCCATGCTGTCATTTACCCATTTGTTATATGAAATCCAATTTGTAATTGAATCTTTGTCCAATACTTGATCAGTGAGAGAGATGAGCTCTGAGATCATTTATTATCTTAAAGAGTACAACTGAGTTCTGCTGAGTTCTGCCTTCCCTAGTTAATAGCCGGGCTGTGTCTTCTTCAGGGATTGCTCTGGTTCATTGTTCATCTTGCTATTTATATCACTTGGTGATATTGGTGCTTCAGGGGTGAAGGTTCTCCCCCCTACTGACATGTGCAAATGAGTTTTAGAGAAAAGAGACCTGGAGCCTAGTATCTAATCCTACAGGTTTCCAGGTTCTGTTAATAGATTCTTGGAAAACAGGAGATACCAACAGATGTCCTTTAAAGCTCTAAGGGGAGGTAGAGCATCTTTCACATTTAAGGTATCAGAAACACTCCGGAAGCTGTTAGAACCACACAGCTATAGAGCTTTCCAGATTGAAGACTGTAGAGAACTCTGAAGCTTTAACTCCTAAATTCAGTCCCTGGAACAGAATTTTCTCAAGACTGACTCAGGTCCTTTGGCTAAGTCCCTTACTATTTCCAGACCTCAGTGCGGCTCTTCTACCCTTGGTGACTCTCCTTTCACCTTTTCTCCAGTGGTTGCATCACCTTGTTTTCCTGCTGTCTTAGCTGGGGCTGCTGTAATAAAACCCCACCGACTGGGAGGTTTGTTTGTTTATTTATTAAAAAAGATTTATTTATTTGTTTATTTGACAGAGACACAGAGAGCAGGGACACAAGCAGGGGGAGTGGGAGAGGGAGAAGCAGGCTTCCCGCGGAACAGGGAGCCCAATGCGGGGCTCGATCCCAGGACCCTGGCATCATGACCTGAGCTGAAGGCAGATGCTTAATGACTGAGCCACCCAGGAGCCCCCCGACTGGGAGGTTTAAACAGCAGAAACTTACTTCTCACCCTTCTGGAGGCTGGGAAGTCCAAGATCAAGGTGTTGGCGGATTTTGTTCCCAGTGAAAACTTTTTCTTCTAGTTTGCAGAGGGAAGTCTTGCTGTATCCTCACATGGCAGAGACAGAGAGATTAGCTCCCTTGCATCTCTCCTAATCTTGGCACTAATCCCATCCTGGGGGTTCTACACTCATGATCTAATTACTTCCCAAAGACCCCACCTCCAAATACCATCACATTAGGGATTAGGGCTTCAACATAGGAATTTTGAGAGGACACAGACATTTAATCTGTGGTACTGTTAACCAAGAGGAGCAATACCTGCTCCCCCCTTACACCAGCCTCCCACCTATGCCCTGGAGCCCAGCTCTTTACACTCTCCTCAAGAACTTGTCTCTAGAAGTCTCCATTTCTCCTACATTGTTTCTCTTTACTAGAAAGTGGCATTCCTTTTGGTACATAATTCTCCCACTTTTAAAAAATCCCCAAGTAAAGTGAAAACTTCTTATTTTCACTTCCCCTACCATCTACCACCTCATTTCTGTGTTCCCTTGTATAGCAAAATTCTTCAAAGGATCCAGTATCTCAATTTCCTCTTCTGTTTTATTTTTTAATTTTTTTAAAAGATTTTATTTATTTATTTGACAGAGACATAGCGAGAGCAGGAACACAAGCTGGGGGAGTGGGAGAGGGAGAAGCAGGCTTCCTGCGGAGCAGGGAGCCCAATGTGGGGCTCGATCCCAGGACCCTGGGATCATGACCTGAGCTGAAGGCAGATGCTTAACGACTGAGCCACCCAGGCGCCTCTCTTCTGTTTTCTTTTAAACACTTTTTTTTTAAGGGTGGCGTAACAGAATAGGACACCTTTTGTTTTTTGGGTTTTTAAAAAAGATTTTATTTATTTATTTTAGAAAGAGAGAGCACGAGGGGGTGGGCGGAGGGAGAAGCAGACTCCCCGCTGGGCAAAGAGCCCCACTCAGGACTCGATCCCAAGACCCTGGGATCATGACCTGAGGCAAAGGCAGACGCTTAACCTACTGAGCCACCTTCTAAACACTCTTCTATCAGGCTTTTATTTCCAGCAGAAGTCATCATGATAGACCACTTCTTCCTTACTGTACTGTTCTCACTTGGCTTCCAGTTGCCATACTCTTCTGTTTCTCCCCCTACATCACTCATGATTGCTCCTTCTTAGTCCCTTTTGCAGTTCTTCCTCTGTATCCACCCTCTCTCCTTGACTTCCAAATTTATCTCCAGCCAAGGCCTCTCTCTTAAACTCTGTACCCATATATTCAAGGACCTTAGATATAACATTTAACATGTCTAATTTAACATGTCAAAACTGAACTCTGAGGTTATCTCCTCCCTCATACACAAACCTGTTCCATCTACTGTTTTTCCTATTTTGATTGATGGCCAGTCCATCACTCAGTTATCTAGTTCAAAAATCCTTATTTTTTAAAAAAAAGATTTTATTATTTCAGACAGAGAAAGAGAACATAAGCACGGGAGGGGCAGAGGGAGAAGCACACTCCCTGCTGAGCAAGAAACCTGATGTGAGGCTCCATCCCAGGATCCTGGGATCATGACCTGAGTCAAAGGCAGATGCTTAACTGGCTGAGCCACCCAGGCGCCCCTAATTCAAAATCTTTAAATTGACCGCTTTCTTTGTTACATACACCACATCCAGTTCACCAGGAAATTCTACTGATGGTACCTTCAGAGTATATTCAGAACCCAAACAATACTTTTAACGTTCTGCCCTACAACACCCCAGGTTCAAGACACCATCATCTTAATCCCGGGTTATTTCAGTAGTTCCCTAACTGGTTTTCCTACTTCAGCACTTGCTTTGTTTTAGTCTCCTTTGCTGTCTTTGCTTAGTGCCTTGTTTCCTCTTAGAAGAAACAGTCTTCAGTCTGTTCTCAACAGAACAGCCAGAGTGATCCTTTTAAAACATAAATCATGTCCTCCTCCTATCCTAAGGTCTACAATAGTACCCTACTTCAATCTTGATGAAAAATCAAGGTCCTAGTAGCTTATAGTAGAAGTAATGACTGTGTAACAATAAATACTATTTCTGTTACAAATTAGTCATTTACTTATTTTGAAAAGTAAAAGAATAGGTATCTCTTAAGAAGCCCTTTAAATTTTTGTAGTGAACTGCAAGGCTTAGTAGAATGGTACATAAAAGGTGGGAAAACATTAGACATTTTTATTATAGTCAACAAGCAACTATTAATTTTTTTTGCCATAAATTAATATTTGCCGTAAATAAAATGACATGTTAGATAAGCTGGGGATTAAAAATCCTAGACTAATCCTCTAGGGACTCTTACAGATACATATTCATACAGGTGCATGCCGTAAGTGATTCTTTTTTTTTTTTTTTTAAAGATTTTATTTATTTATTTGACAGAGAGAGACACAGCGAGAGAGGGAGCACTAGCAGGGGGAGTGGGAGAGGGAGAAGCAGGCTTCCCGTGGAGCAGGGAGCCCGATGCGGGGCTTGATCCTAGGACCCTGGGATCATGACCTGAGCCGAAGGCAGACGCTTAACGACTGAGCCACCCAGGTGCCCCCATAAGTGATTCTTATACAAGGCATACGTGCTTTAGTAGAAGTACAAAGTGCTGATGGAATATAGAGTAG
Source organism: Phoca vitulina (assembly GCF_004348235.1). Lineage (NCBI taxonomy): Eukaryota > Metazoa > Chordata > Mammalia > Carnivora > Phocidae > Phoca > Phoca vitulina. The sequence goes on from NW_022589743.1 coordinate 6,287,538, forward strand.
GAATATTAGAATGAGCTGAGATTTAAAGAGAGTTAAAGCATGGGTGGCTCAGTCGGCTAAGCCTCTGCCTTCGGCTCAGGTCATGATCCCAGAGTCCCAGGATCAAGCCCCCCACAGTGGGGGGGGGGTACTTGCTCAGCAGGGAGTCTGTTTCTCCCTCTGCTCCTCACCCCACTCATGCTCTCTCTCACTCTCTCTCAAATAAATAAAATCTTAAAGAGTACTGAAATTTGGGGGAGATTTAGACAGACTGGGGTAGAGGGTGGGAGTTGGTGTGAACAAAAGTATTGCATAGGGAGGTGAAAGTAGGAACAAAATCACAAAAGAAAAAACTTCCAAATATGCTATAGTAGCAGTGAATAGTCAGTATGACTGAAAGGTAATGTGCTTAGCCCAAAGTGGAGTACTAGGGAGGCTGTATGTAGTGCGCAGGTAGAGACAAATGACATAAAATTTGAAAGAACTGAGGACTTTTGACACAGAATCTTAAATTTCTAGGCTTAACATCCTAGTGCTTTTCTTTATTCCAAGAGGAGCCATTAAAATTGTCAGGGGAGTGCCTTACTTGATTCACAGCTTTAGTTTAATTAATCCAATTGTAATTTATTAAATAGCCAAGCTGTCCTCACTACTACTATTCTGGATATTTTGATATTAATAAAGAACATTTAGACCATTTGACAAAATACAAATTCCAGGGCCAATGTCCAGACATTATCTGGCATGGGATCCAGACATCCACACTGAACACAAGCCTATGAATGATTCTGTGGGCAGTTGGTGTGCTGACCCATTTTGGGGAAATACTGATTTGTAGTGTACGAAGCTGTAGAAGTCTTTTTAAGCTTATGCTGTCTAGTAGAGCTTCTATAATTTAATATTTTAGTTTGGGAGTCACCACTTATATTCCTGGTCTGCAAATACATGTATATGTGTGTGTGTGTAAGTGTATGATACTTATAGACACAAACACTTCCCCTTCGCTCAGACCATCTAAAAATGTAGCAGGCATTGTGAAATTTCATTTGTTTGTGGATCCCAAGAGTAAGAGCATTCTCCTACACAAAACATCATTGCTATAGATAAGAAAATAACAGTAATTTAATACTATCATTAAAGGTATAATTCATTATTAAACTCCTACAGTTAGTCCCCAAATATATGTTATAACTATTTTTTAAACCCAAGATCCAATCAAGGATTATGCACTGCACTCCCCATCTCAGGGTATTAAGAGCCTTCTTACTGCCTCCTTCTGTTCTTTATGAGATAGAATAATTTGAGGAGTTCACTTGAAAGCTTCCATATTCTGGACTTTTTTACTTTCTCATGATTAAGTTCAAATTAAAAATTCTGAAGTTCCACAAAGGTGATGTTACCTACTTTCTATAGCATCATATCAGGAAATACATAATGTCAGGCCATCCAGCAAAAAGATATATAACCATGCAGATAAAATAACTTATTCAAATACATATTAAACACAGTGTTCTGATTGTACTCCCTTAGTGGAATATGTTCCCAGGACAAAAATACTGAAAAATTTTGGACTCCATTTTGTGGGTTTTCTTGTTAGTGGTTTTGGCTTGGTAATTGTTAAATTGTTTTGTATTATTGTAGGTCACTGTAGGACAAAGCAAATGAGAAAATGTATTATTTGTAGAAACATTTTTGAACCCATTTTCTCACTATTCGAGAAACGAAATACAAATAAGGAATGGCAGAAGGTTTTGAATTTGGATTAGAAGTATTAATAGGGACTGATGATTAAAAGAAAGTAGGAAAAGGGAAGGCTGAGTGGCTCAGTTGGTTAAGTGTCTGCCTTTGGCTCAGGTCATAGTCCCAGGGTCTGGGATCCATCCCTGTGTCAAGTTCCCTTGTCAGCAGGGAGTCTTCTCCCTCACCCTCTGCTCCCCCCTCCCCCGCCGCTTCACGCTGTCTCTCTCTCACACAAACAAACAAATAAGAAAGTAGGAAGGATGATACTGTAAAAACCAGTTAGCACACCTGTTTCTTAGTTATTGGTTTCTAAATATCATTTCTCACTTCCAGTATCAGAATTCCTTGGAGAAATTGCTAATTTCAGGAAAAATACAGGTTGAGCCTAGAATAAAACTATCCTTTTATGCCAGAGCAAGAAAGGGCTCACATATTAATGAAGTCGTGTCAAAAGAACATGTGCTTATAGAAGGTGGTGTGAAGGGGATTTAGCTGGCCAAATTTGGATAATTAAAAGTCTCAAATTAATCATGATGGCAACTGATTATAACATAATGAATAAAAATGTATGTATGAATATACAGTAATGTTCTCCCACCCCCACCTAAAGGATAAAGAAGGACAGGTTTTAATTTTTTTTAATAGAAGTTTGCCAGTTTTGATGGATTAAAGATTAAATTATTTGTTACTTTCTCCACTTAGAGGTGAGATAGTGAATCTGGGCTGGATACATGTGGTAGAAGGGATATAGTGACGATTCTGGGTCTAAACTTTAAGAAGGTAAGAAAGCTTCTGTTTTCTTATTCTTAGAACACTGGATCTGGCATGATTATGTTCCCTCTCAGAATCCAATCACCATGCAGTGAGAATCCAAACCCACAAGGAGATGCTAAATTTTGGGACACTGATCAATAGCCTCCACTGAATTCCCAGCCAATAGCTAACTTTAACTGCCAGCCATGTAAGTCAGCCATCTTGGAAGTCCCAGTTAAATCCAACTCCTACATGACTATACTCAATATCATGTGAAGCTAAAGAACCACCCAATTGATCCCTGTCAATGAACAAAATCATGACATAATAAAGTAGTTGTTTTAAGCCATTCCGTTTTGGTATGGTTTGTAATACAGCAGTAGATAACCAAGACGTGGCTAATACATGTAGAAGGAATATTAGCATAGGAAATCAACACTTTGTATATCCCAATATAATAATGGACTCAGGCAAGGATACTCAATAGATGCTAAAACTTTAGGGGAAAATTAGCATAACAGTAATATGTATTCTTATCTAAGTACTTGATATTTATGATCATTTATTCAATTGTTCTTTTAAATCTCAGGAGATTTGGGGCCTGGCTTATTCACTATTAACTATTATTTTTCACCCAGCCACACCTGAAAAGTGGTTGGATAGAATATTATGCAGTGATTGAGTCATGTATGGTGACAAGAGTGGCAGAGGCAGAAAGTCCTGATTGGCTATCATTGATCCTTTCTGTTGTCACTCATACAGGTCCAATTGGCAAAGAATACTCAACGAGCTGAATTTCTCTATTATCCAGTCTGCTTCTTGCCTGTTATGTTTGACTAATTATGGAATAGTAAATACCCAAATCAAACTTTTATGGTTAATTGGTGGGTTAATGAACCCACAGAAAACACTTTAATTAATTCCCCTTGTTGTGCTGACAAGAGAGATAGGACTGAATCTGAGCATTTGCATTGGAGATGTTCGAAATCTTGATAATAGCACAGACATGACACCTCAGAAGAACTACAATCTGCACTCTATTTGAGGTTAGAATTTTCTTAAGATAATCAACCATTGAATAGTTGTCAAGATGTGGATTTCATATGAGCAACACATAATTCATTTTGTCTACAACCTGACTTCTCTTCATCGGTACTCCGGTGTAATCAACCATTCTGTCCATCTCCCAATCACCTAGACTTGAAGCTCAGCACATCATCTTTTACTCTTCCCTTTACAAGTCAGTAATGAAAGGCAAGGATGTTAATTATTTACTGAGAACTGAGTATTGTGGATTTTACTATCTAATTTACTTAATTACTAATTTTATCCTGACAAAAATCCAGGTAAATATTATTAGTCCATTACATAAATGAGGAAAATGAGACTGAGGAAGATTAAGTGACTTGCCCATGCTTTCCCAATTTTATCAATCAACATTTAACAGGAAGTAATTTCTGTTGAATATATGTATTTATGCATATATACTTATGCATACATATACACACATATACGTATTATACACACAGAGGGCAGAAAAACATGTTGTGTTATAAGTATACAATAAACAAAATCCAGAATGTGGGAAACTTTAAAGGTCAAATTGTCTAGCTTTTTCAATACATGTTTAATTGGAACAAGATCAGATAGTTCAAAGAATCTACAGAAAATCTGAGAAACTAGACTTGGCAAAAGAAAGCAATTAAGATTCTAAGGTGATAGATAGTACATTGGGCATTCTAACTTGGGAATTCTCAGTGCTGTGGCCACAGAATTCTTATATACTCCCATTTAATTTTAAATTAAAACACAGGGAAAGTGACACAAAACAAATGTATAGCATAAAGAGTTATAAGGTGAATACCTCACCTCCATTCCTAGAAATCCCCCCAGTGTTCCTCCTTCCCTCTGTGTCTCAATCCACTCACCCTTTCAAATGTCATCACTACTTCACTTTATATTAATCATTTTCATGAATTTCTTTAAAATTTCACCTAAATGTGCATTTCTAGACACTATAGTTTGGTTTTTCTCATTTTAAAATACATACATAATGTGATGAGCACTGGGTGTTACACACAACTAACAAATCATTGAAAACTGCGCCAGAAACTAATGATGATGTACTATATGTTGGCTAACTGACTTTAAAAAAGAAATTTAGTTGAAAAAAATAAAAATAAATAAAATATGTATGTATGAGTTTCTGTTTACAGGTTCCCTCTTCATCTCTATTTTCCTTAAGATTTCTTTGTTGAAGAAGTGGGTCCATTTGACCTGTAGAGTTTCTCAGTGTCTGGATTTTGCTGCTTGCATACTTTCAATATAGTGCAACATGCTGTTGTTTAAATTAATCCCTTCTATACTACATTCTCTCTTTTCTTCCACAACGAAAACTCCTGTTTCTCAAGGGACACAAGGGACAGTGACATTAGAATATCACATAACTATCATTTATGTACCCAAATTACATGTAACACAGTCCACAGTAACAATACTACTGCTATTTTAAATACTGAAAAATATGAATGTTTTTGCATACGTTCTATTCACCAATTTATATTTTTTAAAGATAATTATATTGTATCTATTTAACTGAGCCTATAGCCCTTCCTTACTATATTTTTGTCCTTTAATCTCAACTTGAAGTTAACCATGTTTAATGCTTACAATTCATACTCAACTTAAGTCTTTCTTTTTGGTTGATTAAAGCATGTATTCTAGTAAGTTCCTAAGGAATGGCTCATGGGAGTAAATCTCCCTGAGTACTTGCATGATGTAGTTTACACCTTTACACTTGAAAGTCAGTTTAGCTGGATATAAAATCTTTGGCTCATATTTTCTCTACTTAATATCTCTTATATTAAAATAAAATGTTATTCCATTTTCTTCAGGTATAGAACATTACTGTATAATTTTATTTCCTTTATAAGTCATGTCTTGCTTAGATACCTGGGGGTTTTATATTTCTTTAATGTCTAAAATTTTACTATTTTATAATTTGGTATTGGTCATTCAAATATCCTCAAGTATATGGTACAATTTTGATATGCAATCAAATCTTTTTTAATGTAATGCATTTTTAAAATTATAATTTAATATTTGTTTCTATTCTCTTATTTTGGTTTACTTTCTCAGAGTCTCCTATCACCTATAAGTTGTATTTTTGTATGTGTGCCTATTTTCCATATATGTTACTTTTTGAATATTTTTATTACTGATTTTTCAAAAATTTCCTTTCGTTTTGTTTGTCTTATGTTCTTTATAATTTAGTCTTTGTATTTGTTCTCTGCTGCTGCTGCATAACAAACTACAACAAAACTGAATGACTTAGAACAACAATAAACACTCTCACCATTTCTGACTCAGAGACTTAAAATGTTGTGGTCATCTGAAGACTTGACTGAAGGCTAAAAGTTGCACCTTCAAGGTAAGTAACACTTGTGGCTGGAGAGTTGGTGCTAGCTATTGGTAGGAGGTCTCCTTTTTGGCCTTTCCATAGGGCTAAATGAACTCACCATATGGAAGATGGCTTCTCCCAGATCAGGAGATCCAAGAAGGCAAATGGAACATGCAATGCCTTTTATGACCTAGCCTCAAAGATCACATGCTGTCACTTCCATGGTACTCTACTGATCAGTCCTGTGTCAATGTAAAAAAATATAAAAAGGTTTAAATATTAGGAGACAAGGGTCACTGGAGGCTGGCTATCATATCTTAATGTCTAAAGTAATTTTTAAAATTTTTGGAACTACTTCTTGAGTTCTGTTACCTGCTTTATGAGTTTTTCTAATTCTGATTTATGTTGTTGCTAATGTCTTGTATCTGTTTCTTAATGTCTTTTAGTGCTTTTCAATATAGATATTTACTGTTTTGATGTGTTCTTTGAGCAAGACTTTTTTAGGTGCTTTCATTATCTGTAAAAATGGTATTCTGTTTATTATTCTCTTTTCTCTTATGACCATTTTAAAATAAAATTTGACTTTGGTACTTCTCTATTGCTCATTTTACATGAAATTAGTTTTCCTGAGGTTTTAGAAGATGTGGTTCAGGGTAGCTATTATAACTTGCAGAAATTTCTCTTCTCTTGTTTTCCTGGAGTATTCAAAAATATGATGGCTTGCTTTCTAACATAGTGGCTTTGTTCTCCTCCCCAACTTTTATCTGGACCTCTTTTTGTTACATTTCTGCTCAATTTTGATTAGATTCCTAACAGTTTCTTCAAAGTGCAAGGCTCTTACCTGAAAGGGAGTCTAATGTTTAGAGGATGTAGACTCTTCTAGTTCCTTTAGTATTTGCTGTATAATCTTTGTATTCATCTGCTATTAGACTGGACAAAACCCTGCCAGCTGCTGTTCTTAAATTGGCCCTCTATGCTTTCTAGTGAATACTTGTTGTTCTTTTTGAGATTCTACTGTTCTCAGGTCCATTAGATGCCTTGTTACTTCCCTCTGCTTTCTCATCTGCAGAGATGGTCACTGTGCAGATCAAATGGTTATTGCTAGTTTGTCTTTACCCATTGTAATTTGAAGTTTAGGGGATGTCTCATCACCTATTTTTTTTCTTTTTTGAGAGATAGCACTTGAGAGAGAGATCACAAGCAGGGGTGGGGGATAGAAGGAGAAGCAGACTCCCCACTGAGCAGGGAGCCTGATGTAGGACTCGATCCCAGGACTCTGGGATCATGACCTAAGCCAAAGGCAGACGCTTAACTGACTGAGCCACCCAGGTGCCCACCTATTTTTCTTTTTTAAATAGATTGCCTGTAGGATTTTAGTTTTGTTATCTAGTTGCCCTGTCTGTTTTTCAGTCTCTCTGAATATCAACATAAACTAGGCTGCCACCATCTACCATGTTCCCAACCCCTCAATAGCTGCATTGTTAATGCAAATGCTGCTACCAGTAATACTTTTTCAAGCGCCCCTGAATATTTGTGTCACTTTCTCAGGGTTTATAATCCTGTCCTAGAGCCTCTAATTACCTGGCCTATGGGCTATGCTCATGTTCCAGCTACGAATGGGCACTGAGATGAAATATCTAGCCCTAAGTGTTGAGACTGCACTAAACACCCTAAAGCATGCATATGTCACACACACATGCCTCACTTTTCCATATTAAAAAATAGATGACTCTGATTCTCATTAGTTAGTGTCTTAGACTGTTGGGCTGCTATAAAAAATATCAGAGACTGGGTGGCTTGTCAAGAAACTTACTTCTCACAGTTCTGGAAGCTGGTAAGTCCAAGATGAAGGCACTGGCAGATTTGGAGTCTGGTGAAAACATAACATAGAAAGAATGAGAAAGCTCTCTGGGTTCTCTTTTTAAGGCCACTAATCATATTCCTGGGAACTCTACCCTCATGACCAAATCACCTCCCAAAAGCCCTACATCCTAATATGATCACACTGGGAGTTAAGATTTCAACATATGAATTTTAGGGGTACACATTAAGTTCATAATAGTATACTCAGATTAAGGCCCAGATTATTGGATTCCTCATCCTCTAGGTCTTTATGATCCTGAATCAATATTTTAACAGCAATGGACCACAATCTAAAGTTAAGCACTACCAACATATACTATATAAATAGAAGATGTAAGGGAAATTGGTTTAACATGTGAATATGTATTTTGACATACAACTGAATGTGCTTTTTAGCCAAATGCCAGATGGCTAAATTTTAAAAACAATAGTCAGCTGAAACTCACTATTTCCATCATAGAATGAACTTTTAGGATACAGGAACAAATCTTAAGTATTACCACAAATTTTATTACTGAACTCTTAGTATTAAAATTGTAGTGGTCAAATTTTGTTGGTTTGGTGTTACAGTGTAAGGACAACAGTTTCTCAGCTGGCAACTGCTAGATTCTTCCTATAATCGTTATATGGCACATTTGTGATTCTAAATAGATGTTCACTTTTCAGCTTTGGATTCATTAGGAACATGAATTTTTAGGAAAGGTAATTTGCTTTAACACTCTTCTTTATTTCATATTCTTTATAGTCTTTAAGATACATGGATCAAAGATAATTTATAAAGGATCTAGTTGCACATGCAATTGGAACTATTTCTCCCTTTGAAACTTGAAGGTAGCAAATTTGACATTCTGCTATTAATTCATACTCACCAGATGTTAAGAATTCCCAAAACGGGATTTTTCATGACTCCTGGCCTTAATTCAATTAAATAATTAAAAAAATATATACATATATAATTTAATTTTTGAAGGCTGATACATCAAAAATTATGTATTAAGTTAGAATATATTCTAATTTCTTTTACTTTTTCTTATAATATTAATTGTACCTTAAAGACTTCTGTTAGTTCAAAATAATATATAGTTTTCCCTAATACCTAATTCTTATTGTTTGTATTAAATGTCAAATTATTTCTCTATTTTTGAACTATCTAAAAGTTTTTAATAATTTTTCATTCATAAAATTAAGAACTTTTACTCTCCTTGTTAATTATGGCAACATTTTGCTCCTGTAGTATCTTTTTTCCTTGAAATGTGACAAAATGTTAACATGTAAAACACACCAGATCATTATTTTGAGATAACATATATTTGATAGTGAATATTTAAACATTAGGATTATATCCAGAATATTAACAGACCAAGTAATTTGTGTCAGTCATCTTGCCATCCAAAAAATACTGAAAAATTAGACAAAATATATTATAAAAATATGCCTTGGAGACATGAGAAAATCAAAAAGGTAGTGACAAGTTAGAATCCAAGAGAGAGACCCAAAGAGGTGAGACTTAAATTTAGGTCCAATTTCCCCCAATGGGTAATTACTGACTTTAAAAAGAATGTAAGAAGCCCTCTCCCGGCAAGATGGCGGAGGAGTAGGAGACCTAAATTTCATCTGGTCCCAGGAATTCAGCTGGATAGGGATCAAACCATTCTGAACACCTACAAACTCAACAGGAGTTCGAAGAAAAGAATAGCAGCAACTCTCTGAACAGAAAAGCGACCACTTTCTGGAAGGTAGGATGTGCAGAGAATTGAATCTGAGGCGATATTCAGGAGGATAGACGGCAGGGGAGGGGGCCTTTGTCGGCCGCTTTTGGCAAGTGATAGAGCTGCGGAGCACAAAATCGGAGCTTTTAGAAGTCTCTGCTGAGGGATGTTGCTCCAGTGGCTAAGTGGGGGGTGGAACCCTTGCGGGACAGTGTGGTCTCAGGACCCTCGGGGTCACAGAAAGACCGGGGATGCCTGAGTGTGGCAGAGCTCCCAGGTATCGGAGCAGGGAAGCCAGCTACAGAGACGGAGCCGAGGCGCGGGCTCTCAGCTCGGGGTTGTCATAAACCGTGATCCGCGGCACAGTTGGGCCACTGCACCTCCAGCAGGGACCCGACAAGCGGCAGATCCGGGGAGACTCTGAGGAGCGGTGCGGGAGCACACCGCAGGGATCTGCTGGGTTTGGAGACTCCACACCGAGTCGGGTGCCAGAGATAGAAACGCTCGGTCACAGGCCGGGTGAGCACGGGGTGCAGCCGGGGACCAGGGAGACGGGAGTGATTGACTGCTTTTCTCTGGGGGTGCACTGAGGGGTGGAGATTGGGAGGCTGCCATTTTCATTCTCATCCTCCAAAGCTGTACGGAAAGCTTGCAGGGAACAAAAGCTCCCGAGAGCAAACCCGAGCAGATTACTTAGCCTGGACCAGGCAAGGGCGGGGCAATTCTGCCTCCGGCAAAGACTTTGGGAACCACGGCAACAGGCCCCTCCCCCAGAAGATCAGCAAGAACAGCCAGCCGAGACCAAGTTTACCGATCAATGAAAACGGCAGAACTCCAGCACTAGGGCAATACTGCACATAGAATTCATGGCTTTTATTCCCCTGATTCTTTAGTCTTTCAAAGTTAATTTTTTTAATTTTCCTTTTTTTCTTTTTCTATTTTTTTAAATTTTTCTTTTTCCCTTTTTCAACGAACATCTTATCAATCCCTTTTTTAAAAAATCCTTTTTATTTTTCATTTTTAGAGTCATATTCTATCCAGATCTTCATAGTAGTTAACCTTCTTTTTGGTATATATATGTAAGTTTTCTCTTTAAAATTTTAGGATACAGTTTCTTCTAACAAACAGACCAAAATATACCCTAGATGTCTAGTGTATGGCTTTGTTCTAGTCTCCTGCCTGATCACATTCTTTTTTTTTTTATTTCTCTTCTTTTTTCAACCAACTTATCAATTCCTTTTATAAAATCCTTTATAATTTTCATATTTACAGTTATATTCCATCCCTTCATCGTATTTACCCTTATTTTTGTACATATATAAGCTTTTCATTCTTTAAAATTTTGGGAGGCACTTTCTTCTAAAAGACCAAACTATGTCCAAAATCTAGGGTGTGGCACTGATCTATTCAGCAGCCTGATCATATTTGATCATATTGTTTTTTTTTTCTTTTTTCTTTCTTTCCCTTTTTTTCCCCCTGGTTTCAGGTCTCTTCTGATTTGTTCAGCGTATATTTTTCTGGGGTCGTTGTTACCCTGTAGCATTTTGTTCTCTCATTCAGTTATTCTCCTCTGGAAAAAATGACAAGATGAGAAAAATCACCTCAATAAAAAGAACAAGAGGCAGTACCAACTGCCAGGGATGTAATCAATACGGATATTAGTAAGATGTCAGAACTAGAGTTCAGAATGATGATTTTAAAGATACTAGCTGGGCTTGAAAAAAGCATGGAAGATATTAGAGAAACCCTTTCTGGAGAAATAAAAGAAAGAACTAAAATCTAACCAAGTCGAAATCAAAAAGGCTATTAATGAGGTGCAATCAAAAATGGAGGCTCTAACTGCTAGGATAAATGAGGCGGAAGAGAGAATCAGTGATATAGAAGACCAAATGATGGAAAATAAAGAAGCTGAGAAAAAGAGAGATAAATAACTACTGGATCACGAGGGCAGAATTTGAGAGATAAGCGATACCATAAGACAAAACAGTATTAGAATAATTGGGATCCCAGAAGAAGAAGAAAGAGAGAGAGGGGCAGAAGGTATATTGGAGCAAATTATAGCAGAGAACTTCCCTAATTTGGGGAAGGAAACAGGCATCAAAATCCCAGAGGCACAGAGAACCCCTCTCAAAATCAATAAAAATAGGTCAACACCCCGACATCTAATAGTAAAACTTACGAGTCTCAGAGATAAAGAGAAAATCCTGAAAGCAGCTCGGGAGAAGAGATCTGTAACCTACAATGGTAGAAACATTAGATTGGCAACAGACCTATCCACAGAGACCTGGCAGGTCAGAAAGGACTGGCATGATATATTCAGAGCACTAAATGAGAAAAATACGCAGCCAAGACTACTGTATCCAGCTAGGCTGTCATTGAAAATAGAAGGAGAGATAAAAAGCTTCCAGGACAAACAAAAACTAAAAGAATTTGCAAACACAAAACCAGCCCTAAAAGAAATATTGAAAGGGGTCCTCTAAGCAAAGAGAGAGCCTAAAAGCAACATAGACCAGAAAGGAACACAGACAATATACAGTAACAGTCACCTTACAGACAATACAATGGCGCTAAATTCCTATCTTTCAATAGTTACCCTGAATGTAAATGGGCTAAATGCCCCAATCAAAAGACACAGGCTATCAGATTGGATAAAAAAACAAGACCCATTGATATGCTGTCTGCAAGAGACTCATTTTAGACCCAAAGACACCCCCAGATTGAAAGGGAGGGGGTGGAAAACCATTTACCATGCTAATGGACACCAAAAGAAAGCTGGGGTGGCAATCCTTATATCAGACAAATTAGATTTTAAACCAAAGACTGTAATAAGAGATGAGGAAGGACACACTATCCTACTTAAAGGGTCTATCCAACAGGAAGATCTAACAACTGTAAATATCTATGCCCCTAACACGGGAGCAGCCAATTATATAAGGCAATTAATAACAAAAGCAAAGAAACACATCAACAACAATACAGTAATAGTGGGGGACTTTAACACCCCCCTCACTGAAATGGACAGATCATCTAAGCAAAAGATCAACAAGGAAATAAAGACTTTAAATGACACACTAGACCAAATGGATTTCACAGATATATTCAGAACATTCCATCCCAAAGCAACAGAATACACATTCTTCTCTAGTGCCCATGGAACATTCTCCAGAATCGATCACATCCTAGGTCACAACTCAGGTCTCAGCCGGTACCAAAAGATTGGGATCATTCCCTGCATATTTTCAGACCACAATGCTTTGAAAGTAGAACTCAATCACAAGAAGAAAGTCAGAAAGAACTCAAATACATGGAGGCTAAAGAGCATCCTACTAAAGAATGAATGGGTCAACCGGGAAATTAAAGAAGAATTAAAAAAATTCATGGAAACCAATGAAAATGAAAACACAACTGTTCAAAATCTTTGGGATGCAGCAAAGGCAGTCCTGAGAGGAAAGTATATAGCAATACAAGCCTTTCTCAAGAAACAAGAAAGGTCTCAAGTACACAACCTAACCTTACACCTAAAGGAGCTGGAGAAAGAACAGCAAATAAAGCCTAAACCCAGCAGGAGAAGAGAAATAATAAAGATCAGAGCAGAAATCAATGAAATAGAAACCAAAAGAACAGAACAGATCAACGAAACTAGGAGCTGGTTCTTTGAAAGAATTAACAAGATTGATAAGCCCCTGGCCAGACTTATCAAAAAGAAAAGATAAACGACCCATATCAACAAAATCATGAATGAAAGAGGAGAAATCACAACCAGCACCAAAGAAATACAAACAATTATAAGAACATACTATGAGCAACTCTATGCCAGCAAATTATATAATCTGGAAGAAATGGATGCATTCCTAGAGATGTATCAACTACCAAAACTGAACCAGGAAGAAATAGAACACCTGAACAGACCTATAACCACTAAGGAAATTGAAGCAGTGATCAAAAATCTCCCAAGGAAAAGAGCCCAGGGCCAGATGGCTTCCCAGGGGAATTCTACCAAACACTTAAAGAAGAATTAATACCAATTCTTCTGAAACTGTTCCAAAAAAAAGAAATGGAAGGAAAACTTCCAAACTCATTTTATGAGGCCACCATAACCTTGATCCCCAAACCAAAGACCCCATCAAAAAGAATTACACATCAATATACTTGATGAACATTGATGTAAAAATTCTCACCAAAATAGGATCCAACAGTATATTAAAAGGATTATTCACCACGACCAAGTGGGATTTATCCCTTGGCTGCAAGGTTGGTTCAACATCTGCAAATCAGTGTGATACAATACATTAATAAAAGAACAAGATGCTCTCAATAGATGCAGAAAAAGCATTTGACAAAGTACAGCATCCTTTCTTGATCAAAACTCTTCAGAATATAGGGATAGAGGGTACATACGTCAATATCATAAAAGCCATCTATGAAAAATCCACAGCGAATATCATTCTCAACGGGGAAAAACTGAGAGCTTTCCCCCTAAGGTCAGGAACGCGGCAGGAATGTCCACTATCACCAGTGCTATTCAACATAGTATTAGAAGTCCTAGCCACAGCAATCAGACAACAAAAAGAAATCAAAGGCATCCAAATCGGCAAAGAAGAAGTCAAACTCTCACTCTTTGCAGATGATATGATACTTTATGTGGAAAACCCAAAAGACTCCACCTCAAAACTGCTAGAACTCACACAGGAATTCAGTAAACTGGCAGGATATAAAATCAATGCACAGAAATCAGTGGCATTCCTATACACCAACAATAAGACAGAAGAGAAATTAAGGAGTCGATCCCATTTACAATCGCTCCCAAAACCATAAGATACCTAGGAATAAATCTAACCAAAGAGGCAAAGGATCTGTACTCAGAAAACTATAAAATACTCATGAAAGAAAGTGAGGAGGAAACAAAGAAATGGAAAAACGTTCCATGCTCATGGATTGGAAGAACAAATATTGTGAAGATGTCAATGCTACCTAGAGCCATCTACATGTATTCAGTGCAATCCCCATAAAATACCATCAACTTATTTCAAAGAAATGGAGCAAATAATCCTGAAATTCGTATGGAACCAGAAAAGACTCCGAATAGCCAGAGGAATGTTGAAAAAGAAAAGCAGAGCTGGTGGCATCACAATTCCGGACTTTAAGCTCTGTTACAAAGCTGTTATCATCAAGACAGTATGGTACCGGCACAAAAGCAGACACATAGATCAGTGGAACAGAATAGATCGCCCAGAAATGGACCCTCAACTCTGTGGTCAACTAATCTTTGACAAAGCAGGAAAGAATGTCGAATGGAAAAAAGACAGTCTCTTTAACAAATGGTGTTGGGAAAATTGGACAGCCACATGCAGAAGAAGGAAACTGGGCCATTTCCTTACACCACACACAAAAATAGACTCAAAATGGTTGAAGGACGTCAATGTGAGACAGGCGTCCATCCAAATCCTAAAGGAGAACACAGGCAGCAACCTCTTCGACCTCAGCCACAGCTAATTCTTCCTAGAAACATTGCCAAAGGCAAGGGAAGCAAGGGCAAAAATGAACTATTGGGACTTCATCAAGATCAAAAGCTTTTGCACAGCAAAAGAAACAGTCAACAAAACCAAAAGACAACCGACAGAATGGGAGAAGATATTTGCAAATGACATATCAGATAAAGGGCTAGTATCCAAAATCTATAAAGAACTTCTGAAACTCAACACCCAAAGAACAAATGATCCAATCAAGAAATGGGCAGAAGACATGAACAGACATTTTTCCAAAGAAGATATCCAAATGGCCAACAGACACATGAAAAAGTGCTCAACATTGCTCGGCATCAGGGAAATCCAAATCAAAACCTCAATGAGGTACCACCTCACACCAGTCAGAATGGCTAAAATGAACAAGTCAGGAAATGACAGATGTTGGCGGGGATGCAGAGAAAGGGGAACCCTCCTACACTGTTGGTGGGATTGCAAGCTGGTGCAGCCACTCTGGAAAACAGTATGGAGGTTCCTCAAAAAGTTGAAAATAGAGCTACCATATGATGCAGCAATTGCACTACTGGGTATTTACCCCAAAGATACAAATGTAGGGATCCGAAGGGGTATGTGCACCCTGATGTTTATAGCAGCAATGTCCACAATAGGCAAAGTGTGGAAGAGCCAAGATGTCCATCGACAGATGATTGGATAAAGAAGATATGGTATATATATACAATGGAATATTATGCAGCCATCAAAAGGAATGAGATCTTGCCATTTGCAACGACGTGGATGGAACTGGAGGGTTTATGCTGAGCGAAATAATCAGAGAAAGACATGTATCTTATTATCTCACTGATCGGAAGAATTCTTAATCTCAGGAAACAAACTGAGGGTTGCTGGAATTGTGGGGGTTGGGAGGGTTGGAGTGCCTGGATGATAGACAGTGGGGAGTGTATGTGCTATGGTGAGCACTGTGAATTGTGTAAGAATGTTGAATCACAGACCTGTACCTCTGAAACAAATAATACATTATATGTTAAAAAAAAAAAAAAGAAGAAGATAGTAGGAAGGGAAAAATGAAGGGGGCAAATCGGAGTGGGAGATGAACCATGAGAGACTATGGACTCTGAAAAACAAACTGTGGGTTCTAGAGGGGAGGGGGCTGGGGAGATGGGTTAGCCCGGTGATGGTTATTAAGGAGGGCACGCACTTAATGGAGCACTGGGTGTTATATGCAAACAATGAATCATGCAACACTACATCAAAAACTAATGATGTAAAGTAGCATGATTAACATAATAAAATAAAAAGTCTATTCTTGGTGATAGTGGTTATTAATAATATATTGTTTAGACAAAATTGGAACTGGGAACACAGAACAGGACTGTGGGTCCTGGTGCTTCATCTGCATGGATAAGTCACTCCCTGGGCAACCCAAGAGAACTTGGGTCTATAACAGTCTTTTTTAAATGCTGTTAAACTCATTTCCTGGAAATACAATTCTGATCCTGTTCCAATCCTCTGATAACTAACATTCAAACTCTTGGGCCTGATGTGTAAGGCTCCTCCCAATCTTTCACCTATTTTCCCTGGCTAGGATCGAACAACTATCTTTCTAGTAGTTTCCACTTTATCTCTATTCTTTACTGCATTCCAGATGTTGTCCTACATATGTTCCCACAAAAACAACAACAACAACAAAGCAAAACCCCTACTCAATAGAGTCATTCTTCCTCTATTTGAGACTACACAAGCCATCTTGTTGCTATGAAGGAACAAGTATGAGGATGAAAACATGGGCTAAAGCTGTTGTTCTCAAAGGCTAACATGAATAAGAAAAAGAACTAGAAAGATGTGGTTCTGATTCCGTAGGTTAGGGTGGTGCCCATAAGTTTATATTTCTAACAAATGCCTGGTAATGCTAGTGTTGCTGACCCGTGGACCACATATTGAGTAGTACAGGCTAAAATATGGCAGAGGAGAATGGCAGAAAGAGCCCTGAAGACATTGTAGAACACTTGCATTAATGCCAGCAATAGCCTAAATTTGAAATATTTGTTATGTAGAAAAAACTCACCAAAAACCTATAAATCTTTAGCCCACTCTTATTATTTTGCTTTCAGCCAATCCCATTCCAAATGTTATCATTTATCATTATTATCAAAATCTTCAGCATTTGTTATCATCCTAGCCATTATTTATACTATGTGCTGGGCATTATATGACCTCTTTTGATAAAGTTATGTGTTGCAGTTCTCACAGCAGCTTTGTGAAGTGAGTATAACTTTCTCTGTTTATGGTAGAGGAAAATAAGGCATAGAGAGGTTAAGTATTTTTACCAAAGCTCACAATTAGAAGGTGCTATGCAGGCCAGTATCTCCCAAATTCCCCTGCGGTTAACTTCTATGTTATAAGCCACCTACATTAAGCATACAACAGATGCTTAATAACAGCTGGTGGGTGATTTTTTTAAAAATTTACTTATTTGGTAAATTTGTCATGTTACAATTTGTAAATTTAAGGTGTACAGCAAGTTACTTTGATACATTTATATGTTGTATGTTGCCATTGAAGCAATATTTATCACATTATAGTACCATATTATTAGCTACATTCATTATACTTTGCATTAGATATCTATAAAACAGGCACATGAAAAGATGCTCAACATCACTAGTGATCAGGGAAATGCAAATCAAAACCACAATGAGAGATCTCCTCCCATCTGTTAAAATGGGTATTATCAAGAAGACAAGAGACAACAGGTGCTGGCAAGGATATGGTGAAAAATGAACCCTTATACACTGCTGGTGGGAATATAAATTAGTCCAACCATTATGGAAAACAATATGGAGGTTCCTTAAAAAACTAAAAATAGATCTTCCATATGATCCAGCAATTCCACTACTGGGTATATACCCACAGGAAATGAAAAAAGGATTTTGGCAAGATGTACACACATATTTATCTTAGCATTATTCACAATAGCCAAGATATGCATAATTAAAATTTTCCTGGATCATTCCAGTTGAAGCTGTCTCTTTATGATTGCATGTATCTTAACACTTTGCTGTTCATTGTTCATTCTCATATCAACACTTAAATGCTATGAGTAAGGATCCATAGTAAACAGAGTACAAAGTCATCCCAGGTCTCTACAAAATTATAGGCTGATAATGGAAAAATGAGATAATAAAATCAGTTTTTACAATACCAAGTAAGTTTTACAGTAGTATTTTTTTTTAAATTTTTTTATTGTTATGTTAATCCCCATACATTACATCATTAGTTTTAGATATAGTGTTCCATGATTCATTGTTTGTGCATAACACCCAGTGCTCCATGCAGAACGTGCCCTCCTCAATACCCATCACCAGGCTAACCCATCCTCCCAACCCCCTCCCCTCTAGAACCCTCAGTTTGTTTTTCAGAGTCCATTGTCTCTCATGGTTCTTCTGCCCCTCCGATTTCCCCCCCTTCATTCTTCCCCTCCTGCTACATTCTTCTTCTTCTTTTTTTCTTTCTTAACATATATTGCATTATTTGTTTCAGAGGTACAGATCTGAGATTCAACAGTCTTGCACAATTCACAGCGCTTACCAGAACACATACCCTCCCCAGTGTCCATCACCCAGTCACCCCATCCCTCCCACCCCACCCCCCACTCCAGCAACCCTCAATTTGTTTCCTGAGATTAAGAATTCCTCGTATCAGTGAGGTCATATGATACATGTCTTTCTCTGTTTGACTTATTTCGCTCAGCATAATACCCTCCAGTTCCATCCACGTCGTTGCAAATGGCAAGATCTTATTCCTTTTGATGGCTGCATAATATTCCATTGTATATATATACCACATCTTCTTTATCCATTCATCTGTTGATGGACATCTTGGCTCTTTCCACAGTTTGGCTATTGTGGACATTGCTGCTATAAACATCGGGGTGCACGTAGCCTTTCGGGTCCCTACTTTTGTATCTTTGGGGTAAATACCCAGTAGTGCAATTGCTGGATCATATGGTAGCTCTATTTTCAACTTTTTGAGGAACCTCCATACTGTTTTCCAGAGTCAGGCCCTTCTTTCTAAGAAGGCAATCTCCAAGCACAGTTAGCATGACCTTACATAGTGCTCACTACATACAGGCACTTTCTAAGTGTTTTATATTCACCCTTCATTCAATTATCACACGTGAACAACTAGGAGATATTTCCTCCTAAGGAAAAGGGACAGATTACTGTTTGTTGAGAAGAACTTAGTGTCTTCAACTTCTATTTCTCAGTATTCTTCTCTAATGCAACAGTTGCAGGAAGGAGTGCCGGGGTGATCCTGAGTTTGTACTTACTGTTTCAGTGTAATTAGTCATGCTTCTTCCTTTGACTCTCCAGTCTCAACAATAAATTATGTCGTCCGCTGTTTATGGGATCTGTATTTATCTCCAGTTTTCTATGCCCTACCTTCTTGAGGACCTGAAGGTAGCTTCCTCCTAGGCCCACTCTGTCCTGCCAGAACCTTCTTTGCTTTGGCAAATATCCTCTACCTTAACCAGACCTCAGGAGTAATACAGAGCAATAAGATGGTGAAAGGCTTTTTTCCAACAGTTTGTGTTGTGGGACAGTTACTTTTTCTTTAGAATCTAAACTTAGAAAGTAGTTCCTTTTATTTGATTTCATATTACCTGTGTAAAACCACCCCCATATGGTATCAAGGATATTGAAACTTAATGAGTTTGTGTTCAACAGCATATACATAATTATGTTTCAGATAAGGGTGGCAACTAATTAGTGGGTTGTGAAATCTATTCAATGGTTCAAAAGCAGCATTTAAAAGTGAGGAAGAATAGAGAATATTAGAATATGTTCCACATATAAGGCTACATGTTACTTTGAGAGAGTTTAGTCTTAATTGTGTGTGTGTGTGTGAGTGTGTGTGTGTGTGAGTGTGTGTGTGTGTGAGTGTGTGTGTGGTGTAGGTATGGGAAGGAGGGGTACCTAGTCTCCATAATGATCCCCCATTATCACTGCTTCCTGGTATTGTTCCCTCCCATACTCATTCATGGCTGGTTTGTGTCATCAATAGGATATTACAAAAGTAATGGTGTATGACTTCTGAGGCTAGGTCATAAAGAACCTTGCAGGGTCTGCTAAGGATTTGGGTTGTTTTCTCTGTGTGAAACTATTTCCATATCATGAGGATGCTCAAGCAGCTGTGTAGAGAAACCCCTGTGAGTTTGAATGGAGATTCCCATCAAAAGCTGGCACCATCTTGTCAGCCATGTTCATGGACCACCTTGGAAGTAGATCTTCCAACTGCATTCAAGCCTTCAACTGACCACAGCCCCAGCCTAGATCTTGACTAAAACCTGGTGGGAAACCTGATGCCAGAACGACCCAGCTAAGCTCTTCCCAAATACCTGACCCACAGAAATTGTGAGAGATAATGAATGTTCATTACTGTTTTAAGCTACTTAGTTTTGAAGTATTTTTTTATGTGACAGTGGATTCACATATATTCACATGTAGGGACATGTGCACACACACACACAAGTATATATAGAGAGGAATTTTAAACCTGTTGTGATAAAAAATGTATTTCTTACTACTTATTGTGCTAAAAAATATTTTAAAATACGTAGAGGAACAGGAAATCTTATTACTGATGGGAAGGTAAAATGGTACAGCCACTTTGGAAGATAATTTGGCAGTTTCTTACAAAACTAAACACAGTCTTACCATATACTCCAGCAACAATGTTCCTTGGTATTTCTGTGAGGGAACTGAAAATGTATGTCCACAGAGAAATCTGCATGTGGATGTTTATAATAGCTTTATTCATACTTGCCAAAACTGGGAAGTAACCAAGATACCCTTAGTAGGTGAATGGATAAACTGGTATATCTAGAAGATGGGAATTTTATTCAGCACTAAAAAGAAATAAGGTATTGAGCCATGCAAAGACATGGTGGACACTTAAATGCATGTTACTAAGTTTCATAGTGACAACTAGTTGACTGGCAAAGCCATGGAGACAAAGAAAAAGATTAGTGGCCAACTGGAGGGTTGGAAGGATGAATAGGTGAAGCATGAAGGAGTTTTGGGGGAGTAAAACTAGGCTGTATGATACTCTAAGGGCAACTGTATTTCATTCTACATTTGTCTAGACCCACAGAATGTACACCACCAAGAGTGAAGCTTGATGTAACCTGCGGATGTTGGGTGTTGATGATGCATCACTGATGGTTCCACAGTTGTAACGAATGTTCCACGCTGATGAAGATATTGATGATGAGGGAGGCTGTGCATGTGTGAGGGGAAGGGGCATCTGGGAAATCTCTGTACCTTCCTCTCAGATTTGCTGTGAATCTAAAACTACTCTAATATAATAAAATCTTTTAAAAATACCAGTATATATTAGGAATGAAAAGGGAGAGAGAACAGAAATATGTGAAAGGCTTCCAATGTGCCTGTTGCTGTACAAAATTAAGATGTTTGTCAAAGGTGATACTCTTTGTCTTTAAACTGTATTAACTTTCCTAGAAGATATTTGGGTGTCTGTCTTAGGACTCACTGCTGCTGCAGTCTTTTTATAACCTACAGGTTTTTCTTTTTTATAACCTTGACTTCTCATTTAGCTACTCGTTCAATATTATGGTGCTTCTTTTAGCTTTATGTTGTCATCATTATAGACCTTTTTTAAACAATTAGACATTCTTGTAAGCACTGTTGGACAATGAAAAGGCTGTATCATTTTATAAAATTAATAATCAGTAGGGGGGGTGGCACCTGGGTGGCTCACCTGCCTTTGGCTCAGGTCATGATCCTGGCATCCTGGGATTGAGCCCCACATCGGATTCCCTGTTCAGTGGGGAGCCTGCTTCTCCCTCTCCTCCCCGCTCATGCTGTCTCTCGCATGTGTGCTCTCTCTCTAATAAATAAATAAATAAATAAAATCTTTAAAAAAAACAGTGGGGGATGGCTATGTTCACAATGCATAGTTTCCTAAAAATGTTGTGTTTTACTTTCACTTTAAAATTTTACATCAATACTTAAAAATCTGAATCTTTGTTGGAACGACACAGACAATTTCAGAAAACAGTATGTTGGGGGTCACTTTAACGAAGCCCTATCTTACTCTGAATTTAAATTTTTTTTTGTCTTGCTGTGTTCTACGGTGAGGAAGTTGGTGAAGAAATGTAATGAATTATATTCAGGGTTAAAGTTTATGTGGAAGAAACTTAATGACTTTTTCGTGGGGGATAGTTCTGCTAGCAGGAGTCAGCCAGTTACAGGGTAAACAGCTTTCAAAGTCCACTGAAGGCAGTTCATAGGAAGGAAAGGGGAAGGGAGAAAGGGAATGAGAGATACAGGCAGAGTATCAAGCTCAGCACAGGTGTTAATATCCTCGCCTAATCCAGGAACTCTCTATTATCTCCCAGTTATGTGTATTTTCACCAAGGCTTTCTATATTCCCTGCAGATTCCTTCTCTTTTGGGATTCAGTTCCTAGTCTCATAAGTTTTAATGTTTTATTTAAGTAATCTCTACACCCAACGAGGGGCTCAAACTCTTGACCACTTGATCAAGAGTCTCAAGCTCCTCTGACTGAGCCAGCCAGGCACCCCTCTCATAATCTTTCTTAATGTTAACCACTATTGCTCAATTAAGTGGAGTCCTTTTGCTGTTTTAAAATCCCATCGTAACTGGCTGGGTTTACCAAGGTGAGAAAGCACTGTCACGTCAGCTTCCGTTTCTTCCATTGCCTTTACTCTTAGTAAAGACATCAGTGGACCAGTTCAGTCCTAACAAACTATCACCTGGGCCCCAGCATTTCACATCTTTGTCCTGACATGGAGAGCTGCCATTATTATTTTAGCACAATGATTCTCAAACCTGGCTGCACATGAGAAATGTTGGTGACTGGGCTCCATGCCCGGAGATTCTAATTCGATGTTATATTTTGCCCTGCTATTTTTTAAAAGCCACCAAGCCACCCAGGTGATTTTGGTGTATGATCAAGCTTGAGAAACACTGTTGTAGAGTAAGTTATCTGGCAAATTTGAAAATACCTTTTATGGTAGCTAGCACACAGCAATCTTTCTAAACAAACTATACGTCTAATTGTGTATCTCCACATCCCTGGTTCTTCCCTGAGGATGAAGTTCAAGTTATTTCTCCAGCCTTGCTACTTGATAGCTTGCTCCATTTGATTTATATTGCAGGCATACAGAACTGTTGGTAGATTCCCAATTATATTCTTGTAAGTCATGCTTCCATGCCTTTCCCCACCTAAAATACTCTTTGTCTTCCTACCCTCTTGTTTCTCATATTTATTCCATCAAATCACACTTCAGATGTCCCCTTGATGGAAAGCTTTTCATGATGCTTCCTATGGCACACCCTCCTCAGTAACTTTAAACCTTATGCAGTTTTAGAGCTATGTCTATCCTTTGATGTAATTTATTTGGTTCTGCAACTATCCTAGGTTGTAAGTCCCTTAAAGGTAGGAAGACGAAGGGCCTTTTGTCTGTATCCATGCATGAATGTGTGCATACATAGTAGGCACTCGATCTATATTTGTGAAATGAGCTACATTCCTTTTCTCCCAAATTTTATTATAAAGAAATAAAAAGGCACTATTCAACAGATTGGTGCCTCCTGCTACCTAAACTCACCATTCTTTGTGTGCCACAAATTGAACCCATTGCAAAAAATCCAAGGCCTTTCTTTTGCTTTTAACCTACTCACATTCTCTTCATTCACTTCAAAGGTAAGTATCTTGAAATGAACATTGTGTCGGGGACAGAGACAAGGCAAAGGCAACTACATTCTCTTGCTTTTAATGAGACACTCCTCAGTTACAAGATTTCTATATATGCAATGGAAAGACTTTTAAAGAATAGGAGAAATTCCAAATAGGGGTTAATATAGCTATGCAGACTTCAAATTTGGCTACCCATTAAAAATCCTTTGAAATTCTAATTAAGTATTAGTTACTCTGCTTGGAACTTTATCACAAGACGTAAAAGTTTTCCACCATAAAGAATTGCCACTAGACTACATAGATCAACATGATTCTGTTATTGTTCTTGTTGTTTTTCTCTCTTCCCACTCACATATTTTTTTCCTTCCTCCCATCTTCCTTCCTTCTTCTTTCCTTACTTCCCTTCTCTTCCTTTTTTAATGTCCCTCATTCTGTTATTCTTTCTCTAAATATGAAAAACATTCATACATTTTTTTACTGATTTATTTCTCACAACACTATATGCCATCACTATGCTAAGTACCAGTAAGTCAAAGATAAAGAAGTTCTAGCCCTTACCCTCAGGGAACTCCAAGTTTCATGAGGGCAGACAGACCAAAAAACAACTGTCTTGTACGGTAGGTGTTAAAATAGTTGCATCGCAAGGTACCATGAGAACACAGAAAAGCAAACAGAATGCCTTCTAAAGTATAAAATATCTTTAAAATGTCAAACCAAAGAACAAGCAAAATCATTTTGAGCTGCAACCACGTACAAGCTTCTTGCTAAGCATTGGTTTCCTTGCATATATGAACTCATACAATCCTGATAATTAACTATCCAAGATGAGGACTGTGACTTGACCATTTATTTAGATCTGAAAACTAAACTTCAAAAAAGTTGTGTGACTTTTCAAGGGCACACCTCTAGTAACAGAGGATGTCTTATCTTAGATAGTGTTATAAATACAATTATTATTTGCAGCTTGGAGGTACTCCATGTGACTGGGATAGAAGATAAAGGTGTAAATTGGTAGCTAAATTTATGGAGAGTTAAATCCGTGCTAAGTGTTGTTTTAAGTGGTCTGTGATATTAACTCATTAATAGCCACACGAGGTAGGTGCTATTGTTACCTGTTTTAAAGGGCAGTACACTGAGCCATGAAGAGGTGAAGATCATAAAGGTACTTAGTGGTCACTGGACATTGGACTCAGCCATTCTTGAGCTGGCAACCCAAGACAGACACCTATAAGCATAGGGAAGGATATGAAGTGTGAGTTGTAGGTGCTGAAGGAGTGGCACTGAGAATATGGGCTTTAAATCAAAAGCTACCCATGGAAGCAAGCCTTTCCTTCTTTCACTAGTCTGGCCTGCTAAGGTAGCAGCAGCATGGTGTAAGGCAAGTTGTGTGGGCTCTGAAATCAGCACAGGGTTTCAATCCTGCCTTTGCTCATGCTTGTGCCATCTTGGCAAATTCTTTAGATTGTGAAGCCTTAAATTCCTCATCTCTCAATAATGAGAGTCATAAACATTCCAAGTGACTGTTCTGCGGGCCAATGAGATCATTTGTTCAAAAGTGCCCAACACATACTAAATGCTCACTAAATGCCCCACTCCCCCGCCAGTCATGCTTTGTCTGACTCCAAAATCTTACTGGTGTTTTAAATAATAAAGGTAGGAATAAAGCATTGCTTTGGCAAGATTCTAAACCTCTCAAATCCCCTTAAATCTCCACAGCAGTTTGATCTTTCAACCAAATTCAGGATTTCTCTAAGAAAAATGCCCTATGTTTTTGACTTTGTAATACTCCAGCATTTAAGCCACCTACCACTGTTGTTAATGAGTCTACTGACAGCCTATCATAGAGTCTTGTACTTCATAGTCATTATTTCAGTACATGTGGCTGGAGTAGATGCCTCCACTCCATCATATCAAAAGTTCAGAGAGAAGGCTTCTTGTTCTTAGCTCTCAATCCCATCTATCTTCAAAGAAAGAAAGAAAGAAAGAAAAAAAAAACAAAAAACCCTGCTAAGCAGGAGCTGAGGGAGATGGGGTGGCAGAGAGAATTTTAATGAAAGAAATTAAATGATTCAGGAATATAAATCAGCTGACGATTTAGCTTCTTGTAAGGGGGTAATTTTTGGCACCTAAGGCAACTGCTATGGACCCACACCCGTATCCTGTGATATCTCTTGCTTTATTTCTGTCTCTACACTGCTAAGCTATGTTTTCTTTCTTTCCTGCAGCTTGTCTTGTGGCATATCCTTAAATGGTATCAAGGTTTTCTCATAGCTGCCTACTGTAGCCCATCACTGCCTTGGAAGCCAGCAAACCAAGAAGCAAAGGATAGTAATGAGTCCTTTACATAACATTGCAGTATTTGCTGTTCCCAACAGCTCTGTTCCTTGCTAAGGCAGTGTGGGGAGCAATTACCACTACCCATATAAAGTCTGACTGCCTTAATCATTCTTGGAAAAACAATTTCGGTACACTCATTAGAGCCAAAAGAGTTCCTCCTTCTCCAAAGGGATTTCTGAAATGGGAACACTGAAGTAGAATCTGACAGAGCAGAAAAGCAGGGGGAGTTCAGAGGGATGAGAAAGCAAGAAAAAGAGGTTTGTTTCGATTGTGTCTTTGGGTATGAAAGAGCCCCATTTTGATCCAGGGTTTTTTGTTTGTTTGTTTGTTTTTTGACCATTATGATATAGTCACTTCAAAATATTGAGATTGCATGTGTAACCAAATGATAAATGTGTGTAACCAAATGATAAATTAATAGCCCAGATCTTCGAAGAGAGACACCAAAGTCAGCTTGATCTTCTTTTGTGATTATCCTTTGGGAGCCATGGGGACTGGGCAAAGGAATCTTCTACGGCTGTCCATGTTAGGGTAGCATGGATGAGGCCAGAGATAGTCTGACCTCAAGGACCAGATGGGTCAGGGAGGATTCCTAACTGATGATGGAGAAGAGCATGCTCACCCGCCCTGTATTACTGCTGGTATGGGTAGGGCACATGGGGCTCCAACTTCAGAGGCATATGCCTGAGACCCAGTCCCACTAAGCAAACAGTGAGGGGAAAAAACAGTGACCCTTTGATTTAAAGAAAGGCAAGTTCCAGGCACAGTGTATTCGTACTACCAGATTTTTCTCTAACTCAGCCACTCTGGCACCCCTGCCATGTCTTGGAAAAATGTTGTGCATGTGTGTATGAGTGTACTTAAAAAGTAGACTCACTAAAGACACATCCAGACCTAGACGTAGAATAGTATAATCATTGCTTAGCACAACACTGAGGAAGAGGGACCTCTTTCCTGCCCCCTTACCTTCCCTCACTGTCTCCCACACACACACATAACTGTAACAGATATCAAGGGAACTTTTGCTAGGCCAGAGAAGGAAATGAAACACTTTGGGCAACCCCATCTAACAAACACTGTATCGGTTACCATGTGGCAGTTACACGTATACAACAAAGAACACAGGACTTGGTGAATTGGGAGTTTTATATTCCTTTCTTTCTTTTCTTTGAGGAACTAGGACCAAGTTAGCTCCCTAGGGTTGGACTTATCTTGGGACCAGGGCAACTGAAGGAGGGAAAAACAGTATTCCTATAAATAGCTTAATGGAGTCACAGTGTAATTTAACCTGAACACTAAAAAAAAGCATGATCCTATTTTGTATCCCTCACTGGTGATTTTCATCTATTGTTTCTCAATATAAACACATTTTAGAGCTTGAGGAGACTTTAAAGGGAAGAATGCAAAGACGAAGGGAAAGAAAATAACATTTATTGAGCATATTCTATGTCCTAGGTACTCTGGTAAGCTTTCTAGAGATGTTCGTGTATTCAATACTCGCAAAATTCTGTAAGATTTAGGGTTGGGTCTTATTTACGAACAAAGAGTTAAGGCATAGGAGATGGTAAGTGATTTGCCTTAAGTCACATAATTACTGGAAGGTAGATTTGGGATGTGAACTAGCAGAGCAGTGCCTTCTCTTTTAGGATGGGCAAAATGAGCTGGAAGAGGATGAAGGGAAAGGCGAGCTGAATGCAAAACCAAAACTAGAACTCGGATTTTCTCACTCCCAGCAAGTGTTCTTTCCAGCCCAGTCTCCCTTGACACTGTTAAATGCCTAGGAAAACTGAAAGTAGGCAAGTATGGAAGAGAAATAAGAAGGGGAAAAATTAAGAAAATAAGAAAATTGCACTTCCCTCAAGTATCCAAGATTGTGACTCCTTTTTTTTTTTCTCCCCTCTACATGGTTACATAATCTAAGCAAAAGAACTTCAAGAATTTTCAGTCACAACTGTAATGTCCCTGGTAATGTTTTTATGTAGCTTTTATTTTTTCCCATGCATTGCTTCTATCACCTGTTGGGTATTATTAGATTTTACACACTATTTGACATGAAACTTGGCCCCTGATGAAATGATGCTATTTTGGATTCTCGTGAAAGCCTACAAGACTGGAAATAGATTTATCATGCCATAGCTCCTTACCTTACTTGAAGAAATCTGCATGAATACACTGTAACTTTGCTCTTGAGACTGGAAATTTTTTTAAAGGGATACATAGATAATAAAAGGTAATGCTATTTTATCTTTCCATCTTTTAGCATATGTAAGCATATACGAGCGAAGTGTGTTTTAAGAGGACAAAGATTTGAAATGATTGTTTCTTAATGAATTGATTCATTTAGTAACTGGTAATATTTTGCCTTATGGACAATTCAATTCTCATAACATCTTGTTTTCTCTTTATGTTTGTAATTAGGAAAGTCTGAGATTAATTTGCAGTCTTCTTGAGTAAATGTAATAATCTAATGACCTGCATTCTTTCTTACTTATTTGTTCCTCTGGTCTTGACTTACATATTTTACCCTTACTTTCTCACCCTCTGTTTAAAAAATATTTTTGTTATTTTTTAAAATTAATTACATTTACTTCCCTTTTTTCAAATCCTTTCAAAAAATGGAGGGCTACAGGGAAAGAACTAGTTAGCAAGCAAGCAAGCTACACTTACTCGATGGCATCATTTCAATAAGAGACCTTTTTATTTTTTAATTTTTATTTTTGATTTAAATTCAATTATTAACATATGATGTATTATTAATTTCAGAGGTAGAAGTCAGTGATTCATCAGTCTTATATAATACCCAGTGCTCATTACCTCACATGCCCTCCTTAACGCCCATCACCTAGCCACCCCATCACTTCACTCCCTTCCCCTCCAGCAACCCTCAGTTTGTTTCCTATGATTAAGAATCTCTTATGGTTTGTCTTCTTCTCTGGTTTCATCTTTTATTTTTTCCTCCCTTCCCCTATGATCCTCTGTTTTGTTTCTTAAATTCCACATATGAATGAGATCATATGATAATTGTCTTTCTCTGAATGACTTATTTTGCTTAGCATAATACCCTCTAGTTCCATCCACATCATTGCAAATGGCAAGATTTTTTTTTTTTTTTTGATGGCTGAGTAGTATTCTGTTTTATATATACACCACATCTTTATCCATTCATCTATCAGTGGACATCTGGGCTCTTTCCATAGTTTGGCTATTGTGGACATTGCTGCTATAAACATCGGGGTGCACGTACCCCTTCGGATCACTACATTTGTATCTTTGGGGTAAATACCCAGTAGTGCAATTGCTGGGTCATAGGGTAGCTCTATTTTCAACTTTTGAGGAACCTCCATACTGTTTTCCAGAGTGGCTGTACCAGCTGGCATTCCCACCAACAGTGTAAGAGGGTTCTCCTTAAGAGACAGTTTCTTTTTTTACAGTTTAAAATGAGAAATTTCTCAAAGGGTAAAATTTCATCCTGTTCAGCATGGCTCCTAATCCTATGAAGCACTGCCCACTTTCTGTTTTAAAACAAGAATGATAAATCGGGTTAGGTTGGTGGAACTGAGCAGCAACGCATGAGTGATATGTTGCTGTCATGTTCACAGAATATAAATTTTATATTGTGGTTGAAACCAACATATGTACTCTAATGCAGATGTGGCTATTCAGTTTGACTTAGTATTTCACTGCATATGCTGATCAGTTCTCTTATGTTTCTCATTTTATTAGTGGCTTTTGATCACCTTGATTTGGGTTTTTTTTTTTTAAATGGTGATTAAAAGATATTTGAAACATTTTGCAGTGACTTTTGTAAGTAGCCTAACAAATGTTATTAAGCAAATATTAAAATTAACTCATAAAATCTGAGTTGTATAGGATAATCTATAAAATAAAACTCTACTAATTTAGGAGCTCAGTTATTGGAATCATTTAAGAGTTGTTTTAGCTCTTTCATTACTATTCTTTCAAAATACAGACTGAAGACAAATCGTAAGAGAAGAAATAGGTCAGCTTTGAGAGGTCTTACAATATTTTCAAGATATTCATCTGACTCTGGCTCTTACAGTAAAATATACCCAATTCTAACTTCATCCTTTATAATATTAAGCAAAAAGTTGTAAGACATAACTCTAGCCTCAGATTTATAATTATACCATCTAAAAGGAACCCTAGTGCTAGCGCTAATCATATCTAAAACCCTAATATTAATGCTAAGCCTCGTTAAAGCCTCTCATACCAGATTAACATTTACTCTCATGATAAAGCTAAATCCTAACCTTCTCTTAACTTTATCCTTAATACTAGCATCATCACAAAACCCAGAAAAGAAGTAAGTTTCAAGTCCCATAAATTCAGACTGGTGGTGTGTTCTCTGGGTCACTTCGTTGAGAACAATTTCAAGGCTCAAGAGGAAAGAGTTCTGAAATGCATTAGTAATGTCTGCCCTGATGTGTGAGGCAGGAATTGCAACGCGGATGCCAAGCATTTACCATTCCTGGTAATACTAACTCTTGTCCTGGTCTGGTCTTAGCTCCCTGAAGGAAGGATGGCCAGATCTGCATGGCTGGCCAATCCTAAGGGGCAAGAGGAGAGTTCCCTGCTTTTATCTTAATTATAATAAAGAGATGGGGCTTGAGTTCCTTCCTAAGGGTTTTTTTCCTAGAGGGACTGCAGGAATCCTTTAGGGAGGAAAATAATAGGTTTTTGTTTTTAATTTTGAGGAACATAGATTTAAAAAGATTTTTTTTTATTTTACAGTTTGTCAGAATGAGTCCTTCATTCCCTAAAAATGAAAGAATTCCAACAAAGAGTTGGAATTTAAAATCTCAATACTACATTCTAATAAGAAGTGACCAATTTCCAGAGAGGTGCCTAATGATCATTCTGCTACCAAAGGAATAAATTGTCCCATTTTGTTTCTCTAGGACTTTTATTTAATATATCCAACGTGCTTAATCTCTTCCTATTGTTAATTTGACACAATCAATGGTATATTTCACAAGCTATAAGTATCATTCTTACAGTGCAATCAATGTTTCTGAGCACATGGGGCATGATCTTCAAATAATGGTTGGAAAAATTGTATTTTTAATTGGTTTTATTGAAAATTTTGAATATAGACAAAACTAGAAAGAATAGAATGATGAACTCCCAGATACTCTTGACCAGCTTCAACAGTTATCAACCTATGGCTAACCTTGTTTAACCAATTACATACCCATCTGTAGATTTGACTCAAATTTTAGTTATCATTTTGTTATATGTACATATTTCTGTAAGTTAGTGACTTGATTTTTTTAATCAGCTTTGAGATATATTCAAATACCATAAATTCACTAATTTAAAATGTACAATTCAGTGCTTTTCAGTGTGTTTGCTGAGTTGTTCTAAAATCACCACCATAATTTTAGAACATTTTCATCACTCCCAAAAGAAACCCAAGACATTTAGTCACTCCTCATTTTACTTCTACCCTCCAGCCAGAGGCAACCACTCACCTAGTATTTTTCAGTGTAGATTTATCTATTCTGCACATTTTATACCAGAGGAATCATAATATTTTGTCTTTGTGTTACTTTAACTTAGTATAATGTTCTTAAGGCTCATCCCTGTTGTATCAAGTATCAGTACTTCCTTTTTTTTTTTTTATAAATCAAATAATGTCTCATTGTATGGAGAGATCACATTTGGTTTATTCATTCACCATTTGATGGACATTTGGGTTGTTTTCATTTTTTGGCTATTAGAAATAATGCTGCTGTGAATATTCATGTATGCATTTTTGTGTGGATTAATATTCTCATTTTTCTTGGATGTACAATTAAGAGTAAAAATGGATAGTATGGCAATGCTGTTAAAAAAAA
Source organism: Phoca vitulina (assembly GCF_004348235.1). NCBI lineage: Eukaryota > Metazoa > Chordata > Mammalia > Carnivora > Phocidae > Phoca > Phoca vitulina. Next base: position 6,319,401 of record NW_022589743.1, read on the forward strand.
AAAGGTTAAGGGGTGCCTGGGTGGCTCAGTCAGTTGTTTCTGCCTGCATTGGGCTCCCTGCTCAGCAGGGAGTCTGCTTCTCCCTCTCCATCCCCCTTCCCCCCCTCAAATAAATAAATAAAATAGTAAAAAAAAAAAAAAAAAACCTTTTGAGGAACATATCAAATTCCTTCCAAACTGGCTGCACCATTTTACTTCCTCACCAGCAATATATGTAGGTTCCAATTTCTCCATATGTTCACCAACACTTATTATTGTGCTTTTTTTATTATAGCTGTCCTAGTGGGTGTGAATTACTATGATTTTTGTTTACATTTCCCAAATGATTAATGACCTTGAACATTATTTCCTGTGCTCATTGTCTTTGTACATCTTCCTTGGAGAAATGTCTATACTATTCTTTGCTCATTTAAAATTCAGTTACTTGTCTTTATATTATTGAATTGTAAGAGTGGCTTATGTATTATGGATACAATTCCCTTATTGCATATGATTGGCAAGTATTTTCTCTTATTCTATGGATGGTATTTTCACTGTCCTGATGCTATTATTTCTGAACAGTTTTTTTTTTTTTTTTAATTTTAATGAAGTTTATCTATGTATACCTTTGTTTCTTGTGTTTTGGGTAATGTATCTACCTAACCATTTCCAAATGTGAAGCAAAGATTATTTATTCCTATGTTTCCTTAGAAGAGTTTTACAGGTTAGATATTTGTTCTCCAGTGAATTTTTTGACACCCTTGTCAAAATTAATTGCCCATAAATATAAAGGTTCATTTCTGGACCTTAATTTTTATTTCACTGATCTATATATCTCTCTTTATGTTAGGACCACACTGTCTTGATTAGTGTAGCTTTGTAGTAATTTTTGAAATCAGGATGTGTGGGTCCTCCTTTATTATAATTTTTTAACATTGTTTGGCTATTTTGAGTCCCTTATATTTCATACAAACTTCAGGATCAGCTTGATAATTTCTAAAAAAAGAAAGAAAAAAAGAAAGAAAGGCAGCTGGTATTTTAATAGGCATTATGTTGAATTTGTAGATGATTTAGGGAGTATTGCCAACCTAACAATATTAAGTTTTCCAGTCAGTAACATAGGATGTTATTCCATTTATTTAGCTCTTCTTTAATTCCTTTAAGATTTTATTTATTTTAGAGAGAGAGAGAGAGCACTTGCATACAAGTGGGAGGGGGGGCAGAGGGAGAGAGAAACAGACTCCCTGCTGAGCAGGGAGCCCTGTGCAGGGCTGGATCCCAAGACCCCGGGATCATGACCTGAGCCAAAGGCAGACACTTAACTGACTGTGCCACCCAGGTGCCCCTTCTTTAATTTCTTTCAATGTTTTGTAGTTTTCTTTTTTACAAATCTTGCACTGCATTTGTTAAATTTATTAAAGTATTTTATTTTATTGATGCCCCGAAAATACAGTTGTTTTCTGTATTTCATTTTTAGGTTGCCTGCTAGTATATAGAAATGCAATTGATTTTTCTATATTGGTTTTGTATCCTACAACCTAGATGAAGTCAAAATTTTTTTGGTGGATTCCTTATAATTTTTTATTATTTGTTCCTTTCTTTCCAATATCAATGCTTTTTTGTTTTTCTTGTCTACTTGGCTTTTCTAGAACCACCAGTACAATATTGTATAAAAGTGGCAAGAACATTCATTGTTGTCTTGTTCCTGATCTTAGCAGGAATGCATCAAGTCCTTACTCAGTATAATCTTGGCTGCTGGTTTTTTGTAGATGCCCTTTACCGGGCTGAGAAAGTTAACTCCTAATCTTAGTTTGTTGAGTGCTTTTTTTATCATGAAAGAATGTTGAATGTTAAGTGCTATGATAAAATCAGATGATCATGTGGCTTGGGTTCTCCATTCTATCAATATGGTATATTACATTAATTGATGTTCAGAATTAAATCAACCTTGAATTTCTGGGTTAAATCCCACTTGCTCATGGTATTTCTGTAAGGTAGCTTATCATGTCCCCGTTTCCATTCCTAATTTTTATTCCCCCCTTCCCTTTTTGCTACAGGTGTGTCTATTTAGTTGACATTTTCAAAGAACAAACTTCTAGTTTTGTTGATTTTTTCAAGCTTTCTATTTCATGTATTTTTGTTTTGTTATTTTTTTCTGCTTACTTCGGGTTTACTTTTCTCTTGATTTTTTGGTTTCTTCTTCAGTTGGAAAGTTAGGTTATTTGTTGGAGATCAGTCTTCATTTTTATCATAGTTATTTGCAGCTACTAATTTCCCCTGCTTTAGCCACATTCCATATATTTTGCTCTGTTGTCTCAGTCTTTGAGAATGAAAGATAGGAAATATCTTATTCAAATATCTTTGAATAATGAAAGATAGGAAAAGAAAATAACCCAGCAGATAAATTATTCAATCTTACTCCTCCATAGATCAAGGACTTTGACACTCAGTGATACCATATAATGTGTTTTAGAAACCAGAGTGACTGAAAAACTGAGGTATAGTTGCATTTGCTTAAGAACTGGGGCCATCAAGAAGCTTATGTTCTAGGGGCACCTGGGTGGCTCAGTCAGTTAAGCATCTGTGTTTGGCTCAGGTCATGAACCCAGGGTCCTGGGATGGAGCCCCGCATCAGGCTCCCTGCTCAGTGGGGAGTCTGCTTCTCTCTCCCCCTTAGCCCTTCCCCTTGCCCCCCTGTTCGTGCTCTCTCTCTTGCTCTGCTGTCTCTTTCTATCAAAAATAAATAAATAAGTAAATAAATAAATAAAATTAATCTTTAAAAAAAAAAAGAAGGTCATGTCTTTATATTTGTTTTCCTTCTCCGATTTCTCTTTATCCCTACTCTTGTTAAACTAGCTCCCTCTGATAAAATATCCTGCAAGTGCTTCCTCAGGATTTGCATTATGGGAGACCCAGGCTAAGATGTACATAGAAAGCACAATTAATACATCTGCTAACAGTCCTTAAGTGTTGTGGCCATTATCTGTGTGGGAAATTGGAACATCATCTTAGATGTCCAAATTTTATTCAACATCCAAATCCAATCAGAAACCTAGGAATATTTATTCTGCCATCTTAGTATAGCTGATATCTGTGTTCTCTTCTACATCCCTACAAATTCTGCCTCAGTTTATTTTTCTCTCTTGTTTCATCTTTTTTTTTTTTTTTTTTTTTTAATTAAGTAGGCTCTATGCCCAACGTGGGGGTTGAACTCATGACCCCAAGACCAAAAGTTGCATGCTCTACTAACTGAGCCAGTTAGGCGCCCCTCTCTTGTACATCTTAACTGGACAGTTGTATTACTTTTCTAATCAGGTTCCTGCCTCCAGTCCTATCTTGTTCAAACTTTGGTAAAATGATCTTTCACATTATCTTACTTCATATCTCTCAGTAACTTCCTATCCTTTGAGATACATTTTAAATTAGAATGGAGTTGTATCATATATGCATTTACAAATTAAATAATTTTGATTTTGATGAAAGAGAAAAATTAAAAAAGTAATTAGTGATGTAAGAGTAAAAGGAGGACAGATCATCAGAGTATGTCCAATGTCCATCATCTGTCTTGGATATTTATACCAACACATTACTGAACAGGGTTGGATGGATAAAAGCCACATATACCATACTTTATGAGAAATTTATGGGATTTTAAGAGCAATGTTGGCTATATGTTATTCTTAAAATCAACTCATGAGGTGACATAAGTACTCACTTTAGCTGAAAATACTTACTCATAAGTGATCCTATCTCTCCATGCTTCCCTAATTTGTACTGTAATCTCCAGTCATTCAGAACTACCTGTATTTCTTTAAATTCAGACACATGCCATAAACATTCACAAATTTTTGTTTTTGCACTTACTGTTCTTTGCTTACAACATCTTCCATGAATTTACATGGTCTACCCCTATTTGCCCTTTAAGACTTAGCTTAAATATCAAACTCCAAACATGACTTTTCTCTCCCCCTTATTTTTTTTTCCAGTGTAGTTATCATATACTATTACATTCATTTCAGGTGTACAATATAGTAATCCAACAACTCTATGTATTACTCAGTGCTTATCACCATAAGTGCACTCTTAATCCCCTTCGCCTACCCCCCTTATTCTGAGATTGGTTCCTTTTTTGTGATCCCTTAGGGCTATGTGCATAACTCTCTCATCATACACCATATACTCATCTCTGTCTTCAAACTGTAAGCTTCCTGAAGGCATGGCCTCTGTCCCATCTGCCTCTGTGTTCCCTGAGTTTAAGAAAATACTTGGCAAATAGAATCACTAAACTGTTTATTGAATTAAATTGGTCCTTAGCTATAAACCATACATTGTTATAGAAAATCAACTCTAGTTACTATTGTAAAATTGCAGGCCTAAAGCATATAAAATGAAGATGCATTTGTGGTGATTAGATAAAATAGATAAATCTGTAAATATATACCCCAAAGTAGTTATCTTCTCTCATTTCTCATGGCTTTAAAGGAGATGGTTGCTTAAACAGTAGAGAACAACGTAATAGAGAAATGTTCCACTTTTTGGATTCCATTTGTGCTTTGGTAGTTGAAGATAAACCACCGGAAAAAATGGTGGTAATGATAATAAAATCATTGAGCCTAAAATTACTTGGGTCTATGATTGCAAAAGCCATGGGGCCTTTTCCTCCAATAGCACAAATTAACAAAAGATGCTCTGATATGCTGCATAGTTTACCTTGGAGTGTTTTCAAAAGTCTATCTAAAGAAACTCTCATGATGACTGAAGTATAAAGGTTTTAAAAGAAATGATAGGTAGATTTTAATGATTAATATAATTTTCATACTAAAGTCTATGTCCTCTGACTTCAAAATTATAGCACATTTTATACACAATTATGCAGTGGTGCAGGATCAGAGAATACTTTTAAAATAAGCATATCATCTTACAGTTTACATTTTTTATTCTCTTTAAGTACTACTATGGGATATAAAAATGCACTGTAATCCCTTTATAGCTATATAAATGCTGTGGGTTAAATTGTCCAAATGGTGTATGTCTCAACTTCTTGATATGAAATGTATGCTTGTTTATTCCTATAGAATTTAGAGGGAGGTAAATTTTATTGTTACAGATAACAATAAATACATTTTTTATTCAAACTGAGATAAATAGTTTTAAGAAAACATTTTCCCCTTGTGGATTAAAAGAAAAAAAATACTTCAACAGAATATCTGCAATTATATAACTATAAGTTAAAATTCATATGTTGCAAAAGGACGTGCTCAAAGCTTAAGGAAATGTTTAGACATAGCTTGACTGGAAATTAAAAGGAACTTTTCTCATTTAATTAATTTGGGACTACTGCATTAAAAATAATATACAGCAGCAAAATTTACTTCTTCAGTTGTACTTTATATTTTTATATTCAGATATATATGTATATTCATTCCAGAGATTGTCATCTTTATATCTGTAACTAAATATCATATATATACCATATATCATATCTGTGCATGTATTATAGCTAAGAATATATTTTGCAGGACTATAAAGAATGGGCTGCCAGAGCCAGTGGGATGGTGAAGCATCAGAGAGAGGATCAATTTTTGAAGCATTATTAGAGGTAATTTGCAGAGAACAAGAATGGGCAATGCTGTTTGGAACTGAGTTTGCTTTTTGAGCAAGTTTTCTCTACCTCCGAGTAGAATTGTCCATAAACTCAAGACCATTAGGTACAGCTTTGGGAGTGAGTGGATTTTTTATATTAACTATGAAAGGTGTTAGTTTTACTTCACTGTTGATATGGGTGAAAACGGAGGGGACTGATACATCAGCCCTCAGGGTTGACTCTTCACATCTTTAGTCAACGCCCCTTGAAGGCATATACTCTGTGCCAGCCATTCATTTCTTGGCAAGGAGAACACATTGGTGAGCCGGACACCATTGTAGACCCCAAGAGGATTCTGGCCTGAACCTGACTCTGGACACTCATAAATTTACAGATGAAGTAAAAGAAGAATGAAAAAGACTAACAAAGCCATAGGCACAATGTGCCCTAGGTACATATAGTTGTCATACATCCTAATTTTGGCATGCCTCTCAGTTCTCAAATAAATAAATAAATAAATAAATAAATAAAAATTAAAGCCTGGTTTTATTACATGATTTGATTTGGAGGTCCTGAATCGAATTGAATATGAATATATACAAAATTATGAATTATTTTTCATATATCAAAGTACATTGTAGAAAGAGTATAGACACTGGTGTTAGACATTTGTGAATCCCAATATCTCTAAGTTTGTGATTATTTAGGTGAATTTAGGAAATTACTTCACCTATCAGTTTTCTCACCTACAAAGTAAACATGATGTAAGCTTTGCAAGTTGTTAGGATTAGACATTTAAAGTAGCTAATACAATGCCTAGCACCACCTAGTCAGCATTTGGTAAACAGGAGTTATTGCAGATCTTTTAATAAGCAAGCGTACATTGTGAATTTCAAAGAGGTGTATGTAGTTTATAGCATTTACCAAACTTGTTTAAAGAATATGAATTAAAACTTCAAAAGGAGTGACATTAACAACTTGGCAGAAGAAGTAGCCCTTTGTCTCACAAACACACCAATTCAGCCCAAACTCATGGATAAATTCTTTGTGAGAACTCAGAAACCAACTGAAAGGTTCTTGTACCCCAGGAGAATGCAAAACCAGACTCACCAAATAGAGAGATTCAAAACAACCTCTCACTGGAGATTTTGCCCCAGGCACTGCACCATATCAACAGGAAGAAGGTGGAAGATTTGTGCAGGGAGAACTACAAAACACTGATGAAGGAAATGAAAGAAGACAAAAACAAGTAAAAAGATATACTGTGTTCATGAATTGGAAGACGTAATATTGTTAAAATATCCATACTACCCAAAGTGATCTATAGATTCAGTGTAATCTCTACCAAATTCTAATGTTCTTTTTTTTTTTTTTTAACAGAGATAGAACAACAACAACAACAAAAACAATTCTACAATTCATATGTGCCACAGAAAAACAAAAACAGACAAATCGATCTTGAAAAAGAAATACTGGAGAAGTTGCTCTTCCTGATATCAAAGTATATTACAAAGCTACAATAATCAAAACAGATGTTACTGGCATAAAGACAGATCAGTAGAACAGCACAGAGAGTCCAGAAATACATGCACACATACACAATCATCTGATCTTCAACAAGTGTGTGAAGGATACACAATGGGGAATAGGTAGTCTCTTCAACAAATTGAGACAGGAAAACTGAAGGACTCCATAAAAACCTGCTTTTTGCTACTTTTCCTGCTTCTATGCTTGCTAGGATGTGCACCCCTACTTTACACATGCCTCAGAATGCACATAGTGTATGTCCTCCTTGTAAGGGACAAGGAGGTAATAGTTTCTTTAGAACAGATAACATCTAAGGACAGACCAAGTGAGAATGACTGGACAAAGCATAGTCCATACCACCAGAGCTAGACATCTTGATACCAAACCCCCTGGCTCCAAGGAATAACACCTGGGCCCTCGTCTTTGTTCTAACCAGTTCCTGGATGCCTGAGTAGACATATACACCAGACTACAATCCTCAATAAAAGCATCCAGACCCTGAACAAAGCCAAGACTCCCTCCTTTCCTTTCAGAGTCTCCCAGACATTCTGTCTGTACCTGCACTCTCTCTACACCTTCAGTAAACTCTGCTTACACTTCCTGCTGGCTCCTGTTTGATTTCTATCCTGCACACAGCCAGGGACCCTCTTGGCTGGTGCTGTAGGGCCCCCTTTGGGTGCTTGGACCCAGCCTGCTGGCATCAAAATGATGTTGGTAAAATTGGACATCCACACATGAAATAATGAAACTGGACCCTTATCTTACACCATACACAAAAATTAACTGAAAATGAATTAAATTCTTAAATGTAAGACCTCAAACCATAAAACTATTAGAAGAAGACATAGGGGAAAAACTCAGGGCATTGGACTTGGCAGTGATTTCATGGATCTCACACCAAAAGTACAGGTGTCAAAACAAACAAACAAAAAGTGGGACTACATCAAACTAAAAAGCTTCTGCACAGCCCAAGGAACCAATCAACAGAGTAAAAAGGCAACCAACAAAATATGAGAAAGTATTTCATACCATGTATTTGAAAATATACAAGGAATTCTTGCAACTCAATAGCCAAAAACTAAAAATAAAAAACAAAAATAACAAAAACTAATAAACCAATTTAAAAATGGGCTAAGAACTTGAAGACATTTCTCCAAAGAAAACACACCAGTAGGAAATAGATATATATTTTTAAAAAATGCTAAACATCACTATCATCAGGGAAATGCAAATCAAAATCAGAAAATCACCTCACACCTATCAGGATGACTATTTTTTTTTAAAGACTTATTTATTTATTTGAGGGAGAGAGTGCACAAGCAGGAGGGGCAGAGGGAAAGGGACAGAGAATCCCAAGTGGACTCCATGCTGAGCACAGAGCCCATTGTGAGGCTCGACCTCATGACCCTGAGATCACGACCTGAGCTGAAACCAAGAGTCAGAGGCTTAACCAACTGAGCCACCCAGGCGCCCCCAGTATGGCTATTATCAAAGAAACAAAAGACAAGTGTTGGAAGGTATATGAAGAAATTGGAACACTTGCTCAGTGTTGGGAATGCAAAATCATGCAGCTACTCTGGAAAACAGAATGAAGGTTCCTTGAAAAGTTAAAATAGAACTAAAATATGATTCAGAAATTTCACTTCTGGGTATGTATCTAAAAGAATTGAAATCAGGGGTGCCTGGCTGGCTTAGTTGGAAGAGCATGTGACTCTTGATCTTGGAGTTGTGAGTTCAGGCTCCATATTGGGTGTAGAGATTACTAAAAAAATAAAACTTAAAAAAATGAAATAATTGAAATCAGGATCTTGAAGAGATATTAGCACTCTTATATTTATTGCAGCATGATCCACAACAGCCAAGATGTAAAAACACATAAATGGCAGATGAATAGATAAAGAAAATGTGGTATATGCATACAATGGAACACTATTCAGCTTTTTAAAAAGAACCAGTTCTGCAATATGCAACAAAATGAATGAAACTTGAAGACATTATGTTAAGTGAAATAAGCCAGTCACAGAAAGACAAATACTTCATGGTTCCACTTTTATGAAGAATCTAAAATAGTCAAATTCATAGAATCAAAGAATGGGATGGTAGTTGCCAGGGGCTAGGATTAGGGAAAAATAAAGAGTTATTAATCAATAGGCATAAAGACTCAGAAAAGTAAAATGAATAAGCTCTAGATTGCTGTACAACATTTTACCTGTAGTCAATAATTTAGTATTAAAATTTGTTAAGAGGGCAAATCTCATGTTGAGTGACGTTATCATATTTAAATTTAGAATTAACATTTAAGAAGAGAAACACTAATTATGTATGTATCAAGTCCATCATAATTAGATTAAAAGCTAAATTTCTATTTATTTAATTTTCAATAAACCTGCCAAAATTATTTTTAAAAAATTTAAGGGAGGGGGGAAAGATGGCGGAGGAGTAGGGGACCCTATTTCAACTGGTCCCCGGAATTGAGCTGGATATCTACCAGACCACTCTGAGCACCCACGAAACCAGCCTGAGATGTAAGAAGATCTGGATCTCTACAAACAGAATATCGCAGGTGGTTGGTTTTGAGGTAGGAAGCCGAGAGCCATGATTCTGTGGGCAGATATCGGAGGATAAACGGCAGCGGGAGGGTGCCTGGATGTGGGGATCCTACACTGCCGGTGAGCGACAGCCTCGCGCGCTGCGGACGGGCACAGACTCGCAGACCGGTAGCGGCGGGAAAGGACTTTAGGGCAGAGAAGCACAAAGGGCAGAGACGTGCCCCGACCTGGAGGCAGGACTGGGAGCGCTACGGAGGGGCGCACAACCCAGGACGCTGCAGTTTATAGCCGCACGGACAGAAACAGAGATAGTGTGGCCTGGAGAGCTCACTGAAGCACAGACTGCGGTCTCTCTGCTCTGAGGCAGAGGGTTGGAAACAGTCTCTTCTGCTCTGACTCGCGGAAGAGAGGCGGAAAGCCGCCAGGGAAAGGCGCCAGAGAACAAAGGCCCCAAAGACTGATTCCCACTGAGCCCATCCCCCGCCACAGGGGCGCAGGGCAACTCCGCCCAAACAGGGTTGCCTGAGTAACAGCGCAGCAGGCCCCTCCCCCAGAAGACAGGCTGGGAAAACAAGAGGCCAGCAACCCTAAGGTCCCAAGAAAACAGGTGCATCTTGCTTGGGTTCTGGTCAATAATTTGGACTCTATACATTCCCTCAAACACCCATCAACAGAATGACTAGGAGGAGGTGCCCCCAAAACAGAAAAGACTCAGAGAGTATGACTTATGCTGCAGATTTACAAATGGATGCAGATATAACCAAGCTGTCAGAGATGGAATTCTGGCTAGCAATTGTGAAGACAATGGCTAGAATGGAGAAATCAATTAATGGCAACATAGAGTCTCTAAGGGCAGAAATAAAAGTGGAATTGGCAGAACTTAAAAATGCTATCGATGAGATCCAATCCAATCTAGATAATCTAACAGCTAGGGTAACTGAGACAGAAGAGAGAATAAGCAATGTGGAAGACGGTATTATAGATAAAAAGGGAAAAGTGGAGGCCAGAGAAAAACAACTCAGAATCCATGAAAATAGAATCAGAGAAATAAGTGACACCATGAGGCGTTCCAATGTCAGAATCATTGGAATCCCGGAGGGAGTGGAGAGTGAGAGAGGGCTAGAAGATGTATTTGAGCAAATCGTAGCTGAGAACTTCCCTAATCTGGGGAATGAAACAAACATTCGAGTCCTAGAGGCAGAGAGGACCCCTCCCAAGATCAAGGAAAACAGGCCAACACCCCGGCATGTAATAGTAAAACTTGCAAATCTTAGAACCAAGGAAACCATCTTAAGGGCAGCTAGGGGGAAGAGATTCCTTAAGTACAGACGGAGGAACATCAGAATAACGTCAGACCTATCCACAGAGACCTGGCAAGCCAGAAAGGCCTGGCAAGACATATTCAGGGTACTAAATGAGAAGAACATGCAGCCAAGAATACTTTATCTGGCAAGGCTTTCATTTATAATGGATGGAGAGATGCAGATCTTCCATGACCGGCAGAAGTTGAAAGAATATGTGACCACTAAGCCGGCCCTGCAAGAAATATTAAGGGGGGTTCTATAAAAGGAGAAAGACCCCAAGAGTGATCTACAACAGAAATTTACAGGGACAATCTATAAAAACAATGTCTTCACAGGCAACATGATGATAATTAATTCATATCTTTCAATAATCACTCTCAACGTAAATGGCCTAAACGCTCCCAAAATGGCACAGGGTTGCAGATTGGATAAAAAGACAGGACCCATCCATATGCTGTCTACAAGAGACTCATTTTGAACCTAAAGATACATCCAGACTGAAAGTGAAGGGATGGAGATCTATCTTCCATGCCAGCAGACCTCAAAAGAAAGCTGGCGTAGCAATTCTTATATCAGACAAATTAGATTTTGAAGTAAAGTCTGTAATTAGAGACACAGAAGGACACTATATCATTCTTAAAGGGTCTATCCAACAAGAAGATCTAACAATTGTAAATATCTATGCCCCCAACATGGGAGCAGCCATCTACATAAGCCAACTGTTAACCAAAATAAAGAGTCATATTGATAACAATACGTTAATTGTAGGAGACCTCAATACTCCACTCTCAGCAATGGACAGATCATCTAAGCAGAAAATCAATAAGGAAACAAGAGCTTTGAATGATACATTGGACCAGATGGACCTCATAGATATTTACAGAACATTCCACCCTAAAACAACAGAATACTCATTCTTCTCGAGCGCACATGGAACTTTCTCCAGAATAGACCATATACTGGGTCACAAATCAGGTCTCAACCAATACCAGAAGATTGAGATTATTCCCTGCATATTCTCAGACCACAATGCTCTAAAACTGGAACTCAATCACAAGAAAAAATTTGGCAGAAATTCAAAGACTTGGAAGCTAAAGACCACTGTGCTCAAGAATGTTTGGGTCAACCAAGAAATCAAAGAAGAACTTAAACAATTCATGGAAATCAATGAGAATGATAACACATAGGTCCAAAACCTATGGGATACTGCAAAGGCGGTCCTAAGGGGGAAATACATAGCCATCCAAGCCTCACTCAAAAAAATAGAAAAATCCCGAATTCACCAACTAACTCTACACCTTAAAGAACTAGAGAAAAAGCAAAAAACGACACCTAAGCCACGCATTAGAAGAGAAATAATTAAAATTAGAGCAGAAATCAATGAATTAGAAACCAGAAACACAGTAGATCAGATCAATGAAACTAGAAGTTGGTTCTTTGAAAGAATTAATAAGATTGATAAACCACTGGCCAGACTTATCTAAAAGAAGAGAGAAAGGACCCAAATTAATAAAATTATGAATGAAAGGGGAGAGATCACGACCAACACCAAGGAAATAGAAACAATTATTAGAAATTATTATCAACAACTATATGCCAATAAACTGAGCAATCTGGATGAAATGGAGGCCTTCCTGGAAACCTATAAGCTGCCAAGACTGAAACAGGAAGAAATTGACAACCTGAATAGGCCAATAACCAGTCACGAGATTGAAGCAGTGATCAAAAACCTCCCAAAAAACAAGAGTCCAGGGCCTGATGGATTCCCTGGGGAATTCTACCAAACATTCAAAGAAGAAATAATACCTATTCTACTGAAGCTGTTTCAAAAAATAGAAACAGAAGGAAAACTTCCAAACTCATTCTATGAGGCCAGCATTACCTTAATCCCCAAACCAGGCAAAGACCCCATCAAAAAGGAGAATTTCAGACTGATATCCCTGATGAATATGGATTCCAAAATCCCCAACAAAATCCTAGCTAATAGGATCCAACAATACATTAAAAGGATCATCCACCACGACCAAGTGGGATTTATCTCCGGGATGCAAGGGTGGTTCAACATTCGCAAATCAATCAATGTGATAGAACACATTAATAAGAGGAGGGAGAAGAACCATATGGTCCTCTCAATTGATGCAGAAAAAGCATTTGACAAAATACAACCTCCTTTCCTGATTAAAACTCTCCAGAGTATAGGGATAGAGGGAACATTCCTCAAGCTCATAAAATCCATCTATGAAAAACCCACAGCGAATATCATCCTCAATGGGGAAAAGCTGAGAGCCTTTCCCTTAAGATCAGGAACACGTCAAGGGTGCCCACTCTCACCACTGTTGTTCAACATAGTACTAGAAGTCCTAGCAACAGCAATCAGACAACAAAAAGAAATAAAAGGTATTCAAATTGGCAAAGAAGAAGTCAAACTCTCTCTTTTCGCAGACGACATGATACTTTATGTGGAAAACCCAAAAGACTCCACCCCCAAATTACGAGAACTCATTCAGCAATTCAGTAATGTGGCAGAATACAAAATCAATGCACAGAAATCAGTTGCTTTCTTATACACTAACAACGCAACTGTTGAAAGAGAAATTAAAGAAACGATTCCATTTGCAATAGCACCAAAAACCATAAGATACCTCAGAATAAACCTAACCAAAGAGGTAAAGGATTTTTACTCTAGGAACTACAAAACACTCATGAAAGAAATTGAAGAAGACACAAAAAGATGGAAAAATATTCCATGCTCATGGATCGGAAGAATAAACATTGTGAAAACGTCTATGTTACCCAGAGCACTCTATACCTTCAATGCCATCGTGATCAAAATTCCAATGACATTTTTCAAAGTGCTGGAACAAACAATCCTAAAATTTGTATGGAATCAGAAAAGACCCCGAATCGCCAAGGAGATGTTGAAAAAGAAAAACAAAGCTGGGGGCATCACGTTGCCCGATTTCAAGCTATATTACAAAGCTGTGATCACCAAGACAGCATGGTACTGGCACAAAAACAGACATACAGACCAATGGAACAGAATAGAGAACCCAGATATGGACCCTCAACTCTATGGTCAAATAATCTTTGACAAAGCAGGAAAAAACATGCAATGGAAAAAAGACAGTCTCTTCAATAAATGGTGCTGGGAAAATTGGACAGCCACATGCAGAAGAATGAAACTTGACCATTCTCTAACACCATTCACAAAGATAAACTCAAAGTGGATGAAAGACCTCAATGTGAGACAGGAATCCATCAAAATCCTAGAGGAGAACATAGGCAGTAACCTCTTTGACATCGCCCACAGCAACTTCTTTCAAGATACATCTCCAAAAGCTAGTGAAACAAAAGCAAAAATGAACTTTTGGGACTTCATCAAGATAAAAAGCTTCTGCACAGCAAAGGAAACAGTCAACAGAACAAAGAGGCAACCCACAGAATGGGAGAAGATATTTGCAAATGACACTACAGATAAAGGGCTGGTATCCAAAATCTATAAAGAACTTGTCAAACTCAACACCCAAAAAACAAATAATCAAGTCAAAAAGTGGGCAGAAGAGATGAACAGACACTTCTCTGAAGAAGACATACAAATGGCTAACAGACGCATGAAAAAATGTTCATCATCATTAGCCATCAGGGAAATCCAAATCAAAACCACACTGAGATACCACCTTACACCAGTTAGAATGGCAAAAATGGACAGGGAGAGAAACAACAAATGTTGGAGAGGTTGTGGAGAAAGGGGAACCCTCTTACACTGTTGGTGGGAATGCAAGTTGGTAAAGCCACTTTGGAAAACAGTGTGGAGGTTCCTCAAAAATTTAAAAATAGAGCTACCCTATGACCCAGCAATTGCACTCCTGGGTATTTACCCCAAAGACACAGATGTAGTGAAAAGAAGGGCCATATGCACCCCAATGTTCATAGCAGCAATGTCTGCAATAGCCAAACTGTGGAAAGAGCCGAGATGCCCTTCAACAGATGAATGGATAAAGAAGATGTGGTCCATATATACAATGGAATATTACTCAGCCATCAAAAAGATGAATACCCAACTTTTACATCAACATGGATGGGACTGGAGGAGATTATGCTAAGTGAAATAAGTCAAGCAGAGAAAGTCAATTATCATATGGTTTCACTTATTTGTGGAACATAAGGAATAACATGGAGGACATTAAGAGAAGGAAGGGAAAAATGGGCAGGGGGAATTGGATGGAGAGATGAACCATGAGAGACTATGGACCTGAGAAACAAACAGGGCTTTAGAGGGGAGGGGGAAGGGGGATTGGTTAGCCCGGTGATGGGTATTAAGGAGGGCACGTACTACATGGAGCAATGGGTGTTATACGAAAACAATGGATCGTGGATCACTACATCAAAAACTAATGATATATTGTATGGTGACTAACATAACATAATAAAATTAAAAAAAAATAAAACTAATGATGTAATGTATGGTGATTAACATAACAATAAAAACTAAAAAAAACCCCATTTAAATGCAAAAGTAAATAAAATAAAGCCTGGGAGTAAAAAAAAAAAAAGAAAGAAAAACAAAGTTGGAGTTATCACAACTCCAGACTTCAAGTTTTATTACAAAGTTATAGTAATCAAAACAGTGAAGTACTGGCATAAAAATAGACACACAGATCAATGGAGCAGAATAGAAAACTCAAAAATAAACTCACAATTACATGGTCAATTAATCTTTGGCAAAGCAGGAAAGAACATCCAATGGGAAAAAGACAGCCTATTTAACAAATGGTGTTGGGGAAACTGGTCAGCTACATGCAAAAGAATGAAAAAAAATCAGTTTCTTATACCATCCACAAAAATAAATTCAAAATGGAAGAAAAACCTAAATGTGAGACCTGAAACCATAAAAATCCTAGAAGAGAGCACAGGCAGTAATGTCTCTTATATTGGCTGTAGCATCATTTTTCTACATATATCTCTTGAGGCAAGGGAAATAAAAGCAAAAATAAACTATTGAGACTACATCAAAATAAAAAGCTCTGCACATCAAAGGAAACAACCAACAAAACTAAAAGGCAACCTACAGAATGGGTGAAGATATTTGCAATGACATATCCAATAAAGGGTTAGTATTCAAAATATAAAAAAAATGTATACAACTCAACACCCAAAAAACAATCCAGTTAAAAATGGGCAGAAGGCTTGAATGGACATTTCTCAAAAGAAGACATCCAGATGTTCAACAGATACATTAAAGGTGCTCAACAACCCTCAGCATCAGGGAAATGCAAACCAAAACTACGAGATACCACCTGAGAATGGCTAAAATCAAAAACACAAGAAACAACAAGTGTTGTCAAGGATACGGAGGAAAAGAAACCCTCATGCACTGTTGGTGGGAATGCAAACTGGTGCAGCCACTGTGGAAAACAGTATGGGGGTTCCTCAAAATTTAAAAATAGAACTACCCTATGATCCAGCAATTGCACTAGTAGATATTTACGCAAAGAATACAAAAATAGTAATTCAAGGGGATACATGAATCCAGATGTTTATAGCAGCATTATCTATAACAGCCAAATTATGGAAACAGCCCATGTGTCTATTGATAGATGAACAGATAAAGAAAAGGCAATAGACAGATCTATATCTATCTATCTATCTATCTATCTATCTATCTATCTATCTATCATCTATCTATAATCTATATCTATACCTATCTATATCTCTATATCTATATATCATCTATGTCTATATAATGGAAAATTTTTCAGCCATAAAAAGAATGAAATCTAGCCATTTGCAACAACATACATGGAGCTAGAGAGTATAATGCTAAGTGAAATAAGTCAGTCACAGAAAAACAAATACCACAAAATTTTGTTCATATGTGGAATTTAAGACACATAACAAATGAGCAAAGGAAAAAAAAGAGAGAGAGAAAGACAAACCCAGAAATGTACTCTTGACTATAGAAAACAAACTGATGTTTACCAGAGGGGAAGTGCATGGAGGGATGGGTTAAATAGGTGATGGGGATTAAGGAGTGCACTTGTTGTGATGAGCACTGGGTCATGCATTGAATTGTTGAATCGTTGTATTGTACACCTGAAACTAATAAACTATTTGTTAGCTATATTGGCATTAAAATTAAAAGAAATAAACATTTTTGTAAAAAATAAAATAAAAAACTCCATTCTAGGAAAAAAAAAAATTTAAGGCGGAGTATATAAAGAATTGCCAGGCCTTACCTGCTAAAATGTATGTAATGAAAAAGAGAGGCACCCCATGTAATGAGAACTAATTTTAATTATCTTTAGAAAAGACATGAACAAACTGGAAAAGAATTCTGTAGGATGACAGTCATTAAAAAAAACCAAAAAACAAAACAAAACAAAAAACTCAACTATACAATAAGAAGTGGTAAAACTAGTTCTACTTTTACACTGTTTCTTTGACCTTTGTTAAGTTCCTAAACACACATGTTATATAAATGAAAAGTTAAGGACCCCAATGTAAGGTCCTTCCCAGTATTTATGTTATGATTATAATAAAGATCATCCAAAGGTTTGTTTTTTTTTTTAAGATTTATTTATTTTAGAGAGAGAGAGAGAGGAGGGAGGGGCAAAGGGAGAGAGAGAATCTCAAACAGACTCCCCACCAAGCCTGGAGCCTGATGTGGGGCTCAATCTCACAACCCTAAGATCATGACCTGAGCCAAAACCAAGAGTTGGATGCTCAATGGACTGAGCCACCCAGGTGCCCCCATCCTGCGGTTTTTATAAGGATTCAACTAATCACACTATTGTGGCATTTTTCTTCTGCATTGATAAGTGGAAAAAAATTAAATGTAAATTTTTAAAACATTCAACACAAAACAAAATGCAAGCTTGCTTCTCTTCTCGGCCAAATAGAGAGTAAAGCAGTCTGACAGCGTATAACATCAAAACCCTCAGACTATCTCCCAGTCCCATAAATTTTTAAAAATCCACACAACACGGATGCAGTTTTTATACGTAAATGGTTTTATAATAATTATAAGCAAAGATGAGGTGGTATTATACTGTGTGATACTTTATGTATAAGTAATTATACTCTGTGATACCTTACAGCCCATTTAAACATTTTATGTGTTAATATCATTTCTAAATGCTGACTTCCAAAATAATCAGCTATGTAATACTTTGTACTTTGCTACCTCTGCATCCATTCTGAATTAATGTACTTCAGAAATGCATTTGCAAAACAGGACGGCCTCTTTATTTTTAACATATTTTAATTGGTTACAACAATTAAAATAAATGGATACTATCAAATATAAAGTAATTTCATCCTGCATGTCTACTGTTGTTGTTGTTCTGATTAAATTACTTTCTCATTTTATGCATATACTTTAGGTATTCTAGGATGACTACTAGAAAACGTCCTTTGCTAGTTATGCCCTTCTGTGGAAGAGAAGGCAAACTCATGATCATTGTCTACCATGAAACAGTAGGAAGTGATGCTGGTAGTTCAGAAACATGTTTTCTATTTTGGTCGTATTCGTCCCCTCCACCCCCTCTCGGTCTCAGTTTAAGCAGCATAGTGGTCAATCACGTAGCTTTTCCCCAGCCAACAGTCCTAAAATATAACCTGGTAAACTATAGCCTACCTGTCAGTCTTCTAGTTCAGAAACAAATTTTAAACCCCCAACCAATGCTTCTCATACAGGAGACTCTGCAGTTTTCCTCATTTCACAGATGTCAATGCCAAGTTGACTGACTAATCTCTTCCTCTTACAGTCTTCTCTCTACTGCACCTTGTTTAATTAGCTGTTTGGCTATTTCTCTTCTGCTATTTCTCTTCTCTTCTCTTCTTACAGGACTGCTGTAACCTTCCAAGTGCCTAAATACAGTTTTCCAGTCTGTATTCAGGGGGGCCCCATTCACCTCCCCAAACATGGTTGGCTATAAGTCAGCCATGATCTGGGATTTGCTACTTTGTTATGGTTTTCCAGTATACATCTCTTGTGGCAGCCTTAGGATAAGTGTTCAAATTCAGTGCAAAATCTTGGTGTGAAACTCACCACACTTCTAGGAATTTGCCCTGAAGAAAAAAATTGGACAAGTGTGTAATATGTCAGTGGAACATAAGTGTACACTCCACAACTGCATTGTTTGATGATTAAAAATGTCCTCATTGTTTAATAGGATAATGTAATAAATTGTGACAAGTATATTAGAAAAGATGATATAGTTTTAAAGAAAATGCACATTTATTGAGTGGGCAGATTTTCAGTATACATTTTTCATTAAATTGGCATTAAATTGGCACATTTAAATTGGCAAAGAAGTCAAACTCTTTTCACAGATGACATGATACTTTACGTGGAAAACCCAAAAGACTGCTCCCAAATTACTAGAACTCATACAGCAATTCAGCAACATGTCAGGATACAAAAATCAATGCACAGAAATCAGGTGCATTTCTATATACAAACAATGTGACTGAAGAAAGAGAAATTAAGGAATTGATTCCATTTACAATAGCACCAAAAACCATAAGATACCTAGGAATAAACCTAACCAAAGAGGTGAAGGATCTATACCCTAGAAACTACAGAACACTTATGAAAGAAGTTGAGGAAGACACAATGAGATGGAAAAACATTCCATGCTCATGGATTGGAAGAATAAACATTGTGAAAATGTCTATGCTGCCCAGGGCAATCTATACTTTCAATGAAATCCCTATCAAAATACCATCGACATTTTCCGTGGAGCTGGAACAAATAATCCTAAAATTTGTATGGAACCAGAAAAGACCCCAAATTGCCAGGGGATTGTTGAAAAAGAAAACTGAAGCTTGGGGCATCACAATGCCTGACTTCAAGCTCTATTACAAAGCTTTGATCATCAAGACAGTATGGTACTGGCACCAAAACAGACACATAGATCAGTGGAACAGAAATAGAGACCCCAGAAATGGACTCTCAACTCTATGGTCAACTAATCTTTGACAAATCAAGAAAGAATATCCAATGGAAAAAAGACAGTCTCTTCAATAAATGATGTTGGGAAAATTGGACAGCCACATCCAGAAGAATGAAACTGGACCATTCTCTTATAGCACACACAAAAATAGACTCAAACTGGATGAAAGACCTAAATCAGAGACAGGAATCCATCAAAATCCTAGAGGAGAACATAGGCAGTAACCTCTTCAACATTGGCCACAGCGACATCTTTCAAGACATGTCTCTAAAGGCAAGGGAAACAAAAGCAAAAATGAACTATTGGGACTTCATCAAGATAAAGAGCTTTTGCACAGCAAAGGAAACAGTCAACAAAACTAAGAGGCAACCCATGGAATGGGAGAAGATATTTGCAAATGACATTATGGATAAAGGACCAAGATCCTTAATCTTCTCAAACTCAACACCCAAAAAACAAATAATCCAGTCAAGAAATGGACAGAAGACATGAACAGACACTTCTCCAAAGAAGACATACAAATGGCTAACAGACACATGAAAAAATGTTCAACATCACTAGCCATCAGGGAAATACAAATCAAAACCATAATGAGATACCACCTTACACCAGTTAGAATGGCAAAAATTAACAAGACAGCAAACAACAAGTGTTGGTGAGGATGTGGAGAAAGGGGAACCCTCTTACACTGTTGGTGGGAATGCAAGCTGGTACAGCCACTCTGGAAAACAGTATGGAGGTTCCTCAAGACATTAAAAATAGAGCTGCCCTATGACCCAACAATTTCACTACTGGGTATTTACCCCAAAGATACAGATGTAGTGAAAAAAAGGGGCATGTGCACCCCAATGTTTTTTTTTTTTTTAAGATTTTATTTATTCATTTGAGACACAGAGATACAGAGACAGAGAGAGAGCATGAGCAGGAAGAGAGGCAGAGGGAGAGGGAGAAGCAGGCTCCTTGCTGAGCCAGGAGCCCGATGTGGGACTCGATCCCAGGACCTTGGGATCATGACCTGAGCCGAAGGCAGACACTTAACCGACTGAGCCACCCAGGCGCCCCTGCACCCCAATGTTCATAGTGGCAATCTCCACGATAGCCAAACTATGGAAGGAGTCAAGATGCCCTTCAACAGATGAATGGATAAAGATGTGGTTCATATATACGATGGAATATTACTCAGCCATCTGAAAGGATGAATACCCACAATTTGCATCAACATGGATGGAACTGGAGGGGGTTATGCTAAGTGAAATAAGTCAAATAGAGAAAGACAATTATCATATGGTTTCACTCATATGTGGAACATAAGGAATAACACAGAGGACCACAGGGGAAGAGAGAGAAAACTGAATGGGAAGAAATCAGAGAGGGAGACAAACCATGAGAGACTCTGGGCTCTGGGAACCGAACTGAGGGTTACAGAAGGGAGGGGGTGAGAGGATGGGATACCGGGTGATGGGTATTAAGGAGGGCATGTGTGGTGATGAGCACTGGGTGTTATATGCAACTAATGAATCGTTGAACACTACATCAAAAACTAATGATGTACTATATGCTGGCTAATGGAACATAAAAAAAAAAAAGTTTGTGAGCCAAAAAAAAAAATATGTTGCACAACAATATGTATGACATAAATTCATGTTAATGAAAATTAATCATGCATATGTGTATATATGTTTACTTATGTATATATGTACTAAAAACTGCAAGATTAGACAAAAAATGTTACCAGTGTTGAGACCTAAGCAGTAGGATTATACATGACTTTTACAAATAATTCTTTTTTGCAGGTTTACATTTTTTAACATGAACATTCACTATATGTAATATTGACTTGTCAAATACTTGAAAAATTTTAATCATGTTCTTCATCCTCAAAAGTATTTTATAAAAGATCACAAACTCAAAACATTCTCTGCTACCTACTTTAGTTAGCACATCATTTCTCTTTTCTCCATTCAGACCTAAACCTTTAAAAAATATTTGTCTTTATTTTTGTTTCAGCTAATCTTCAACAAAGTAGCAAAGAATATCCAATGGGAAAAAGACAGTCTCTTCAACAAATGGTGCTGGGAAAACTGGACAGCGACATGCAGAATAAAACTGGACCACTTTCTTACACCACACACAAAAATAAATTCAAAATGGATGAGAGACCTAAATGTAAGACAGGAAAACCATCAATATCCTAGAGTTTGCAGGCAGCAAACTCTTTGACCTTGGCTATAGCAACTTCTTACTACACATGTCTCTGGAGGCAAGGGAAACAAAAGCAAAAATGAACCATTAGGAGCTTATCAAGATAAACAGCTTCCGCACTGTGAAGGAAACAACAAAACTAAAAGGCAACTGATGGAATGGGAGAAGATATTTGCAAATGACATATCAGATAAAGGGTTAGTATCCAAAATCTATAAAGAACTTACCAAACTCAACACTCAAAAAACAAATAATCCATTTAAGAAATGAGCAGAATACATGAATAGATACTTGCATTTCCTCACTTTTAAATTATTTTCAAACTATTCTAACACTCATTACTCTATTGAAGTTTTTCCATGAAAGTTATCAGTAAGTACTTATGGCTAAATACATGCAATTTAAAAAATTTTTTATCTGTCTTTGCCTCATGGTATTGTGGACCCCTTTCTCCCAACTAGGTGATTCCATGACATCCTAAACTCTTATGTCATGCCATGGCTGAAACTTTGATTGCTTGTTTAATTTTCTATCCTTCCAATTGAATCATAAGCTCCATGAAAGCAGGGCACAATCAATTTGGCTCATAATCACTGGACTTAGCCCAGGGTCATGCATAGAGTAGATGTCCAACAAAGACATATCAAATAACTAATGAATAGATGAAGAATTTTTTAAAAGATAATCTGATCATGGGGCGCCTGGGTGGCTCAGTCGTTAGGCGTCTGCCTTCGGCTCAGGTCATGGTCCCAGGGTCCTGGGATCGAGCCCCGCATTGGGCTCCCTGCTCGGCGGGAAGCCTGCTTCTCCCTCTCCCACTCCCCCTGCTTGTGTTCCCTCTCTCGCTGTCTCTTAAAAAAAAAAAAAAAAAAAAAAAAAAGATAATCTGATCATTCTGAAATGATAGGTCATTGGTATTCTATTCCAGTTTCAGAAACCTAAATTATTTTAACGTTATGTTTTTCAGTAAAGACCCTATTTCCCAGTTATAAAGAAGGAAATAGTGTTCAGAGCTTTTTGCCAAAAGTGGGCACAGTGAAGTCTAGTTGAACAACTGCTTAATAGAGAGGAACCTGAGCCTCAGAATGAATATATCAATTTCCTAAACTCACTGGTAGAACTAGCAAAAACTCTCTTCGGTTGATTTCTCTCCTCTATCCCCAACCCATGCTATCAATCAAATATGTTGTAGAAGCTTAAGCCACGCACCAGAAGATGGGAAAACAACAACAAAAACACAGGGCTGTTGTGATTTATTGAACTAAACCACATCAAAGACATATAGCTGCAAAGAATCTAATTAAAATTGGATGTTTCAGTTTGCCAGCTGTATCTATTATTTATAATTAGGGGTTGTGATCTTATTTAAGCCGAGCTCCAAGATTCCCTCCCACTCTGAGGTCACTTGGCAGTTGGGAGGAGAATGTAGTCAACCCCTCCATGTTTTTTTCTGGACTCTGGATTTTGGCTAAAAACCTCAGCTTCTGCCTGACACGTGACTTCTAACTACATATTTAGCTACAGAAAGGGAATTCCTCTTTCTGATTTCAATGCTAGTGATTATTGAGTGTAGAAGGAGCAGTAGTTTTGGGAATAATCAGATCCTGCCTCCCGTGTGATCTGTGGGCTTGAACTGATGACCTTGCAGTCTTCTTTAATGAGTTTCTTAAACAAGCATTAGAAAGTGAAATAAAATTGCATTTTGGCTTTCTTCAGAATTCTAGCAATTTGTTCTATGGCACAGAGTGTATAGGGCAAAATGCTATGAATAATAGCACTCCATTCATTCAAGATGAAAGCAGGAATACTGTCTTGTTCACGGACTATACTTCTGTCCCTTAGATGGCTAAGAAAAGCTTTGTTTGTTAGACAGGTAATTCATAAAGATAATGCTTACTAATTTAATATTATTCACAAATAAAAGGAGTGCAATTCGTTCTGTCCTCCCTGTATGCAAGAGAAAGACATGCTATGTGAGAAGTTAACATATACATAAATACAACTATGGACTTGCCCTTAGAAATCAAATAATTACATCTTCTCTGAACTATCATAGAGGTTTTTATGTTTATGGTTTTTATTAGGTATTGTAACCATAAAATCGAAGAGGGAGGAAGAGGGACTGAATTCATTTAGCTACTAATTAGTTTAGATTACAAGTAGATAGTGGCAACAGAATGAGCAACTCAATTGGTAAAATAATCAGTCAAAGCTGTTTATTTTTTCTTATGGCAAGAAATTGGCCAAATGGCAGAAATGTTTCCCTTCAACAGGTCAATTTGTTGTAATATAGATGACATTGGGTCTCCCTTTCAATTATGACACAATTTCACACACACTCTTATCAGGGAGAAAGAAAAAACAACCCTCATGTTGTTGATCTCTTGCTTTCTGCTAGTCTCTGTGTTAGACAGAATGACATACTTTGTATCATTTAATTCTCTTAATCATGTGAAATAGGCATCATCAGTTCTGTTGTTCAGATGAAAAAACTGAGGCTTAAGGAATTATGTTATTGACCATGTTTGCCCATTCAATAAGTGGTAACAAAATAACACAAACCGTCTTCCCAGCTGTTAAGCCCACACTCTTTCGACTATACCACATTGCAACTCAGGGTCAAGAGTGAAGATGGAACATAGGGAAGGAGATAGGAATATACCTAATATGAATAATGTTCATGGGAGGGTGAAGAAAATGAAAGTCTTAATATAAGTGGTTTCACTCTGAAACATGGTCTAATTCTTTATTAACTGTTCTAGTAACCTAATCAGGACCTTTTGCAGAGCTGGATGTGTAGGCTTGAAGTTAAAACCAGAGGGAGGAAGTGATGCTGAGCATTCATCATTGATCAGCTTGTTTGGCACCTGTCTTTTCTCTTTGTCATTGTATTAGTTCTTCCACCAGCTTTTTAACTTTTAAAAAGTTCTTTCCATTCTCTGAGTGTTCTTTTTTAGGTTCTTTTTAATGCTTACTCTATTTTCTCTCTCAAGAATATTCTAGTGTTTTTTGTTTTTTTTGTTTTTGTTTTGTTTTGTTTATTTGACAGAGCGAGAGAGCACAGCAGGGGGAGCAGCAGAGGGAGAGGGAGAGGGAGAAGCAGGCTCTCCACTGAGCTGGGAGCCCAATGTGGGATTCGATCCCAGGACCCTGGGATCATGACCTGAGCCGAAGGCAGACGCTTAACCAATTGAGCCACCCAGGCACCCCACAGAGTGTTTTTAAATGTTTCTTCTGCTCTCTGTAATGTCTTCTTCCAAGGTCATCTGTTCCCCTGCAAGTTTTATTCTGTATCTTTCTCATGAGGGGGGTTACCTCCAATGTACGTTGATCCTTGGCTGATGATGCATAGTTCAGAGAAAAACATATTAAAAGATGATTGGAGATTTGGAATCACACCCATTATGTGAACAAATCTTATCTAGAGAGTTATTATATAAAAAATGGGCATTTTTAAAAAAGATTTTATTTATTTATTTGAGAGAGAGAGAGAGAGAGAGAGAGAGCACGAGTGGGGTGAAGGGCAGAGGGAGAATCAGACTCCCCACTGAGCAGGGATCTCGATATGGGGCTCCATCCCAGGACCCTGGGATCATGACCCGAGCTGAAGGCAGATGCTTAACCAACTGAGCCACCCAGGTGCCCCAGAAGTGGGCATTTTTAAAAAATTTTATTTTATTATGTTATGTTAGTCACCATACAGTACATCATTAGTTTTTGATATAGTGTTCCATGATTCATTGTTTGCGTATAACACCCAGTGCTCCATTCAAAACGTGCCCTCCTTAATACCCATCACCGGGCTAACCCACCCCCCCACCCCCTCCCCTCTAAAACCCTCAGTTTGTTTCTCATAGTCCATAGTCTCTCATGGTTCCTCTCCCCCTCCGATTTGCCCCCCTGCATTTTTCCCTTCCTACTTTTTTTTTTTTTTTTAACATATAATGTATTATTTGTTTCAGAGGTACAGGTCTGTGATTCATCAGTCTTACACAATTCACAGTGCTCACCAAAGCACATACCCTCCTCAATGTCCATCACCCAGCCACCCCCTCCCTCCCACCCCCACCACTCCAGCAATTCTCAGTTTGTTTCCTGAGATCAAGAATTCCTCATATCAGTGAGATCATATGATACTTGTCTTTCTCTGATTGAGTTACTTCGCTTAGCATAATACCCTCTAGTTCCATCCACGTCATTTCAAATGGCAAGATTTCGTGTTTTTTGATGGCTGCATAATATTCCATTATATATATATATATATATATACCACATCTTCTTTATCCATTCATCTGTTGATGGACATCTTGGCTCTTTCCACAGTTTGGTATTGTGGACATTGCTGCTATAAACATTGGGGTGCTCGTACCCCTTCAGATCACTACATTTGTATCTTTGAGGTAAATACCCAGTAATATAATTGCTGGGTCGGAGGGTAGCTCTATTTTCAACTTTTTGAGGAACCACCAATACCGTTTTCCAGAGTGGCTGTACCAGCTTGCATTCCCACCAACAGTGTAGGAGAGTTCCCCTTCTCCGCATCCTCGCCAACATCTGTCATTTCCTGACTGTTAATTTTAGCCATTCTGACTGGTGTGAGGCAGTATCTCATTGAGGTTTTGATTGGATTTCCCTGATGCCAAGTGATGTTGAGCACTTTTTCATGTGTCTATTGGCCATTTGGATGTCTTCATTGGAAAATTATCTGTTCAGGTCTTCTGCCTGTTTCTTGATTGGATTATTTTTGTTCTTTGGGTGTTGAGTTTGATAACTTCTTTATAGATTTTGGATACTAGCCCTTTATCTGATATGTCATTTGCAAATATCTTCTCCAGAAATGGGCATTTTTAATGTCTTCTCATAATTAAATATCTAAAGGCATTTAATGTGGAGCCTATGCCTAGAAGTAATACCCATATAGCTGCTCTGGAGGTGGACATGGTATTTCCTAGTTGCTAGTGGTTTTTTGAACTTAATAAAGGCAGAGGGGCTATAGTAGTCCTCAGCATTATGTACAATGACTTTTAAGCATTACATTATTTCCAATATGGTACCTCTTTTCTCAGTTGTAGAAACATCTCCATGAAATAAACTCTTATTTTTCTGGTGTTGAGGGTGGATAGTCACTTGGCAGGTAGAACAGAGTAAGGTATTTGGTGGTTCTAATTTCTATGTATGCAAACATAGTGATCTCTTTTCAGACCTGCCACACATTTATGTTTTAGAGGTTCTTGGTGTCTCCAATTTCTGAGGCTTTCTGAAGTTCCACAGTTTAACTCACTTTAGTTTTTCCTCTGTCTTGTTTTCTCCCTGTCCTTCTGCCAGGCTTGGGTATCTGCTTCCTTTTGTCTTCTAAGTCAGTTACGACTTATTCATCTATTTCTGACATTTTGTAACAGAGATAGGTTATCTCTAAGCAAACCTATTATCTTTTTCCCTTGACACACAGACTGTATTTCTGAGCCTTCCTTACAGCCACACAACTGAGTTCTGGTAATAAAATATGAGGGAGGTTGTAATTGCCATGTCCAGGTCTGGCCCCTAGTAGCCTCTCACATATAGTTTTCATTCTCTTTCACCCTTGCCTCTGCGATGATCTAGGAAACCATATAATAAAGATAGAGGAGTAAGGAAAGTCTTTTCATGAGTGAAAACTATATTTAGATTCAAAGTCATTGAAAATATGCAGAGTCCTTTTGGTTATAAAAGAGGGCCATAGGGAAGGAAGAACAAGCTCTGGTTCTCAGGAGTCTAAATATGATTGAAATAATATTATCTTTCAGCTTCATCTAGAATATTTACACTGGTGGAATTTACTAAATCCAAGTGAAAATACAGACATTTTTATCTTCAAGATCATATTAAGTAACAGGAAACCTAATTCAGATAAGATTTTTAAAAAGATTGAAAAATTTCTTTGAAGGATGTCTCACTCACAGATAGTGAAAATCATCTCAGTTTTTACAGTCTTCTCACAGGACTACCTGAAGAAGTACCAAGGTTATATATGCCCTTGAATTCTGTGGGGCATGACTTTATTCCCACATACTCCTGGAGGAGAGACCACACAAAAAAGAGACACCTGCTCCCTTTCCTAAAGGTGTTTGTATTGGGTACTATTCTTCTCTCAAAAGATATTTTTTAAACAGTAAGCATTAACTCATAGCCTATTTATTTCCTCTGCTAGGGGAAATTATCTCTTTAAGCCATAATCTCAATGATGAGTGGGTTATTTCCCCTGAAGGGTCAGTATGAAGAACACTGGACTTCCAAGTTCCAGGCATCCTGCCCACCTGAATGAACCAGGTCTCCTGGAAATGAGAGAAATGAAGTAGGATGGGGATATCTTCTGCTCTTCTCTCCCTGTGATTGAGACTAGCCATTTGCTTTGTGCATCCTTGTTTTCAACTCAGTGATGTGCAGGCCAACAAGATGACTTCACATCCAAGATATATTCTCCAACCTAGGTTTACTACAGAGTTTTTGAAAGCTGACTTAAATAAATACCCTTTTTGACTTTGTGCACATTTTCTTCATTAGACAGACCCTATAAGCCAAAAAAAAAAAAAAAAAAAGAAGAAGAAGAAGAAGGAGAAGACACTCTAAACTCTAACAAAAATCATTAGATTTTTATCAGTAGCCACTCCTAAAGTGGCTAAAATCCCAACATAGAATTCCAGAAGTTACCAGTAAGATAAGTCTTCCAGGTTTTAAGAGGAAAGTCTTTCAGTAAGTGAAAATGAGATTTAGATTCATAATCATTGAAAATACAATGAGTTTCTGTTGGTTTTAAAAGAGGACCATATAATGATAGGGAAGGAAGAACCCTAAAAGCCTATTACAGTTCCACTCTCACAGATGGGGAGAAGCTTTCATGTATTTGATTGAAACCTTAGCCATGGGTAATCTCTTTGTGAACATGACGACAGATTCATATTCCTCCCATTGCATCAGGTAACTATAAAAAAGTAGAAAACAAACACCTGGTTTTCTAACCAGGGAGAACCTGATTGTTGCAAAAGCATTTTCCTTCTCACTGCCAACCTCATGCTAAGGCATACAATCAACTGAAACCTAAAATGGATGAAAATCTACATCACTTTTAAAGCATCAATAATGCACCATGTAAATAACTCCACTGTGAAATCTTTTCTTAGGTACAGATGCACTGAGTTGCTCAAGAGGATGAAGCATGAAATCTAAGCTAGGCTCCAGAAATTAAGAAAAGTAGTGGGGGGTATTCATGAGGTAGCAAGAATTGGATACCACTGTTATTATGTAATTCTATAAAACATGTCAAAGGCAAAGAAATTCTGAAGGAAGCAGAAAAAAGAGAATAAAGACAGGCAGTGGAGATGGTGGTGATAATACAGATAGTATGGAGATAGTATTAATGAGATAATGAGAGCAATCAGATAGTCTTAAGATTGAGATAGTATTGAGAATGGCGGAGCTGCTGAGGACTGTGTATTGTGGGGGATGGATACAGCAATATTTGGTGGAATGCAGTGCTAAAAGCAGAGTGGGTGGTAGAAGAAATAACATGGTAAGAGGAAACTCAACCCTAAAGTCTCTACAGGTATACATGAGCTTAGGCTCTCCTATCATGTTTCTAGGAAATAAGCTTTGTAAGTATTAAACTCAAACACATCTGTAAACTAATTGCTATTGCTTTCTACTGCATCTTAAATAAGTCTTGCTTTGAGGGTTGGTGCTAAATGAAGGTGTCAAATCGCTGTATACAATATGATATAAATTAATGTTATAGAAGATGATCTGTAAAACGTCTAGCCGAAGATTTGTTGTTTTGTGGCAAGATTTAGCATTGCTCCATGTTCGAAATTGATTTCCTTTCAAGAATTCTTGTTTCTTAAGTCAGTAATGTGAGCAAGTATGTGGTGCCACTTTGATAATTTATAAAATGCCTGTTTCCATCCTTCAACTGGCACAGAAAAGGCAAAAGTAAACAATAGAGTATTTCTGACATGTTTGACTTAATTTTTGACTCTCAGGTTCAAATTACCAAAGGAAAAATAGTTCAAAGTAGTGCTTAGTCTCCTCGTAGGGGAAGAGGAGGCCTATTTATCTGACTGCTGTTGGTGCTGTTTCTTTGGGCTATGGTCAACATAAACAAGACATCCAAAATCATTCTCTTCTAAATAGAGATGGGCATGAGCCTTAAAGCCCTTTATCTTCCCTAAGTGTAGTTTAAAAAGGACAACCGCTAACATTTGCTCTTACACCTATCAGGTGGACCCCGGTTTATTTTATTCAACCTTTATTAAAACTTTATAATGTAGGTATTAAAATAATCCTAACTTCACTTTTGAGGAAACAGATTTAAAATAGTTGTCAAGGTCACAGACTCGGGATTCAAATTGTTTTATCTAAAAGGAAGGTTCATATTCCTCCTTTGTATTTTTTTAAAGATCATTTACTTATTTAGAGAGAGAGTTGAGTGAGCATGCACGTGAGTCGGGGGAGGAGCAGAAGAAGGGGGAGAGAGAATCTCAAAGAGACTTCCCTCTGAGCGCAGAGCCCAACACAGGGCATGATCCCACAACCCTGAGATCATGACATGAGCCAAAATCAAAAGTTGGACACTTAACTGACTGAGCCACCCAGGTGTCCCTCTTCCTTTGTCTTCTTAAAAGGAATGATGCACAGATGTAATTGGGGGCAAACACAGCACTGGGAAACATTTCATAGTGTAGATCTCAAACTCATTTTGATCTTAATATTTATCTCATTTTTGTTTAATTGTTGATGAATTAATGAAGGCATTTAATATTATCCTTCTTTTCTATATAATTTTGGATTCTTATGAATTATGCAGGTCATAGTCAGAATATTTAATTACCATACAGCTCCACTATGCCAACTAACCACTCAAAATGGAAGCCAACTGCACACAATTCTTAGGGGTCTGTCATTGTTTACAGGGTGAATGTCAGCCCTAAATTTATGTTCTCTTCATGGTTGTTAGACAATGGAGAGGCCAGAGTATGGTGACTTATATTTCAAGAATTTCTGCATCCAGGTAAGGTTTCTCCCTCCAGTGTTAATGAATCTGTACTTTTTGTCACAAAGAAATGAGCTTGTAAGAAAGAAAAAAAAACAAGATCTCTGAATGTGGCTTTTGACAGAAAGACTTTTCATCTTGAGACCCGTGTTTCCATCCATAATCTCGTTTTTCCCATCTCTCCTGAAATAATCTTATTTATTATGGTGTGTAGTTTTCACAATAATTAGAAGGCAGGTATAATCTGGATTCCGCTGTAGAATGAGAAAGTAGCTCTTAACCCTTATGTAAATTTTGTGCATGTATACATTTCCGAACTGACTTTGAACATCACATTCCCTGTTTTCATTATACCAGCAGGCATCATGAAGCTGATTTATTTTCTTAAGCTTCTCCAAACCAGCCTGGTCTCTCCTCACATGTTCCTCAGAATACTCTAAGATCCCAAGGATGTTGCATGTATTTGGTGGTTGGGAATAAGGTGAAGTTAGAATGGCCAGTTATGAAAAGATGCATCAAAGAAGGAATAGGAGATTGTGGAAATGCCGGAGAAAATATAAATGAAGGGCAAATTGTAGAAGAGGGGCAGCCTAAAAGAGGCCAACATGTATAGCAAAAGAGGCAATTTTGTTGTAGCATAAAAAGCACCAAAATAATTGTATGGGGGTAACCCTTTGACACTTAGCAGTGTCTCTTTGGATAAGTAACTTAACACCACTGATTCCTCATTTCCTCATCTGTAGAATGGAGAGGATAATTAATTCACAGGATTGTTATAAGTGTTGGGTGAAATAACATATAAGACACATCAGAGTTCTTGGTACATAGCAGCAACAAATTCTAGTTGAATGATATGGTCTGAAACACCCTCATTGCACTGTGAATCACAAAACACACAAATAGCCAGTGCTTTTTTGGGGGGCGGGGAGGGGGAGCCCTGGTAAATGCAAATGTTTAGGTGTTTTCTTCTACATGCTGTCAAAATAATTGCTTGGTGCTTGAATTCACTGTATACATTCCCAATTTCTTTTCTTCTCTGAATGGCTTTATTTTCTTTCTGAAACTAAGTGTACTCTTTGATGAGTGACAAGTTTGTCTCTCTCTTTTGATGGACCCAGTCATCTGATTTTGTCACTCTGCAGAAAGCAGATGTTAAATAGTATTCCAAAGAGGTATGTCTTTTAAAATAGATAAAATAGAATTTGTTGGGCCTGAAATGTTCTTATGATGACAAAGAGATTAACTTCAGTTTAACCTCATTAATTATATTCGTGGGTTAAGAATCTGGAGACAAACTATTGCAGTTGGCCTTCAAAAGTTTAGCTGCTATGACTTATTGATGGTATATAAAATGGAAATAATTTGAAGGACTTTTAGGTTGGACTTAGATTTTTTTTTTTTTTTGGTGGTTCCAGATTCTGTAATTTAGGACAGTGGTTCTCAAAATTGGCTGGGTATCAGAATTGCCATAGTAGCTTATTAAAATATGTTGCCAGGGCCACACTCCTGGTGATTCTTATCCATTGGTTCTGGGGTAAAACTCAGGCATATATATTTTTAATAAGTGATTTCTATGCAATTAAGAGTGCTGCTGGAAACCAAAGATGGATTAAAAAAGAGGAGGGGGGGACAAGGGAGTAAAAAACAGAACAACAATCCAGTGATTTTTATCACCATGAATTTTTGTGTGTACTGGACCCCCAAGGAATGTTTGTTGAAAAGAAAAAAAAAAAAAGGCTTAATTTGATAAAATAAACCTGAAAAGGTTTGCTCAGCAGCCTCAAATCCCTCCGTATTTTATAGTCATATTCTACTAATTCTGAAGCTCAAAATATGTCATCTGGAATTCCTTTTCTAACCCAAACTACTCTTATAAACCAAATTTACTTCTATTCCTTGATGTGTTTATGAGGCAAAGACTTTACACTATTGAAAGTTAATAAATTGGCGTTAATACGATGGCAGAGTAAAGTGGTACTTCTCTTGTGCTCTCGGGAATAATGAACAACATTGTCAATGAAACTAGGAGAGGTCAGAAGAGATGCCTACATTATGGCTCCCGAGCAGACTCACACAGCTATCTGGTGTAACTGACTTACTCTGTGAGCCAACATGAACAATCCTTTCTTTGGAGGAGTGGATACAGGCAATGTAAGCTGGCCATGGAAACTTTTCTGGATACCACTGGCAAACACAGAATAGCAGGGGAGGAAGTGCTGGATGAGGAAACATGCAGACATGCCATATTTGTGGGAAGCAGTCTGTCAGTGAGGCAAGGTGAAGGAGAAAAATAGCTTTCTGTTTGCTGGGGAGAAAGAGACTAGAAGAGATAACACACATAATATACAACCCTGGGCCACGAGAAACTTCAGTCAGAACTAGGGAAAATTCCTCGGAGCCTGATATCTTGTTCCTGCCCCTAGCACAAGATCCCTGAAGATAGCTTGTCCAAGGATAACTTACCTTATTCGTAGATTAAAAAAATATATATTAGGAAAGATATCAGCCTAGGATCTATAAGAACACTATATAGTCAGTGTTCGGTAAGTGAAAATGAAAAACATTTCATCAAGAGATCAGTGGCATTATAATTATCTGTGGCAGAATCCTATTGCCTCTGCAAGAGATATTGGCCAAAAAGGGACCCTGTTTCCTGCCTCTGAAGCATATGACTGGTTTCTGGGACCTTTTCTAAGGCTGCCACAGAAAATTCCAGGGCCTCTATAACCATATTTGGCAGCAGAAAAAGCAGAAGCAGCAGCAGTAGAAGAAATATGACATCTAATTTCTGTTTTCAAGCAATCATATACAAATGCGTTTGATGGCCGGATCTAAATTTCACCCAGAACCCAAGATGAAAGGGAGGCTAGGAAGTACAGTTTACGAAAAATACTAATTACAAACAAATGATTAAAGCATAAGTGCACATACAGCTTAATGAATTGCTATAAAGTAAACTTTGATTTAATTACCACCCCCAAACTAAAAGTTTTTAAAAATAGGAAAATATGCTCATTTTTCCTCACGTCGAGAGAAATACAAATCATGACTATAATGCTATGGCATCTTTACATATAAGATTGTCAAAAAAAAAAAAGGTGACATTGATGACATTTTGTTATTGGCAAGAATATGGATAAACGGGTATTAAACTAAATATGCACATAGTTATTGACCCAGTGTTTCACTTCTAGGGCTTTATTCTACCAGTATACACACATCTGGAAATATATCCATTTTGGAATTATTTCTAATAGCAAAAGATTGAAACAAAATATTAAATGGTAATATAAAAAGGGTTGAGTAAAGATGCTTTTATAGTGCATTGTTAAAACTGAATAGCCATTAAAAAGATGAGTCAGCTTTATGTATAATGATATGGAATCATCTCCAAAATGTACTAAGTACAAAAATCAAGGTGTAGAGTGGAATCCCACTATGTATATGAAACACACATATGGTTGTTATATGTAGAGAAAAGTTTCTCTAAAAGACTATTCATGAAACTAGAAGGGCAGTTGTCTTCAAAGGAAAGAAATAGGGTGGGTAGAAAAAATTAGGAGATTTCATAATATACCCTTAAGCACCATTTAAATTTTGCTTCATGAATATGTATAACCTATTCAAAATGGATTTTTAAAATAAGTCACTTGACTTCTACTGACATATTACTTTTTTTGATTTACTATATACTTTTTTTTTTTAAAGCACTGGGCATTTAAAAAGTCATGTAAAATATCCATACATTATAAAATCCACTCTTTAGGTATACAGTTCAATAATTTTTGACAAATAGAGATGTGTCACTATCATCACTATCAAGATGAAAGACGATTTCTAACGCCTATGAACTTCTTTTTAAGAAAAAAAATCCTAGGAGGGGCGGAGCAAGATGGCGGAGGAGTAGGAGACCTGGATTTCGTCTCCTCTCAGGAATTCAGCTGGATAGGGATCAAACCATTCTGAACACCTACAAACTCAACAGGAGATCAAAGAAAAGAAGAGCAACAACTCTCTGAACAGAAAAGCGACCACTTTTTGGAAGGTAGGACGTGCGGAGAAGTGAATCCGAGGCGACATTCGGGAGGATAGACGGTGGGGGAGGGGCCTCCGACAGCCGCTTCTGGCAAGTGATAGAGCCACGGAGCACAAAATCGGAACTTTTAGAAGTCTGCTCCGCTGAGGGACGTCACTCTGGTGGCGAAGTGGGGGGTGGAACCCTCGCGGGACAGTGTGGTCTCAGGACCCTCGGGGTCACAGAAAGACCGGGGGTGCCTGAGTGCGGCAGAGCTCCCAGGTACCGGAGCAGGGAAGCCGGCTGCAGAGACGGAGCCCAGGCGTGGGCTCTCAGCTCGGGGTTGCCATAAACCGTGATCCGCGGCACAGCCGGGCCACTGCTCCTCCAGCAGGGACCCAACAAGCGGCAGATCCGGGGAGACTCACCTTCTTCCCCCGGGAGGAGAGGTGCGGGAGCGCACCGCGGGGATCTGCTGGGTTTGGAGACTCCACCCGGGGTCCGGTGCCAGATAGAAGGGCGCGGTCACAGGCCGGGTGAGTGCGGAGTGCGGCCGGAGACCGGGGAGACGGGAGTGACTGACGGCTTTTCTCTGGGGGCTCGCTGAGGAGCGGGACCCCGAGTTCTCGGCTCCGCCGGGGCGGAGACTGGGAGGCCACCATTTTCACTCTCCGCCTCCAAAGCTGTACGGAGAGCTTGCAGGGAACAAAAGCTCCGGAGAGCAAACCCGAGCAGATTACTTAGCCCGGACCGGCAAGGGCGGGGCACTTTTGCCTCCGGCAAAGACATTTGGGAACCACGGCAACAGGCCCCTCCCCCAGAAGATCAGCGAGAACAGCCAGCCAAGACCAAGTTTACCGATCAATGAGAACGGCAGAACTCCAGCGCTAGGGGAATACTGCACATAGAATTCATGGCTTTTTTACCATGATTCTTTAGTCTTTCAAAATTAATTATTTTTTTTAACTGTCTTTTTTTCTTTTTTCCTTTTTTCTTTTTTTTTGAATTTTTCTTTTTCCCTTTTTCAACCAACATCTTATCAATCCCTTTTTTAAAAAAAACATTTTTATTTTTCATTTTTAAAGTCATATTCTATCCCTTCATAGTAGTTACCCGTATTTTTGGCATATATATATAAGTTGTTCTCTCTTTAAAATCTTGAGATAGTTTCTTCTAACAGATCAAAATATACTCTAAATCTCTAGTGTATGGTTTTTTTCTACTCCCCTGCCTGATCACATTCTCTCCCTTTTTTCTTTCTTTTTTTTTTTTTTTAATCCTCTTCTTTCTTTTTTCAAACAACTTATCAAATCCTTTTTTAAAATTTTTTATAATTTCCATCTTTACAGTTATATTCCATCCCTTCATCATATCAACCCTTATTTTTGTACATATATAAGTTTTTCTTTCTTTAAAATTTTGGGAGGGACTTTCTTTTAACAGACCAAAATACACCCAAAATCTAGTGTGTGGCACTGACCTATAATCCAGCCTGATCATATTTGATCACATTCTGTTTTTGTTTTGTTTTGTTTTGTTCTGCTTTTGTTTGTTTTTATCTTTATCTTTTTCTTTTTTCTTTTTTTCTTTCCTTTTCTTTTTTCTCTCTTTCCCTTTCTTTTCCCACTGCTTCAGGTCTTTTCTGATTTGTTTAGAGTATATTTTCTGGGGACGTTGTTACCCTGCTAGCATTTTGTTCTCTCATTAATCTATTCTCCTCTGCACAAAATGACAAGACGGAAAAAATCACCTCAACAAAAAGAACAAGAGGTAGTACCAACTGCCAGGGACCTACTCAATACGGACATTAGTACGATGTCAGATCTAGAGTTCAGAATCATCACTTTAAAGATACTAGCTGGGCTTGAAAAAAACATGGAAGTTATTAGAGAAACCCTTTCTGGAGAAGTAAAAGAACTAAAATCGAACCAAGTAGAAATCAAAAAGGCTATTAATGAGGTGCAATCAAATATGGGGGCGCTAACTGCTAGGATAAATGAGGCAGAAGAAAGAATCAGTGAGATAGAAGACCAAATGATGGAAAATAAAGAAGCTGAGAAAAAGAGAGATAAACAACTACTGGATCACGAGGGCAGAATTCGAGAGATAAACGATACCATAAGACGAAACAACATTAGAATAATTGGGATCCCAGAAGAAGAAGAAAGAGAGAGAGGTGCAGAAGGTATAATGGAGCAAATTATAGCAGAGAACTTCCCTAATTTGGGGAAGGAAACAGGCATCAAAATCCAGGAAGCACAGAGAACCCCTCTCAAAATCAATAAAAATAGGTCAACACCCCGACATCTAATAGTGAAACTTACGAGTCTCAGAGACAAAGAGAAAATCCTGAAAGCAGCTCGGGAGAAGAGATATGTAACCTACAATGGTAGAAACATTAGATTGGCAACAGACTTATCCACAGAGACCTGGCAGGCCAGAAAGGACTGGCAGGACATATTCAGAGCACTAAATGAGAAAAATATGCAGCCAAGAATACTATATCCAGCTAGGCTGTCATTGAAAATTGAAGGAGAGATAAAAAGCTTCCAGGACAAACAAAAACTAAAGGAATTTGCAAACACGAAACCAGCCCTACAACAAATATTGAAAGGGGTCCTCTAAGCAAAGAGAGAGCCTAAAAGCAACATAGACCAGAAAGGAACACAAACAATATACAGTAACAGTCACTTTACAGGCAATACAATGGCACTGAACTCCTATCTTTCAATAGTTACCCTGAATGTAAATGGGCTAAATGCCCCAATCAAAAGACACAGGCTATCAGATTGGATTAAAAAACAAGACCCATCGATATGCTGTCTGCAAGAGACTCATTTTAGACCCAAAGACACCCCCAGATTGAAAGTGAGGGGGTGGAAAACCATTTACCATGCTAATGGACACCAAAAGAAAGCTGGGGTGGCAATCCTTATATCAGACAAATTAGATTTTAAACCAAAGACTGTAATAAGAGATGAGGAAGGACACTATATCATACTTAAAGGGTCTATCCAACAAGAAGATCTAACAATTGTAAATATCTATGCCCCTAACATGGGAGCAGCCAATTATATAAGGCAATTAATAACAAAAGCAAAGAAACACATCGACAACAATACAATAATAGTGGGGGACTTTAACACCCCCCTCACTGAAATGGACAGATCGTCTAAGCAAAAGATCAACAAGGAAATAAAGACTTTAAATGACACACTGGACCAAATGGACTTCACAGACATATTCAGAACATTCCATCCCAAAGCAACGGAATACACATTCTTCTCTAGTGCCCATGGAACATTCTCCAGAATAGATCACATCCTAGGTCATAAATCAGGTCTCAACCGGTACCAGAAGATTGGGATCATCCCCTGCCTATTTTCAGACCACAATGCTTTGAAACTAGAACTCAATCACAAGAGGAAAGTCAGAAAGAACTCAAATACATGGAGGCTAAAGAGCATCCTACTGAAGAATGAATGGGTCAACCAGGAAATTAAAGAAGAATTAAAAAAATTCATGGAAACCAATGAAAATGAAAACACAACTATTCAAAATCTTTGGGATACAGCAAAGGCAGTCCTAAGAGGAAAGTATATAGCAATACAAGCCTTTCTCAAGAAACAAGAAAGGTCTCAAGTACACAACCTAACCCTACACCTAAAGGAGCTGGAGAAAGAACAGCAAATAAAGCCTAAACCCAGCAGGAGAAGAGAAATCATAAAGATCAGAGCAGAAATCAATGAAATAGAAACCAAAAGAACAGTAGAACAGATCAACAAAACTAGGAGCTGGTTCTTTGAAAGAATTAACAAGATTGATAAGCCCCTGGCCAGACTTATCAAAAAGAAAAGAGAAATGACCCAAATCAACAAAATCATGAATGAAAGAGGAGAAATCACAACCAACACCAAAGAAATACAAACAATTATAAGAACATATTATGAGCAACTCTATGCCAACAAATTAGATAACCTGGAAGTAATGGATGCATTCCTAGAGATGTATCAACTACCAAAACTGAACCAGGAAGAAATAGAACACCTGAACAGACCTATAACCACTAAGGAAATAGAAGCAGTCATCAAAAATCTCCCAAAACACAAAAGCCCAGGGCCAGATGGCTTCCCAGGGGAATTCTACCAAACATTTCAAGAAGAATTAATACCTATCCTTCTGAAACTGTTCCAAAAAATAGAAATGGAAGGAAAACTTCCAAACTCATTTTATGAGGCCAGCATTACCTTGATCCCAAAACCAGACAAAGACCCCATCAAAAAGGAGAATTACAGACCAATATCCCTGATGAACATGGATGCAAAAATTCTCACCAAAATACTAGCCAATAGGATCCAACAGTACATTAAAAGGATTATTCACCACGACCAAGTCGGATTTATCCCTGGGCTGCAAGGTTGGTTCAACATCCGCAAATCAATCAACGTGATACAATACATTAACAAAAGAAAAAACAAGAATCACATGATCCTCTCAATAGATGCAGAAAAAGCATTTGACAAAGTACAGCATCCTTTCTTGATCAAAACTCTTCAGAGTATAGGGATAGAGGGTACATACCTCAATATCATAAAAGCCATCTATGAAAAACCTACAGCGAATATCATTCTCAATGGGGAAAAACTGAGAGCTTTCCCCCTAAGGTCAGGAACGCGGCAGGGATGTCCACTATCACCACTGCTATTCAACATAGTACTGGAAGTCCTAGCCACAGCAATCAGACAACAAAAAGAAATCAAAGGCATCCAAATTGGCAAAGAAGAAGTCAAACTCTCACTCTTTGCAGATGATATGATACTTTATGTGGAAAATCCCAAAGACTCCACCCCAAAACTGCTAGAACTCATACAGGAATTCAGTCAAGTGGCAGGATATAAAATCAATGCACAGAAGTCAGTGGCATTCCTATACACCAACAACAAGTCAGAAGAAAGAGAAATTAAGGAGTCGATCCCATTTACAATTGCACCCAAAACCATAAGATACCTAGGAATAAATCTAACCAAAGAGGCAAAGGATCTGTACTCAGAAAACTATAAAATACTCATGAAAGAAATGGAGGAAGACACAAAGAAATGGAAAAACGTTCCATGCTCATGGATTGGAAGAACAAATATTGTGAAGATGTCAATCCTACCTAGAGCAATCTACATATTCAATGCAATCCCCATCAAAATACCATCCACTTTCTTCAAA
The DNA here is from genome assembly GCF_004348235.1 of Phoca vitulina. Classification (NCBI taxonomy): domain Eukaryota; kingdom Metazoa; phylum Chordata; class Mammalia; order Carnivora; family Phocidae; genus Phoca; species Phoca vitulina. The sequence goes on from NW_022589743.1 coordinate 6,359,757, forward strand.
GAAATGGAACAAATAATCCTAAAATTTGTATGGAACCAGAAAAGACCCCGCATAGCCAGAGGAATGTTGAAAAAGAAAAGCAAAGCTGGCGGCATCACAATTCCAGACTTCCAGCTCTACTACAAAGCTGTCATCATCAAGACAGTATGGTACTGGCACAAAAACAGGCACATAGATCAATGGAACAGAATAGAGAGCCCAGAAATGGACCCTCAACTCTATGGTCAACTAATCTTCGACAAAGCAGGAAAGAATGTCCAATGGAAAAAAGACAGTCTCTTCAACAAATGGTGTTGGGAAAATTGGACAGCCACATGCAGAAGAATGAAACTGGACCATTTCCTTACACCACACACAAAAATAGACTCCAAATGGTTGAAAGACCTCAATGTGAGACAGGAGTCCATCAAAATCCTAAAGGAGAACACAGGCAGCAACCTCTTCGACCTCAGCCGCAGCAACTTCTTCCTAGAAACATCGCCAAAGGCAAGGGAAGCAAGGGCAAAAATGAACTATTGGGACTTCATCAAGATAAAAAGCTTTTGCAAAGCAAAGGAAACAGTCAACAAAACCAAAAGACAACTGACAGAATGGGAGAAGATATTTGCAAATGACATATCAGATAAAGGGCTAGTATCCAAAATCTATAAAGAACTCATCAAACTCAACACCAAAAGAACAAAGAATCCAATCAAGAAATGGGCAGAAGACATGAACAGACATTTCTCCAAAGAAGACATCCAAATGGCCAACAGACACATGAAAAAGTGTTCAATATCGCTCGGCATCAGGGAAATCCAAATCAAAACCTCAATGAGATACCACCTCACACCAGTCAGAATGGCTAAAATTAACAAGTCAGGAAATGACAGATGTTGGCGGGGATGCGGAGAAAGGGGAACCCTCCTACACTGTTGGTGGGAATGCAAGCTGGTGCAGCCACTCTGGAAAACAGTATGGAGGTTCCTCAAAAAGTTGAAAATAGAGCTACCATATGATCCCGCAATTGCACTACTGGGTATTTACCCCAAAGATACAAAAGTAGGGACCCGAAAGGCTACGTGCACCCCGATGTTTATAGCAGCAATGTCCACAATAGCCAAACTGTGGAAAGAGCCAAGATGTCCATCAACAGATGAATGGATAAAGAAGATGTGGTATATATATACAATGGAATATTATGCAGCCATCAAAAGGAATAAGATCTTGCCATTTGCAACGACGTGGATGGAACTGGAGGGTATTATGCTGAGCGAAATAAGTCAAACAGAGAAAGACATGTATCATATGACCTCACTGATATGAGGAATTCTTAATCTCAGGAAACAAACTGAGGGTTGCTGGATGGGGGGTGGGAGGGATGGGGTGACTGGGTGATGGACACTGGGGAGGGTATGTGTTCTGGTAAGTGCTGTGAATTGTGCAGGACTGTTGAATCTCAGATCTGTACCTCTGAAACAAATAATGCAATATATGTTAAGAAAGAAAAAAAGAAGAAGAATGTAGCAGGAGGGGAAGAATGAAGGGGGGGAAATCGGAGGGGGAGAAGAACCATGAGAGACGATGGACTCTGAAAAACAAACTGAGGGTTCTAGAGGGGAGGGGGGTGGGAGGATGGGTTAGCCTGGTGATGGGTATTGAGGAGGGCACGTTCTGCATGGAGCACTGGGTGTTATGCACAAACAATGAATCATGGAACACTATATCTAAAACTAATGATGTAATGTACGGGGATTAACATAACAATAAAAAAAAAATTAAAAAAAAAAAAAAATCCTAGGTACATTCAGAAGATAGTGAGAAGAGAACAATTATAAATCATTAAACATTCAATCACTGTGAACACCCACATTACTTTCATTTTTGCGGGTGCAAAGATGATTAGTGTGTTTTGAACTTTCCGGGTCATTCTTTACATTAGCTTGGTATGAAGGCAAGAAAGATGTTAGAAGAGAAATAAAATGCATTAATCATGCATAGAAAGTCCCAAATGCTAGGTTTTCATGCACTAACACTTCTATAAATATTAACCTTCTCCCAAAAATATAATGTCAGATAATGATAGAAACCTGGTCATAGAGGGTGAAATGACTGTTAATTGCATTTTTGAGTCATTTGGCTAAATTTTCAGCAATATTACATATCTTTTCAAAGTTGTCTTTGTTTAGCCCCATTAGCCCAAGCATACATAATTAGTTTCTGCATCACTGAATGTTAGTCACTTCCCCCACCCCAACAGGCTTCTTTCTTTTTATCTCACTTGTTCTCTCCTTTCCACACATGCTCTGCTCCACCCCCCTGGATATGACCAGGAATGTGAACTATTTTTTAGACCCAGGATACAAATCATGGAATCTCTGTGCTCCTAACTCAGAAGCTAACTATGGATTTGTTAAGGATAATATTGGAATTCTATGAGCAATCCACCTTTCTCCTCTGATTCTCTGCTCAGTTGGCTGCAATTCTAAGGAATGATGAGTTAAATTTTGTCTTGGTAAAAATTCCTTTGCAATTTGTGGACTATTTGTGAAATACAGAATTATTCCCTCCTTTTCATTTCTGCATCAGGTGAATGCACTTTTCCCTCCTTCCCTTAAGAATTTTAAAGTAAAAAAGAAAGTGGCTATGAAGGAACCCCTACGCTTCTAATATCTCCTGGGAAATATTCGGTGGCATCCCTAATGTTTAATAGATTTGAGTCTTTTGGTTTCTCCTAAGTAGTTCTTCCCCATATTCCACTGGGCTGTCTGGGTTTCTTTCTGTGTTGACCTTGCTAATTATATTTTGGCTTCTGCCATCTACTTGAAGGAATTTATTAAACATTAAACAATGGCATTTTATTAGGCAATTAGGAGGAGTGGGAAAAGGAGAGGCTGATTTTTTTTTTTCCCTATCCTTTCACATAAGATGCCTATGTAAATCCTCCCTCAGGCAGAACCTAATGAATTCAAGCCATTGGACCATTACTTTCATTTCCTTTTCAGTTTTGTGGGTAATGTCCAAGCACATGCTTATTTTAAATTAAATAACCTTGTTATCTTTGGAGTGTTTTCATAACCCCCAAACTATATATGCAGGCTTTGAATACCCTTGAAGGTAGGCTTTGACATATCTTCAAACATCAAAAAGATGGTCAATGATTTAAGTATTTCCAGAGCACATTAAAAATCATGAAAATGAGCAAATTTTGATGAGTCTTACTGCATTCCAGAATGTTAAAATTTCAAAGTGCTGTTGGAGGTCCTGTAGTACAATTTTTTCACTTTATAGATGAGTCAGTCGGACCCAGAAATATGCAACAAACAAAACTAGAGAACAGAGCCAATAATCAATCTAAGTCTCTCTGTTTTCAGTCTAAGTTTCTTTCCACTATAACATATTCCTAAAGCCACCTAATACTGATGAAAATGAGATATTTAGAATGTGTTGAAAATACTTTTATTTTTTTTAAGTACATTATATAGCTCTTCGTGGTTTTTACTCAAAATATTGATGAGAGTTGGGGAAGGTCAGTTGCGTTTTTGATTTATGCTGAAATAGCAAGCAGACATAACCAAGCTCTTGATAATCACTCCAGAATTTTCCTATGTATGTCTAGGTATGTTCTTTCATTTATATATAAATCACTTTCTCATCTACAGTCCCAGTCATTATACTTCAATAACGGAAAGTAGTCTCTCCTAGTGATGGGTTGGGCTTTTTGGTTTTTTTTCTGCGAGAAGATCTTCATAAAACATTATTTAAGATAACTTGTACTCACATTAATGTAAATGGAAATTGTTTCTTTCAGAGCAGTAATACTCTTGAGGAAGTCAAGGGGTTGTTTGTAAAATATAAAGCAGGGAGTATTTTACTCTGAATTACACTGCTTATTCAAATATGATATTCTGGGAAGGGAAGGGGGACCAGGCTTTTCATAGCTCTTTACTAATAAATAACAGGTGATAATGGTAATGCTCTGACTACTGAAATATTAAGTGAACAGGTTGAGTTCAGTATTATTTCAATTCTTAAACATCTCTCTGCTCTTCAGACAAGTGTGAAAAAACAATCAGTAAAATAACACAGAAAATAAAATCAGTCCTTAGGACAAAAGCTTATGAAACAAAATGATTAGAAATGCTATTAAAAATGTTAATTCTGTTGTTTAAGTTTTGCTTTCACTGATCAATTGCAATATACCTAATAAAACAACACAATTCTACTTAAATGTAGGTATGAATATCTTCAGGGGAAAAGAGGAAAGAGAATTAAATTATTTGGTGTCTATTATATGTGAGGCATTCTATAAGGCAATTAACGTGTGCAACCTTATTTAAGCTCCATAGCAAACTACACAAGAAAAAAACAGTTTCAGAGAAGTCACTCAACCTACCCAAAGTCACATGGAAAAGCAAAAGCAAGGACAGAAATAGAATTAGATCCCAAATCTGATTGACTTTAATGTCTCAAGTTGTTGAGATAGATACATAGATATAGATATAGACATACAGATAGATAGATCTATATCTCCAAAGTTGAGATTTTATATATATATTATTTCAACATTTCATATATTAATATTAACATTAATATTAATATTATATATACATATATGCATCTTTTTGGCCTAAAAATAATTGCTAAAGGAATTCTTGGCTAGAACTTTGTATAGCCTAGATTATAGAGAGATTGCATTAATAATGGTTATCATTGTATTCTTCCCGCTTTTTCCTTCTCATCCTCATTATCTTTATTCCTTTGAATCACAGGCAACAAAGTACTATATTTTCAAAGCAGATTTTTTTCATGTTTTCCTAAGAGATCTTTTATTCTTCCAATTACTATCTCTGTTGATATCCTGCCATCAACTTTTACAAATGTTCTATTTTTAATTTTCTTTCTTAGGTATTAATGTTTTATACATGATCCTATGCCTATTTTATTGTAACTCAGTTTAAAGTCAAGGTATCAAAATTCTTGTTTGTGTTGACTTTAATTTACAGTATTAATCAATGAAATAAATTTTTAAAAATAAACAAATTGATCTCTGGACATCCCAGAACTTTTTGAGGTATTGAAGAGACATAGGTAAATAAACATATTCTCTGTCTCCTAGGAACTTACATTCCATTTAACAGTAATGATACCTTACATTAACACAGACCTCTATAGCTAATGAAATACTTTAACATGTATTATCTCCTAATGAGATAATTTGCAAAAATATACTAAATTTGTTGGGATATATTATATGGAGAAGGAATTTGAAAACAAGATTTAAATAGCTATAGTCAGTTTCACATTTAACAAAAAAGCCTATTGATGAGGCTAGATTCTATAGTAGAGAGTAGAAAATAAAATTTTCTCCAAGCCTTGTATGATTATGCCTCTATAGGTTTTTAGGAATTTGGCTGAAGAAATTAGGTTATAATTGATGGGTTGTTGTAAGAGGATGGAAGAGAAGGATAAAGCAAATTTCAGGAAGAACGAGGTTTGGGGAAGGTGATTGGAATTGAGAATGGTGGTTTGCTGCTTTGGCTACAAATAAGAATTATCTTGGAGCTTTTAAAAGCATCAATGCCCAAGATTCACCCATAGATATTTTGAATTTATTGTTGTAGGGTGAGCCCCAGGTATTGGCATGTTTCTAATGGGTAACTAGGGTTGAATACCACTCCCTTAGTGTTAGTGCTCAGAGTTTAGTCTGCATTGGAATCACTGGAAGATTTATTAAACTCAGAGTTTCTGGCACATTACATTTGGGTTGGGACCTTATGGACTAAATGTTTGTGTCCCCTTGAAATCTATATGTTGAAGCCATAACCCCCAACACGATTGTATTTGGAGGTAGGGCCTATGAGGAGGTAATAAAGCCCTCATCCAGCAGGGCTGTTGCCCTTATAATAAGGGGAAGAGACACCAGAGCTTTCTCTTTCCACCATGTGAAGACACAGCAAGAAGGTGGCTGTCTGCAAGCCAGGAAGAGAGCTCTTCCCAGAAACCAAATTGGTGGGCACCTTGATCTTGGACTCTCTAGCCTCCAGAACTGTGGGAAAATAAATTTCTGTGTTTAAGCCACCCAGTCTATGGTATTTTGTTATAGCAGTCCTAGAGGACTAAAACAGGGCCCAAGAATTGACATTTCTAAGAAATGTTGCTGATGCTATTATCTCAGGGACCACATTTAAAGAATGACTAGTTAAACAAATAAAAGCTGTCTTAGTAACCAGAAGTCATTATTAATTATGCTCATGCAAAAATAACAGTGTCCACAGTAGTGTTTCACAGTGTCCATATCCTCATAGTTTAGGAGTGAATTTCCTCTGTAGTTTGAGCAAATTGTCTTGCTAATAGGCATTCTGTTTTATCTTAAGGAGTTACAACAGACTATCTTACCTAGAAAACCCACAGAGAAGTGTGTTCATTCACAGTACCTTGTCTACATGTAACTTTGCCCTTTTTGTTTTGTTTCTAAATAGCCTGAGATTTGTTTATTCATTCTAGAGAGAACCAAAGCTGTGGGATTAGTATATTGTGAACTTTTGGGGTCTACTTCTTTAGTTTGTTTTAAATACATAAAAACATACTTTTGAATTATACTACCCACCTATGGTAGGCATTGCTGAGTTGTGGAAGATATTTGGCTATAATTTTCAATAACAAAATTAGTAATTTCATACAAAGAATACAGACTAGGATGATCTTTTCCAATCATAGGACACTGCAAGAAGATTAGTTAAAAGAACAGGTTGTCTTCTTCTGACAGTATTCACTGTCAGAAAATGACAACCTTGACTACCATAAAATAGCAACCCTGACCTCCAAAAATCCTTTATTTTTCTCAAAAACAAGTTGTTCATAGAGGTTATTCATAAAGTACACAATTTAGTTAGAGAAGAACAGAAAGGAAAAGAAAAGGAATCCTATCTTAAAAAGATAAAAACCTGAGAAGGTCTACATATGTGAAGTGAATGAAGACTTTAATTAATCATTTTGGTGCCTTATCCCACAAGCATTGCTATTAATGAAAAATGTAGGTTCTTCTGAGAACTAAGTTAGCTGAATCTGTGGCTTTATGAGTCTGATAAATGATTGGTTGTGTATTTCACTGTCCTCCCTGAATTTAATTCACAGCAGCAGGGAAAATTCTCCTTTGTAGGGTGGCCAGCTAGGGAAATCACTCTGGAAGGAGAGGGAACTGAAAATTTGGAGAAGCAAAGAAAAATGAATCGAGGGATGACATTGGCGGCTTTGAAAAATGGATAAATTCTTGGTTCAAGAACACGGACAATGCTATTCAAGGACTCTGAATAATGAGACCACTTGGGTTTGTACATGGAGATTACTGGCTGCCAAGGCATTGTCTCCACCTACCACAAATAGCATCATCTGCTCAAGAAACAAAAACTGGAGTGTCCTCATTTTATAGACGGTTTGTGCAAGAGGAAACTATCTGCTTTATGCACATGGTGAAATAAGTATGTACAGTATTTTCTCTTTCCTAACAAATAGACAAGTTTTTGTTTTGTTTGTATCAGAGATTCATCTGGAAAAACTCAAATAATACTGTAAGGAAATCAGAGGGCCAATGTGTGGAATAACCCAATCTCTAGAATTTGTGGACTATAAAGAGTAGACTGAATGAAATATTAAATATACTTCTTAGCTTCCCGTGAATTGTGGAAAGTGGGAAGTACGTGTATTTCAGATATACAGTCAAGAAAAGGTGACCAGAACTTTCTTTATTGGTTCCCAAGCTTTTTGATTTGGTATGAGTAATAATACTACAGTTGATTATAAATCTCATATTTAAAAAATTGTCCAGTGAAAATATTCTTGTCACCCAGATGGTTTAGTGTCTACTCAGGTTAGAAGGTTTAAATATTGCCAAGTAACTCTTCTTTATTGATAAAGAACTTTTGAATAGGCTCAGATAAGAGACTTTTTGAAGAAACATCTTTCTATTTTTCCTAAATTATGGATTTGGCAGTTTTCTGGATATATCTTTCAAAATGTACTTTGGTTTCCTTTTCAAAAAAAAATGCTAATCTAAGTTTCTCAAGACAGCACGCTACTGAGGATGAAGCAGAATTTAAGCAGATAGATCAGTATTGACTATCGTTAATATTGCATGGAGAAATCTTTTAGGAACAAAATGAAATTGTTTCCAGCTTGTATTGGTCTCTCTGCTGAGTTTCATTCAAACTTTGACTCTGGACAGCAAACAATGATTAAATAAGTAATGTAACCTAAAAATGAGCTCCCAGGCAATGCTTCTCATACAAAATACAAATCTTACTAAATCTATAACGGCCAAAATAGCTATTGATGGGAAGATTGAATACTGAGGTAGTTTAAGACAGTGGTTTTTAAAAATTTTGTTTCTTAACCCATTTCCTTTTTTTTAAAAAATTATTCTAGTGACATGAAATCATATTTGGTAGATCGAGATTCAAGACCTACTGATATGCTGTTAGATAACTGTTGTCCTCCAAGCTGATGATAGTTTCATTGTCTTAAATTATAAAAAGCCACAATAGATGGCTTGCCATCCTTTCTATTAAAATTTAGAAACCAACACTTCTAAAACAGAAATCCTCATTTGGGGCAGCTGAATTCCACTATATATATATATATATATATATACACATACATACATATATATATGGCTTATCTCCAAAAAGAAATCTATATAACCTATCAACTAATTGAGTTACATGAAACCTAACATTTCCCAGAAAAATCTCCAGGAGTCTGTATTGCAAAACAATTATATGTTTCCTATATGTGACATTAAGATATTTTTCTAGTATCAAACAATTAGAGTCATGACATTTTGGCACAGCTACCTTGATGTGATTTTTCAAATACATTTTTTACAAGGACTAAAAGCAAGCCATTCCATTTGAGGCGTTGTAAAAGGGGGGAAAAAAGACTACTATTTTAGCAAGAGCCAAAGACTGAGGCAGCCCTAGGAATACAGTTTGGACAAGATTAACGAAGTCTTTTCCTCTATTGAGCATACCTTTTGTTGCAGAAACATGCCTACTAAGAATTACAAAATTATTTAATTTTCATCATAATGCAGGCTGTGAAGGGAAATTATAGGTTCAGAATAGGATTACCTGATTTCTCCTGGGACCCAAGGAAATGTTTATTGATGAAGTGATGTTCATGCTGAGCTCACAAGAATGAGGAGGACTTATCTGGATCAAGGATAGCAGAGAGTGTTCCAAATATGGAACAGATTGTGTGAGGACCTTGAGGCAGGAAACAACAGATTTAGGAAACATAATAGATCATTCAATAGATTGAAAGAAAACATTGAGCCAAGAAAGGAGCAGGAATGATAGATAAGTCTCATGAGGAAAGCAGGTCTAGATGATGGAGGGATGTGAATCTACATTGAGGAGTTTGGTCTCTGTTCTAAAAGTTGTCTGTTAGTCAGTTCTGTTTAAGATGGACGTTAAAGGGTGCCTGGGTGGCTCAGTTGGTTAAGCGACTGCCTTCGGCTCAGGTCATGATCCTGGAGTCCCTGGATCGAGTCCCACATCGGGCTCCCTGCTCGGCGGGGAGTCTGCTTCTCACTCTGACCCTCCTCGCTCTCATGTTCTCTGTCTCTCATCCCCTCTCTCTCAAATAAAAAATCTTAAAAAAAAAAAAAAAAAAAAGATGGACGTTAAAACTTTATGAGCCTGAAAGAATTCTCAACCAAATTTAGTCTTGTCTCATGGCTTGATTAGTTTAATTTCAAAATGATTCAGTCCACAATAGCTCAAGGGGATGAAGAATTTGCCTTAATAAATTACTTTGTTGTTCACTCAGCCCCCAGACTGTCAGCTCCTCGAGGGGCAAGGACCACATTTTCTCCAAGTCATGTAAATTTTCTGAAGTGTTGGCAGCACTCTGTACCCTGTGGAGTACTCAGTACCTTTTGTTTGATGTTGCTGATGAGACCTAAAAAATAATCCCTTAAAATACCTACTATTAAAATGTAGCAAAACGGATACATTGGTCTTTCTCTCTTCTCATAGACCATAAGACATGTATATTAAAGTGATAATTTATATGAAAAAGCATCTGCTATCGTTCACATAAGTATGGTTTTTATGAACTACAAATGCTTTTCACCAGTATTTAAAAAGCTTAAATTGAAAAATGAATAAATAAAAGTGATGGATAACCATTGATCACTTTCAGTAGGATAATTAGAGGGCTGGATTTGTGATTTCAGTGAAGGAAAAGGTACAGTGTGTTAATGAATTTGGAAATGCTAATTGGATGGCTTTTTAAATCATCCAGGTCAGAGACTAAGGGAGCCTGGATTGGGTTTTGGCAAAGGAATAAAAGAAGTGGATATATTTGAGCAGTAACTACAGATGGTTAGGATATATGGGAAAGGAAGAAGTCTTGGAGGATTATGAGGTTTCTTTCAAGAGCTATGAAATGAATGGCTATATTATGCTGTAATGGAACTAATATTGTTTGAAAAGCAGAATCTGTGGTGGGGTTGAGGGCTGAGGGAGGAGATTATGAATGCAGTTTTATACCTGAGTTCGAAATCCCTATGAAATATCCCAATGAAGTTGTCAAGTAGGCAGTTGGATGTATTAAGCTATAACTACGAAAGATTTGAGACTAGACCTACAGCGAGATGTCCTGGCACGGGGAGGGGCTACAGTAAGATCTTCTGCCATGGGACGGGGCTACAGTTAGATCTACCAAGGGGCGGGGCTACAGCAGGGGGCTCAGTAAAAATTGTCACAGGGAGAGTTTAAGTAACTTGCTCATCATGGCACCAAGGCTAAGTAGGTAAGAAGGGAGTTAGCCACAGGCCTGCAGTCCATTCTCTCCCTTTTCTGAGGAATACCTCTGGAAAGAAAGAAATGTAACCTGATCAAATCTCTTTATAGATATGCTAATGACAGAGTTCCTGGCAAGCACCCTAGTAGTACTTACTAACTGGAATGTCCTTTTCCATGTAATGCTTTTAGGGCATTTACCTGGTCTTTCCAGGATGGCTTAAGATAAACCTAGAAAATGTCACATAAGTTATGTCACTATTGGAACATAAAATGGAGTTTTGTTGTTCTTTTTTGAGTAATACATATATGGAAATCACTTAGATTTCTCATAGATTATATATGGAACTATATATATGGCCCCTATGTCTTAATGTGACCAGAAAGCATATGAGAACTTGCAGTGACAGTCTGAATTTCTCCCTGTTTTTCTTGTGCCTTGTGAATACTTGTGTCCTTGAACCTAGGACCTAAGACTGACCTTAAAAAAAAAAAAAATTGAAAATTAGGTCAAGGATGAGCTGGCAAAGGAATTTGAAAAGTAGTTATCAGAGAAATATTAGAAAAGAGCAGGAAGACGTGGTGTCACAGGAACCAGGAAATAAAGCTGATATTTTCATCCCTGAGCCTTATCCCATTGCTGAGCCTCCCTCCAGTACCCGGCATAGGCTTGAAGATGAGCCGGGCTACAGACTGTTAAGGACAAAGAATCGTGTGGGTTAGGGATAATAAACGTGAGGATGAGTCTCAGAGAAATGGGTGGCAGTCAGGGAGGAGGTTTGGTCAGGGATGGGGTGAGGGAGGACGTAACAGTTAGGCACCACCCAAGTCAAATTATGTATAAGCATAAGACAGGAGTACTATACCAGCTTAATTCAGAAAAGCTCTTCAGTCATTTTAAGCAGAATATTTGCTCAGTTTCTAACAATTCTCTGATATCCTGAGTGATTTGCTGCTCACATTCACTAATTACTTCATGAGCATTATGGTGGTCATACTTATTTACTTTCCAATAATAATTTCAGAATACTAATGGAATTTATTTTGCTTTCTCTTTGAAAATCTAGCCGACAAATTAATCTGCTTTTTGTAAGCTTCCTAATTGTAGTAATTTTGTTTGATTGAATCTATATTAGGCACTGGAGTAGAAAGGGGAGAGGAAATTGTGGGTTCATAAAAAGATCCCTTAAATCCACTGTCAGCTGTATAGTCAATCTTCGATTAAATTTTTTCTCAGTTGTTCCAGTAAAATACAATGCCATGAATAAACTTAAAAGTGATAGTTTTAGGATAAATAATCGAGATCACATAGCCCAATCAAAAATAGGTAACATTTTTCTGGTTTATAAAATTAACACAGGCTCATGGAAATTCTAAAATGACAGAAATGAAGAGAGTAGAAAGTGGACATCATAATGGGTGAGGGTCAGGGATATGTGCTGTGCACATTATCTGGTAATTAAGAAAAAAAGGGCCATTTTGATGTAACTATGTCAATACTTCGTTAAAATATCCTTTGCATAAAAATGATTGTATCAAAACTGCTAAATCAAAATGGCTATCACCATAAAAATCTACGGCAAACTCCTAGAGCATTCAATAGTAAGTGCTAAAGAAGTTTCTCTGGCACTCTAGTCCTTTTGGAATACTTTGAGAAATCAGGGTTTGTGTTCAAACTATTTTGAGAAATGCTGCACACTACCACCCTCTTGCAAATTTACAATGTGCATTAATATTTTAAAGGTTATGAAAAATATTTTTTGAAGCCTGCTTAAATTAATTTACTCCAGAATTTCCGAAAGTAATTTGATCACAGGACTCTGAATGTGTGTGTTTATAAAATGTTACTGGTATTTGCTCATATTTATTTAGCATTTATTTCGTTGAAAGCATAATGCTAAGCACTTTATGTGCCTATTTCAAATAAATCTTAACCAACCTAGGTAGTAGTTACTATTATTATTGCCACTTTACACAGAGAGAAAGTAAGACATAACACAATTAACCTATTGCCAAGGTAATCTAGCTAACACCTTAATTTAGCCAAGAAGAATCTGGGACTGAATTCCAGCTTAGGTCTGACTGAATCCACAGCTTGATCTCTTAAGCATTACCCTGCACTAATCTCTAATATTCCATGGAATTTTTGCTAATTTTGATATAACTTTTGGGGCTTCAGCAGTTAATTTCTAAAAAGAAGAATCATGACTCTGCCCTTCATATCTCTCAGTCTTCATCTTTCTTGAAGTGGAATTGCTGCAGTTTTGTTTTGGTCTATTTCTCAAAGCACACAGCTGCCTCTGTAATTGGCCCTATCGTCAATCTAGACTCAAGATCCTTGATAGAATATAAGATTTCAAATTCCCCACTGCCACTGCCCAACTCTTACTCAAATTTCAGTGACAAGTAGTTCAGATGAACTGCATAAAAAATATGAAATCCATTCGTTCTTCCCAATATTCTAAAAAATTGTTACACCTGATAGAACCACATGATCACAGACAGTTCTCTCTTTGAATCAATTGCTCTGAATTATGTTTTAGTGTTAAGTATATTCTCAGTGAGGAATGCTATTAGAAGCAAAATTTATACTATATTTGTAGTGGAATTAGCTGACATCCCTTGTTTCAAGCAATGATTTATAGTCATTAATATACACAGTGCTTTAGAAGACATTCAGGGGGAAAAAAAGAGATCTTTGATCAGGACTGGGGTTTGCCCATGAGCAACCATATCTGGTGGAATCACAGTGGGGGTGCAGAAGGCAACAGAAACCAGACTGCAGGAAGAAGACAGCCAGGAAGGAGCCAGTCAAACATCAGTGTTTCAGAAGCTTAGCGTGACACGTGTAGATGGAATCTGCCATGATCTGGCTATCTGTCCTTAATAGCAGAGAATTGACTGGAACACCATTAACACAGTTGAAATTAGCAGAGTGAATGCAGCTCACCTTTGTGTAGCCCATGATAGAGCCCTGACTTAGCTAGGGTCAACTCTGAGCAACTGCCAGAACAACTTTCTAAATAAAAAGATGGAGGATTGGAAATATTTGGGGGGGTGGGAAACAGTCTCTACAGGGGATGAAATTCCAATCAGAGCAGAAGACCTGGAACTAACAGGATCCATTAACATAAATGTAATGGAATTATATGGCTGAGTTGGTGAATGTTGAGATACCCCAGGCACATAACAATGTATTTACATGTGTTCACTTCAAACTGTTCTCTCTTAAAGCAAATTCATGAGGGAAACTTTCACCTAGGTTTTAATTCCAAAAGAAGCTCTGCTTCTCTGAAGATGCTCAGGTAGTAGGTGTGTGTGTGTGTGTGTGTGTGTGTATTGATCCCATATTGGTAAAATTGACTCTTTGGTGTATATATAGTTCTATGAATTATAACACATGTATAGATCTATGTATTCACCTCTACAGTCAGGATACTGTCGGAATTGTTTCATCACTTCAAACCACTTCTTCGTGCTACCATTTCATGGCCAGAGCTTTCCTCCACCTCTAGCTGCTTAATAACTACTGATCTGCTCTCTGACAGCATAATTTTGCTTTTGTGAAATGTCAAATAAATGCAGTATGGGGTCTTTTGAGACTTGCTTCTTCTACTCAACTAATGACTTTGAGATTCATCCAGGTTATTACATTTTTATCACTGAGTAGGATTTCATTGCATTACTGTATCACTGTTTATACATTCACCCATTGAAGGACATTTGGGTAGTCTTTAGTTTTTGACAATTATTAATGGAGATGCTATAAATATTTGTGTACAAATTCCTGTGTGAGCATAAGTTTTCATTTTTCTAGGATAAATACCTAGGAATGGTATTGCTAGAACATGTGATAGGTATGTATGTAACTTCATAAACTGACAAAAGTATCTGTGATGTGATTTATAATAAGAAACATGTATTTGGTATTCAAACCCTTTTCTGGCAAGATAACCTAAAACTCTTGGAATTTCCTAAGTGATGAGAACTATGAAGGTGTCTTTTGTTATGTTAATGAGGTGAAGTCTAGAAAGCACTTAAGGATGGGGACTGGTTCCCAGGGGTGCCCACCATGTGATTAGAGGGTTGGAAATTCTAGTCCCATCCCCTGACTTCTGGGAAGGGGATTGGAGCTGAAGGTTGAATTCAATCACTGAAAGCCAATGATCTAATCAATTATGCCTATTTAATGAAGCCTCCTTAAAAATCCAAAAGGAAGGGGTTTTGGAGAGCTTCCAGGTTGGTGAACACATGGAGGTGCTGGGAGAGTGGGGCACCTGGAGTGAGCATGAGATCTCCACCCCCTTTCCCTATACCTTGCCCTATGCATTTCTTCCATCTGGCTGCACCTGAGTCATATCCTTTTACGGTAAACCAGTAATCTAGTAAGTAAAGAGTTTCTCTGAATTCTGTGAGCTGTTCTAGGAATTTAATCAAACTCAAAGAGAGTTTGTTGGAACTGCAGATCTATGCTCAGCTGGTCAGAAGTGCAGGTGATATTTTTAATTTGCAATTCCCTGATGACATATGATGTGGAGCATCTTTCCATACTCTTCTTTGTCATCTGCATATCCCCTTTGATGAGGTGTATGTTAAGGTCTTTGGCCCATTTTTAAATAGGACTTTTTTGTTTTCTTATTGTTGAGTGTCAGCGGTTCTTCATATGTTTCCTATAATGATCCTTTATCAGACATCTTTTGTAACTATTTTCTTCCAGTCTGACTTGTCTTCTAATTTTCTTGATATTGTCTTTCACAGAGCAGAAGTTTTTGATTTTAATGAAGTTTATCCAGTATTTCTTTCATGGATAGCACCCTTAGTGTTGTATCGAAAAAGTCACTGCAACATCCAAGGTTATCTAGATTTTTCTTTTATGCTATCTTCTAGGAATGTTACAGTTTTGTGTTTTACATCTAGGTCTCTGATCCATTTTAACTTAATTTCTATAAAGGGTGTAAGGTCTGTGTCTAGATTCCTTTCTTTTGCATATGGAGGTCTAGTTTTCCAGCACCATCTATTGAAGAGATTATCTTGGCTTTATTGCTTCACCTTTGGTCCTTATGTCAAAGATCAGCTGACTGTATTTATGTGGGTCTATTTCTCAGCTCTCTATTTCATTGATCTAGCTGTATATTCTTTGACCAATACCACACTGTCTTTATTACTGCAGCTTTTCAGTAAATCTTGACATCGGATAGTGTCAGTCCTTCAACTTTGTTCTTCTCCTTCAATATTGTGTTGGCCTATTTTTTTTTTTATTTTTATTTTTATTTTTTTGAGCATCAATAAATGTTAGTTATTTATTCTTATCATTAGTATTTTTTTTTAAAATTTTTTATTGTTATGTTAATCCCCATACATTACATCATTAGTTTTAGATGTAGTGTTCCATGATTCACTGTTTGTGCATAACACCCAGTGCTCCATGCAGAACATGCCCTCTTTAATACCCATCACCAGGCTAATCCATCCTCCCACCCCCCTCCCCTCTAGAACCCTCAGTTTGTTTTTCAGAGTCCATCATCTCTCATGGTTCGTCTACCCCTCTGATTTCCCCCCCTTCATTGGCCTATTTATTTTTAACTTAGTTTTTTTTTTTCTTCCTCTTGAGTTTTGAAAGTTCTTTAATATTTTCATTTTATTTTTTTTAAAGATTTTATTTATTTATTTGACAGAGAGAGAGAGAGAGAGAGATCACAAGTAGGCAGACAGGCAGGTAGGCAGGCAGAGGGAGAGGGAGAAGCAGGCTCCCTGCCGAGCACAGAGCCCAATATGGGGCTCAATCCAGGATGCCGGGATCATGACCTGAGCCGAAGGCAGACACTTAATCGACTGAGCCACCCAAGCACCCCTAAAGTTCTTTAATATTTTTAATACAAGTCTTTCACCAGATAAATGATTTCTAAATATTTTCCCCTGGTATATATTTTTCTCTTTTCTAGTCATGAAAATATGACTCTTTATCTCAAGGTCATGAAGATTTTTCTCTACAAGTTTGTCAAAAAGTACAAGATTATTTCTATGAGGATGAGATCATTTAGGCTATTTCTCTGACCGCATATCTGGTAGATACTAGATGAAAGATGGTGCCTTTTAATATAGTTAGGTTAATGTATTCTGGTTTGCCTCTTTTTGTTCTGAATATGTTTAAATCATTAAAGAACAGATTTTAAAATAAACCTATTTGATTCTTTTCATGCAATGGAACTGGAAACTAATTTATTATATTTTGTGTGGACATAATTTTATATATGTACTGTAAGTTGCCTTCATGCATTTATAAATATTTGAGTACTGACCATGTGAGAGGTACTGTGGAGGATATCAGTGATTAAATCACAATAAAACCCTTCCCCTCATGGGAAGGATATATTTCAGTGATATATGGATAGAATATAGATATAGATTATACACTATTACATAGCATATAGATCATATATCATATAGATTATATATGACCTAAATCATATATATTTAATATGTGTATATTCAATTTACACTGACTCGAAGGAGAAAGACAAATAACAATTTAAATGTTATTAGTAATTCTTTCTGCCATTTTAGTTAATGAACTATTCCCCCAAATCCTTTTGAGATAGGAGCTGTGAATGAGGTCTTTCTTCCATAAATCTCAGTTTCCAAATGAATCTGTTGATGCAAGCATCTCCTGAGGTAACCTGAGCCCAAGATTAGAAGCCATATTTTTCCTAGAATATGGTTTTAAAATGCTGGGTTGGGACCTTATTTGTTGGCCAACTTTCTTAGGAATTTTCACTGATGTATTTTGATTATAGTCATTTATTTTTTACATACTAGAGTCCAATCCTCATGTACTAACTCTGTGCCTTTAAGTTATATGTAATGATCATTTTAATAAGGGTGATGGATTTTAATTTTAATAAGGGTGATGGATACACATCACTAAAATATGCTATATGTTGACTATTTTAATATAAACATTACTTTATCACTTTTCATATTATCAAAGTAGTTGAACAAGTCCATTTTCATTCTAGAAAGATTTGTGGCTGTGGACACAAATATTTATCACAGAATAGAATACAGATTTGATAGCATTCAAGATAGTACAGTGCAGTGATAAAAGCGGAAAATAAATGTGGTAAGATATAGAATAACAAGTATGTAACAGAATATCTTTCACAATTGTGAAATGTTCTTAAAATCACTTAGAGCTTTCTAGTACCAAAATCAAGTCAGAAACCTAAGAGTTATATGACACAATGCCTACAAACAGAGCAATATTTTGAAGTGAGGGCAAACAAATTTAAGACATATTACTTCCAAGTGTTTCCATAAAGGGGTACTAAAAAAACATTGGAAGAAATATGCTATGTAAATGCAAGGCTTCACATTATGGCAACAAAGGGTTGCCTTGTGAAATCTTAGACTGATTATTATTTGTAATTGAGGAAGCACATTGACAACTAAGTTTTGGTTTGTAGAAATAGTTATGGTAGTACATAAATTTCAAAGTTTTTTAAAAAAGTGTGTTTTAAGATGTTAACTATTGCTTTGACAAAAAAAAAGTTTACAATATAGTTTGTTTTACAGCTATCTTAGATTGTGCAGATGTAAACTTGAGAATGAATTAGCCCATAATTGAAGTTAGTTTTGTCCATTTACTGAGCTTTTTCCATTTAAGTAAAAGAGGAGAGAACTATAAAGAGAGGGAAGTGGAAATAAAGTATTTCCAGGAACAACTTTTGTGGGAGAAGACAGAGTAGCTTGAAAAACCAAGCCTTAAGCATAAACTCTTGGTATGTTTTCCCACCTTCCACTGTTGCTTCCCCCACCAACAGTTTAGTCCATCTTAATACTATATAATGATTGAGTCAATTTTTATGAATGATAAAGAGAGAAGAACACTGCCAATGTATCAATTTAATGAACATTATCATTAGGAGGATATAGTCAATCCTAATTAGTCCCAGATTCATAATTGTGATTTGGACCACTTGCTAAAATTCATTGGTAAGCCCAAAATCAATACTCACAGCAGTTTCACAGCCATTTGAGGATATGGGTAGAATGTTGAAAATTTGAGCTGTCCAACAGGCATGTTTCCACCTGAGGTTGAACAAGGTGACTTCCACTTTCTTGTTTCAGCAGTCATATTATAAACAAGTATCTTTTTTGTGCTCTATTTAGTGTCACATTTTTGCACTTTTTGTTCATTTTGGGTTTTTTTTTGTTTAAAATGGCCCACAAACATAGTGTTAAAAGTGCTGTCTAGCACTCCTAAGCCCAAGACAGCTCTAATGTGCCTTACAGAGGAAATATACGTATTAGATGAGCTTCATTCAGGCATGAGATATAGTACTATTGGCCATGAGTTCAATGTTAATGAATCAACAATATATTTTAAAAATGTGACTTTAAGCAGAAACACATACTTTTAAAAAGGTTGTAGACTGATCAGATGATGAAAATATTGTGACCAAAGGCTCACAGGAAGCTAACCCAGTATTTCCCTTAGGAGTAATGGTTTAGTATTTGCTAATTCTATGTTTGCAGCAACTTTATAACTACCATGAATAAGAAGAATCAACTGTATATTACATGCAAATGTATAATTTTCTCAGATAAAAATAAGTTCTACAATAATCTTCAGTAGTGACTCTACTGAAGCAATTATTTGATTTAATTGATTCTAGTTATGCAGAGCTTAATTTAAATCTTTATTCAAGCATCTAAGTAATGCATCCAACTGGAACATAAATATACTTGTACCTATAAGGATGATATTGTCAAATTAAAAATTTATAGTTAAATAATTGAATAATTTCTGCAGAAGGAAAGCAGATACTGTCACTATTATTACTTCTTCCTTTTTCATAAAAACACAAGATATTTGTTAAAGTTTGTACAACAGTCATTTTAAAGACCAGATACTTTTTTAGATTTAAACTCCATTCAATTCCACATTATTTGACACCTACTATGTATGGATCATTCTATGCACTAGGTCCTATTGATTCAGAAACAAGAAAGAAAAAGAGAAAGAGAAAGAAAGAGGAAGGAAGGAACGAAGGAAGGAAGGAAAGAAGGAAGGGAGAGAGAGAGGAAGGGAGGGAGGGAGGGAGGGGGGAGAGAGAGAGAGAAAAAGAAAGAAGGAGGGAAGGAAGGAAGGAAGGAAAGAAAGAAAGAAAGAAAAAGAAAGAAAAAGAAAGAAAGAAAGAAAGAAAGAAAGAGAAAGGGCATGGCCAGTACCCTTTCAGGGTTCATAACTGTGTGTGTGTGTGTGTGTGTGTGTGTGTGTGAGAGAGAGAGAGAGAGAGAGAGAGAGAGAAATACATTTAGCTAGAGTTTATATAAGGAAGGCAGTTATTTACTCCCTTGGATCAGAGAAGAATTCACACAAAATAGATTCTTGAGCTAGCCTTGGATTTTGTCAGTGGGGTACAAAAGTAGAACAAAATTATGCAAAGATAAATGAGTATGGAGTATTGAAGTCACTGTGCATAGTTAAACTCAACATGGTTGGAAAAAGAATTCCTGTGAAGTCTTCCCCAAAGCAAAGAAGAATAATTGTGTTTGCTTCAGCTTGCTTCTATGGTAATCTATTGTTAACTGCCTAGCAGGTGGCATTGATATTATAGATAACTTAAGTTTACCTGTGGAAACACCTTACAGGGTAACCTGAACGTAGCAGACAAAGGAGGTGCCCTTGGTGTTTGTCAGGGACTTGGATGTAAATATTATGCTTTCAGCAATGAACAAATCAGCAAGTAGTTTCCAACTAGGTGTCAGAGAGGAAAATTAAGGGTTATGGATAAAAGAATTAGAGCTGGCAAAAAGAGAGGGGAATAAAAACACACTATGCCAGACATAGGCAAAACTCATAAAATAAAAGAAATTTAATACTTAATTAAGCATTTATTTTTGCCCCCAGAACTGTACTGTTTTCAATTATATTATCTAATTTAATACTCAACTCTGAGGTAGCATGTCGCTCAACAAAATAAAGAAATGAGTGTCAGAGAATTGTATGGCCTGCTCTAGGTCACATAGCTAAAAAATATGATTGTTAAGACTAAAATCTGAATCTTTAAATTTCTCACATGGCAATATATGGTACTACTTTCCTCCCTTACTTATAAACCTCTTCCTAAACACTAGGGAGAAAGAGAGAAAGAAAAAGAAAGAGAGAGAGGGAGAGAGAAAGAAAGAGAAAGAAAGAAAGAGAAAAAGAAAGAAGGAAAGAAAGAAGGAAAGAAGGAAGGAAAGAAGGAAGGAAAGAAGGAAAGAAAGAAGGAAAGAAAAAAGGAAAGAAAGGAAAGAAGGAAAGAAGGAAAGAAGGAAAGGAAGAAAGAAAGGAAGAGAGAAAGGAAGAAAAGAAAAAAGAAAAGAAAAGAAAATAAAAGAAAAGAAAAGAAAAGAAAGAAAAAGGACATGGCCAGTGCCCTCTCAGGGTTCATAACTGTGTGTGTGTGTGTGTGTGTGTGTGCGCGCGTGTGTGTGTGTGTGACAGTGATAAATACATTTAGCTAGAGTTTATATAAGGAAGGGAATTATTTATTTTCAGTTTAGGCTCTTCTGGTATCCTTTCAATTTTCATGGTTACCACTTTAACCCGAAGAATATTACCAAGGGCTTCCCTTTTTTGGCAAGACCTAGGCCAAATTTCCTCCCTCACTGAAATGTACTCTGAAGATGTAGTTTTGAATTTTAGCTCTGGCACCAGAAAACAATTCCTCTGCACATGTTTGTATGTATATTTGCATATATATTTTCATATTCAGATATTTTTAAGTGCTTGTGTTCATATATAATGCATCTTGCTTCAAACATGATTTAAAATTGTTAATAAAAATAACAAGCAATAAAACAACTTACTAAATTGTTTAAATATTTGAAGAGTACTTCTCATTTAAGAGGGAAGACTGTCATATACATGTACAAATGCTTCTTCCTGGGACTTCAATAAAATAATAGTAGACTAAAAGTGCATAGATTCTTAATGATGATTAAAGTAGGAAGAGAATCAGCATTGAATGAGGAATTTCAATAAATTTTTTGAAGATGAAAGCAGACAAATGAGGGTTGACCAGAGGAGTAGGGCCATGGACACAGATGGAACTGCAAGATCACTTGGGGGGACCTATTTAACTATAGTGATTCTAGAAAGAGAGAATAACAACAATGAACAGGAAAAAGGAACTTACTAAGGAAACAATGCCAGCAGGAAATTAATCTTAACACTGAAGGGGACTATCAAAGTCCAATCAGGAGGAATGAAAATTACCCAATTGTGAAATTTTAGAAGATGAAAGATTTAAAGAAAGAGATGAGAAGAGATGGGAGGAGGGAGGCAGAGAAGAAGGGAGGGAGGAAGGTAAGGTGGGAGAGAGAGAAAGAGAATGAGATTATAATACTGAAACATTATATGGGTTAGATAGTATGCCCAAGTTATTGGAAGAACTAAATAATTTGGCAAAGACAGACCGGAGGGGGGTGGGGGGCGGGAGATGGTTAGAAATGTCTAAATAAAAAATAAAAGCTATACAAGAGAAAATTTCATCACAGCTTACTATTTGACTCTGTAGAAAAATATAATTGGAAATTCATAATAAAAATAAAATATTTTTATTGATATTCAACTCATAAAATTAACTTGGAGACAAAAACACAGAAAATATAATTTCAGAATAAGTATAAAAATACAGACAATAAAAATTGGGAGAAGAAATAGAGAAATAAAGATCCAAGGAAGTTTAGACGGGCTAATATGCATGTTTTGTACACTGGGGAGGCAAGAAACATACAGTATAATTAGCATTTTCTATAAAAAATGAAGAAATAAAGACATTTAAGTAGCCTAAATATGTCAGTCACCTTCCCTTTGGAGCTGGGATGAACCTCATGGGAATGAACGGGGACTTTAGATACTGAGGCACAGACAAGGTATTATTCCTTTCAATTGAATATTGCCATTTGACTCTCAATATTCATTCCATTCCTCTTGTTAGGGATGGTCTTAAGCAGAATGTGATCTTAAGACTTGACCCTATCCCCAGGCAAGGACTCTGATGAGTCTAAGCCAATTAATTCAATTCTTTTAATTCCTTTCCCCTTGATACAGTTTGCTTTAGGAACCCAGGTTTAAGTTAATCTGTACAAATCAGTCTCCTGGTGAAAGTTCCTGGAACAGGGATAGATATATAAGTTGGTCCAATTAAACCGAAAGAGAAACATCTTATCATACGCTTCATGGAATGTAATAAAGAAGGCAATGCTAAGTTGCTGCTGGCAACCATCTTGTGACTATGAGAGAAGCAAAGGGCAGAGCCAAGAGAATTGCAGAGAAACAAGAGTTTTGCCCAAAATGTGCATGACAACCATACCCCCCTCTATTCTAGCAGATATATGAAACCATCAAATCTTGTATTGTTTTAGGTAAGCTGACGTAGGTTAGAAGAGCCTAAGCTGAAAGTACCCTATTAGAAATACCACCTCAGCTGTAAGTCAGCCCTGCAGCCTCATGAGTGTCATCTGAGGAGTCAATGTTTTTCGTTATTAACCCCCTTCTTTAGACACAAGAGCATCATGTAAGGAGTAATCATACCTCCTTTTCTCCCTGGCTTCTTATAGGCACAATGATGGGGGTAATGATTCAATCAACTCTAACAGATTCTATCTAAAACACTAAAACTATCTAAATCCTGTGCTATACAACTCTAAATAGATAATGTACTAAATCTTAACCAACTCCCTAAAGATACACTACAAATAACTTTGTGAGAATGCTACAAGTATTTTGTTGGTGTGATATTTAAGGTATGGATAAAATGCTGGAGAAACCATAGAGGTTACCATAACAAAATTTAGGGAAAGGACACTTTTCTGTCACCTTAATTGCAAAAAATTGAGGCATCTGAGGTTAGT
This sequence comes from Phoca vitulina, assembly GCF_004348235.1. NCBI lineage: Eukaryota > Metazoa > Chordata > Mammalia > Carnivora > Phocidae > Phoca > Phoca vitulina. The sequence continues at coordinate 6,383,447 of NW_022589743.1, forward strand.
GTTAATGACCAAGGATACCAGCATATAGTTCAACTTTCTTCAGTTGGTTCATAACATGCATGATTATCCATTAAAAATTATCTCTGGTAAAAGAGTCTGAAATGATATGGATAGCCCACAGTAAATGGTCACCTTTAATTATGTTCAAATGGATGCTTTGCCTGATAGATTTCTGACATTAATAAATATTGCAGAAACAACACATTCATCATACCAAATAAGAGACAGCATTTTCTAATAATTTCATAACCAATTTCTAGATGACAGTGTGGAGAAGGGGAAAGGGATATTCACCAGTAAGAGGTAAATAGCTTAGTGGTATGCCTTGACAGAAGGGAACACAACCAGAGATTTATTTCCCTTCCATCTTTTTAGTTTAGATGAATTATGTGCCTGGCCAAAAGAGTAAGTCATGTGGACCAGAAGAAATCAATGGGAAGGAACTGGACATGAGGACTCCAAGGACAGATGTTGATACCACCAACCTGATCTTACTAATACTTAGATTTCATGGGTAACTAATTAGAAGGTTTCTAACCAAGACTTTGTGTCAGTGAAAAAATAGTAGGAATGTTCTCATGGAGGGTAGAGATATGATGATACCAGTGAGTTAGAACACTAAATCAGAGAGAGAGAAGGGGGTTAGTTCTTCTAGTTGGTGAGATGATAGATGCTGAAACCACTCCATTACAGTGCTTTGGGAGCAGACTTGCAACCTGGGGAGAAACTAGAGCTGTTTGTAAAAGCCATGAAAATTGCAACTCAAGTGTATCATAGTATGGAGGCCTCTTGATGGGTTATAACAAAAAGGATTGTTTTTCAGAGACTACCTTTACACCTGGGAAAAGAATTCTTCAAGAGCATGTACATTCTCTTAAGGGATAGTTTTGATTGCGCAGATATCGGCTTGCTTACATGCAGTGCATGCTTCCAGCTAAAGACTGTCTGCCAGTGAGTTTCTGAGCTATCTCAGACCCTGGGCAGGATTTTGGCTCTCAGAGATGCTGTTTCACTGTTTCCAGAATCAATGAAGTCACCAGACCAAGTGGAGCCTGATATGCTCCACATGGTTAACTTTACGACCCTTTGTTACTCTATGTTCATTGCCTTGCACTGCCTTTTAGAGCAGTGGTTCTCCAAGTGTGGTGCTCAGACCACCACCACCATCATCATCATCTAAGGATTTTTCTAGAGATATAAATTCTTTAGCCCCACCCCAGTCAAAACCAGAAACTCTAGGTGTTGAATCCAGCAATCTGTTTTTTAACAAGTTTCCCAGATGATTCTAATGCACACCAAAATTTGAGTAACTCTACCTTAGAATGTTGGGTTTTTTTTTTTTTTTTTTTTTTTTTTAAAGATTTTATTTATTTATTTGAGAGAGAGAGAATGAGAGAGAGCACATGAGAGGGGGGAGGGTCAGAGGGAGAAGCAGACCCCCCGCCGAGCAGGGAGCCCGATGCGGGACTCAATCCAGGGACTCCAGGATCATGACCTGAGCCGAAGGCAGTCGCCTAACCAACTGAGCCACCCAGGCGCCCTACCAGACCACTCTGAGCACCCACGAAACCAGCCTGAGATGTAAGAAGATCTGGATCTCTACAAGCAGAATATCACAGGCAGTTGGTTTTGAGGTACAAAGTGGGGAGCCCTGATTCCGCAGGCAGATATCAGAGGATAAATGGCAGTGGGAGGGAGCCTGGCCGAGGGGATCCTACACCGCTGGTGAGTGACAGCCTCATGTGCTGGGGATGGGGCACAGACTTGCAGACTGAAGCGGCGGGGAAAGGACTTTAGGGCAGCCCCCAGGGCAGAAACCCGGAGCAGCGGGGTCGCAAGGGCAAACTGGGAGTGGCTGGTGGTTTTAGAAGCACAAAGGGCAGAGACGTGCCCCGACCTGGAGGCAGGACTGGGGTGCTGCGGAGGGGCGCACAACCCAGGACGCTGCAGTTTATAGCAGCACGGACAGAAATGGAGACAGTGAGGCCTGGAGAGCTCACTGAAGAACAGACTGTGGTCTCTCTGCTCTGAGGCAGAGGGTTGGAAACGGTCTCCTCTGCTCTGACTCACAGAAGAGACACGGAAAGCCGCCAGGGAAAGCCACCAGAGAACAAAAGCCCCAAAAACTGATTCCCGCTGAGCCAATCCCCCACCACAGGGGGGCAGGGCAACTCCACCCAACAGGGTTGCCTGAGTAACAGCGCGGCAGGCCCCTCCCCCAGAAGACAGGCTGGGAAAACAAGAGGCCAGCAACCCTAAGGTCCCAAGAAAACAGGTGCATCTTGCTTGGGTTCTGGTAAATAATTTGGACTCTATACATTCCCTCAAACACCCATTAACAGAATGACCAGGAGGAGGAACCCCCCAAACAGAAAAGACTCAGAGATTATGACTTATGCTACAGATTTACAAATGGATGCAGATATAACCAAGATGTCAGAGATGGAATTCAGGCTAGCAATTGTGAAGACAATGGCTATAATGGAGAAATCAATTAATGGCAACATAGAGTCTCTAAGGGCAGAAATGAAAGCTGAATTGGCAGAACTTAAAAATGCTATCGATGAGATCCAATCCAATCTAGATAATCTAACAGCTAGGCTAAGTGAGGCAGAAGAACAAATAAGCGACCTGGAAGACAATATAATAGATAAAAAGGGAAAAGAGGAGGCCAGGGAAAAACAACTCAGAATCCATGAAAATAGAATCAGAGAAATAAGTGACACCATGAAGCGTTCCAAAGTCAGGATTATTGGAATCCCGGAGGGAGTGGAGAGTGAGAGAGGACTAGAAGATGTATTTGAGCAGATCATAGCTGAGAACTTCCCTAATCTGGGGAATGAAACAAACATTCACGTCCTAGAGGCAGAGAGGACCCCTCCCAAGATCAAGGAAAACAGGCCAACACCCCGGCATGTAATAGTAAAACTTGCAAATCTTAGAACCAAGGAAACCATCTTAAGGGCAGCTAGGGGGAAGAGATTCCTTACGTACAGAGGGAGGAACATCAGAATAACGTCAGACCTATCCACAGAGACCTGGCAAGCCAGAAAGGCCTGGCAAGACATATTCAGGGTACTAAATGAGAAGAACATGCAGCCAAGAATACTTTATCTGGCAAGACCGTCATTTAGAATGGATGGAGAGATGCAGAGCTTCCACGACCGGCAGAAGTTGAAAGAATATGTGACCACTAAGCCGGCCCTGCAAGAAATATTAAGGGGGGTTCTATAAAAGGAGAAAGACCCCAAGAGTGATATACAACAGAGATTTACAGGGACAATCTATAAAAACAACGTCTTCACAGGCAACATGATAACAATTAATTCATATCTTTCAATAATCACTCTCAACATGAATGGCCTAAATGCTCCCATAAAACGGCACAGGGTTGCAGATTGGATAAAAAGACAGCACCCATCCATATGCTGCCTACAAGAGACTCATTTTGAACCTAAAGATACATCCAGACTGAAAGTGAAGGGATGGAGATCCATCTTCCATGCCAGCGGACCTCAAAAGAAAGCTGGCGTAGCAATTCTTATATCAGACAAATTAGATTTTGAAGTAAAGTCTGTAATTAGAGACACAGAAGGACACTATATCATTCTTAAAGGGTCTATCCAACAAGAAGATCTAACAATTGTAAATATCTATGCCCCCAACATGGGAGCAGCCATCTACATAAGCCAACTGTTAACCAAAATAAAGAGTCATATTGATAACAATACGTTAATTGTAGGAGACCTCAATACTCCACTCTCAGCAATGGACAGATCATCTAAGCAGAAAATCAATAAGGAAACAAGAGCTTTGAATGATACATTGGACCAGATGGACCTCATAGATATTTACAGAACATTCCACCCTAAAACAACAGAATACTCATTCTTCTCGAGCGCACATGGAACTTTCTCCAGAATAGACCATATACTGGGTCACAAATCAGGTCTCAACCGATACCAAAAAATTGAGATTATTCCCTGCATATTCTCAGACCACAATGCTCTAAAACTGGAACTCAATCACAAGAAAAAATTTGGCAGAAATTCAAAGACTTGGAAGCTAAAGACCACTGTGCTCAAGAATGTTTGGGTCAACCAGGAAATCAAAGAAGAACTTAAACAATTCATGGAAATCAATGAGAATGATAACACATAGGTCCAAAACCTATGGGATACTGCAAAGGCGGTCCTAAGGAGGAAATACATAGCCATCCAAGCCTCACTCAAAAAAATAGAAAAATCCCGAATTCACCAACTAACTCTACACCTTAAAGAACTAGAGAAAAAGCAACAAACGACACCTAAGCCACGCATTAGAAGAGAAATAATTAAAATTAGAGCAGAAATCAATGAATTAGAAACCAGAAACACAGATCAGATCAATGAAACTAGAAGTTGGTTCTTTGAAAGAATTAATAAGATTGATAAACCACTGGCCAGACTTATCCAAAAGAAGAGAGAAAGGACCCAAATTAATAAAATTATGAATGAAAAGGGAGAGATCACGACCAACACCAAGGAAATAGAAACAATTATTAGAAATCATTATCAACAACTATATGCCAATAAACTGAGCAATCTGGATGAAATGGAGGCCTTCCTGGAAACCTATAAGCTGCCAAGACTGAAACAGGAAGAAATTGACAACCTGAATAGGCCAATAACCAGTCACGAGATTGAAGCAGTGATCAAAAACCTCCCAAAAAACAAGAGTCCAGGGCCTGATGGATTCCCTGGGGAATTCTACCAAACATTCAAAGAAGAAATAATACCTATTCTACTGAAGCTGTTTCAAAAAATAGAAACAGAAGGAAAACTTCCAAACTCATTCTATGAGGCCAGCATTACCTTAATCCCCAAACCAGGCAAAGACCCCATCAAAAAGGAGAATTTCAGACCGATATCCCTGATGAATATGGATTCCAAAATCCTCAACAAAATCCTAGCTAATAGGATCCAACAATACATTAAAAGGATCATCCACCACAACCAAGTGGGATTTATCCCTGGGATGCAAGGGTGGTTCAACATTCGCAAATCAATCAATGTGATAGAACACATTAATAAGAGGAGGGAGAAGAACCATATGGTCCTCTCAATTGATGCAGAAAAAGCATTCGACAAAATCCAACCTCCTTTCCTGATTAAAACTCTTCAGAGTATAGGGATAGAGGGAACATTCCTCAAGCTCATAAAATCCATCTATGAAAAACCCACAGCGAATATCATCCTCAATGGGGAAAAGCTGAGAGCCTTTCCCCTTAAGATAAGGACATGTCAAGGATGCCCACTCACGCCACTATTGTTCAACATAGTACTAGAAGTCCTAGCAACAGCAATCAGACGACAAAAAGAAATAAAAGGTATTCAAATTGGCAAAGAAGAAGTCAAATTCTCTCTTTTTGCAGATGACATGATACTTTATGTGGAAAACCCAAAAGACTCCACCCCCAAATTATGAGAACTCATCCAGCAATTCAGTAATGTGGCAGGATACAAAATCAATGCACAGAAATCAGTGGTTTTCTTACACACTAACAATGCAACTGTAGAAAGAGAAATTAGAGAAACGATTCCATTTACAATAGCACCAAAAACCATAAGATACCTCGGAATAAACCTAACCAAAGAGGTAAAGGATCTATACTCTAGGAACTACAGAACACTCATGAAAGAAATTGAAGAAGACACAAAAAGATGGAAAAATATTCCATGCTCATGGATCGGAAGAATAAACACTGTGAAAATGTCTATGCTACCCAGGGCACTCTATACCTTCAATGCCATCCCGAGCAAAATTCTAATGACATTTTTCAAAGTGCTGGAACAAACAATCCTAAAATTTGTATGGAATCAGAAAAGATCCTGAATCACCAAGGAAATGTTGAAAAAGAAAAACAAAGCTGGGGGCATCACGTTGCCCGATTTCAAGCTATATTACAAAGCTGTGATCACCAAGACAGCATGGTACTGGCACAAGAACAGACATACAGACCAATGGAACAGAATAGAGAACCCAGATATGGACCCTCAACTCTATAGTCAAATAATCTTTGACGAAGCAGGAAAAAACATGCAATGGAAAAAAGACAGTCTCTTCAATAAATGGTGCTGGGAAAATTGGACAGCCACATGCAGAAGAATGAAACTTGACCATTCTCTAACACCATTCAGAAAGATAAACTCAAAGTGGATGAAAGACCTCAATGTGAGACAGGAATCCATCAAAATCCTAGAGGAGAACATAGGCAGTAACCTCTTTGACATCGCCCACAGCAACTTCTTTCAAGATACATCTCCAAAAGCTAGTGAAACAAAAGCAAAAATGAACTTTTGGGACTTCATCAAGATAAAAAGCTTCTGCACAGCAAAGGAAACAGTCAACAGAACAAAGAGGCAACCCACAGAATGGGAGAAGATATTTGCAAATGACACTACAGATAAAGGGCTGGTATCCAAGATCTATAAAGAACTTTTCAAACTCAACACCCAAAAAACAAATAATCAAGTCAAAAAGTGGGAAGATATGAAAAGACACTTCTCCAAAGAAGACATACAAATGGCTAACAGACACATGAAAAAATATTCACCATCATTAGCCATCAGGGAAATCCAAATCAAAACCACACTGAGATACCACCTTACACCAGTTAGAATGGCAAAAATGGACAGGGAGAGAAACAACAAATGTTGGAGAGGTTGTGGAGAAAGGGGAACCCTCTTACACTGTTGGTGGGAATGCAAGTTGGTACAGCCACTTTGGAAAACAGTGTGGAGGTTCCTCAAAAATTTAAAAATAGAGCTACCCTATGACCCAGCAATTGCACTCCTGGGTATTTACCCCAAAGACACAGATGTAGTGAAAAGAAGGGCCATATGCACCCCAATGTTCATAGCAGCAATGTCTGCAATAGCCAAACTGTGGAAAGAGCCGAGATGCCCTTCAACAGATGAATGGATGAAGAAAATATGGTCCATATATACAATGGAATATTACTCAGCCATCAGAAAGGATGAATACCCACCTTTTACATCAACATGGATGGGACTGGAGGAGATTATGCTAAGTGAAATAAGTCAAGCAGAGAAAGTCAATTATCATATGGTTTCACTTATTTGTGGAACATAAGGAATAGCATGGAGGACATTAGGAGAAGGAAGGGAAAAATGAGGGGGGCGGGAATTGGATGGAGAGATGAACCATGAGAGATCATGGACTCTGAGAAACAAACAGGGTTTTAGAGGGGAGGGGGGGATGGGTTAGCCCAGTGATGGGTATTAAGGAGGGCACATACTGCATGGAGCACTGGGTTTTATATGAAAACAATGGATCGTGGATCACCACATCAAAAACTAATGATGTATTGTATGGTGACTAACATAACATAATAAAATTAAAAAAAAAAAAAAGACAGGGAAGAGCAGTAGACTCTATTTCACAAAGCACTGGCTTATTTGAACCTGAGTGGTCTTGGATTGCTGACTTGAGCAGAGAGGGCCTCCTATATACAAATCATACATGATTTGTTAGTCTTCACACACTGCTTATAGAAGAGACAACTTTTGTAGATTTTCTCTGTTCTAGAACTTTGCACGTCTGTAAGAAGTTACCAATATACTACCAGTATGCTTTTATGAATTGTCTTGAAATTACAACTTTGGTAGGTACGTGTGTGAAAGGGTTTTAGGTTTACAAATGACAGAAACCCAAATCAAACTTGTTTCAAGATATAAGGCAATTTTTTTACTCATGTAATTGGGTTACCAAGAGTTGTTTTCAAAATAGATGAATTTAGGAGCGTAATAAATGTCATTGGGCATTTATCAATTTGCCAATGTCTCTTTGTATCTCTGCATTCGAATTTCTCTTGTATGTTGGCGTCTTGCTCTCCTACAACAGATGGAATTCTTCTACATGTCTGGGGAAGCTGGCCACTCATGTTGTAATTTCATATATATGCAGCTTAGCAATTGAGGAAAAATTAGTATTTGCTGTCCCTATATGATAGATCATTACCAATCAGCTGCCTGACTTGACTGAGTTATATTCTCATTTTGGGCCAATCACTAATTTAGGAAATAGGATACTGATATCGACAAAGTCTGAATCACTCTGCTTTGGCAGAAACCACTATTTTTGCCAAACATTTTTTCCTTTGGTGAGGAATATGGAACTATATTTTCAAACTTCCCTTTCAGTTAGATGTGGGTAAGTGACAGTTTTTGGTCAGGGACAGAAGCAGAGTCCCACTCTTCAAAGCCTTATCCACATAAACCTACCAAAGAGTTCTCTACTCTTTCTTTTCTTATCTACCAACTGACTAGAGACAATTTTTTTTTTTTTTTTTTTTGACAGAGAGAGAGACAGCGAGAGAGGGAACACAAGCAGGGGGCAATGGGAGAGGGAGAAGCAGGCTTCCCGCGGAGCAGGGAGCCCGATGCGGGGCTCGACCCCAGGACCCTGAGATCATGACCTGAGCCGAAGGCAGTCACTTAACCAACTGAGCCACCCAGGCGCCCCTGACCAGAGACAATTTTGAGAAACTATAAGGAAACCTTTATTCCTGAATAACAATGGAGAAGGCCACTCTCCAACCAGGAATATCCGCATTGAACTTTTTATGAATTTGAGTCAGGAGTTGTGTATTGTACAACTACTGATGTTTATGTTAACTAATATAACTTTCTGTCTCTCTAATTGATTGTCAGCTCCTTCAAAACCTCATGAATTTGGGAAAAGGTGGTTTCCAAAGGACAAAATGCTAGGCAGATTGGAAAAAAAAAGTATATGTAAATGTTTTATGTGTTTATAAATCTATGTATTACAATATACCTACATTGATAATCACAATATATGTGTGTGTTGGGGGGCCCGGTGTAGACATACAGATGTGTCCCCCAGATCCCTTTTCAAGAACTTGTTGCCCAGTAAGGGGAGGGGAGTCAGCAGATAGCCTCTAGCTGTCAGTTTCTTTGGAGTTTATCTCAACTGTAGAGATTCATCCCAGCCAAGATCATGCCCTTCCAGAAGAAGCCCAGATCCAGTGACTGAGTGAGGTGGGGTAATAAAGTCCCAGTCATTGTGCCCAGATGCCAGGCGTTGTTATTCTCCAGAGCTCCTTCCCAAACTGGCAGAGACTTCGTTGTGTCTGAATCACAATTCTTTGTCCCGTGATTGATCTGACTTCTCCCTCCCTTCCCTTCGTAGATATGGACTCCTCATAAACATCTAGAACCTAAGACTTCATCAGTATCTGCTTCTGGAGAATTCAGTCTGCAATAGTGTATGTGTGTATGCATTTCTAAATAGATTCTGAATCTGTGTATATATATGTATATTCTAGAGCAAGTTCATCTAGAAAAAAAACTCTTGCTTCCACCATTTATTAAGTGAAGACAGTAAGTTATCACAAAGGACTGTACTGAGACTGAAATGGTTGAATCCATGAAAACGCAGAACTGTCTGGTACATATTAAGTGCTCAACAAATGTCAGTGATCTGCACATTAGCTATATATATGTATGTGTGTCTGTTGAGAAAGATTTCAGGCATATATGCCTCTTGATTTATGCAGAGCACTTCCCAGAATATAGTAATTATTGCTAAAAGCTGCCTGTTTCCCATGCTTAAAACAGATTACTGACAATACTGCCTCATTTTCATATACAATAGATGCTCTATAATTATTTTTCACTAATATAACCATAACAACTCCAAACACAGTATTTAGCTTTAACAAGCTACTCTTATTGATGCAGTCTTTGCTAAAAATGATTTCTACGAAAGCCTGTAGAAAGCTATGTTTAAAAAGGAACTTCCATGTGTTCACACCAGTTTCTCTTCCAACACATAAGGCAGCTGCTTCCATTACAATTTGGACACCCTTAAAGCCAGGTTCATTGTTACAGGTACATACTGATCAGGAATTTTCTTTTGCCTTCTTTTTGACTCCATCTTCTGCCCTAGAGGGTTTCCTTTTTATCCCTGAAATGTCTGCAAAAAATGAAGGTCTAGCAAAATAAAGGTCTGACTTTCGAAAGTCTTTTCTATTTTATCATGTTCCTTCTTCAGCCAAAGTCAGGGGACACTTTCTTGGTGTTCTCAAATGACTTGTGTGCTGTGAGCCAGCTTTTCCCCTTTGAATGATTCTCGTTCACAGTGGCCAATCTCTGATTCCCATGTCTACTAGAGAGGGAGCAGGGTTATCTTTTGTCTCCCCTTGACTCTGTTCTCCCAGAGAAAGGTTTCTTCCATTGGGCTAGCTAAGAGTTAGGTCATATAAGTATTAAATGGAATGGGCTTGGGTGGGGGGGAAGAAAAAGAGAGAACAATGTGTCTTTCAATATACTTCTTTGTCCTCAACTTTCAAAGCCCAAGGAGGACTTCTGCATGGCTCGTGCTACAGGAATGAAGCGTTTCAAGAGCTCTCAGAAGGGACTGTGCATGGGTCAGGAGAGGACTCTCATTTTAAGCTTGTTATCTTTTTTGTTAAACACACAGCATTTGCACCTGGAGATTAATACCAGTACAGACCCCTTGTCCAGATAGTTGCAACTATCTTTAGAGTACAAAACAGGAAACTAGATTCTGTATTTTCTTAAAACAGCATGCTGTGAAGGAGCAAACTTCAAATTCCCCATTTTTCCCCCTTGACTAACAGAGATATCTAATAAATTATTTTGACTACTCATGAAAAATCCTACTTTAGAGGAATAACCCCTTCAAAAGTTTTAGGATTTAAACAATATATTGTTATGATTCTTCAGTGGTTTTATTCTTTCATATAAGATCAATAATCAGGTTTGCTGGTTGTAATGTATATTTTATACATTGCCAGTTCTGTGAGATACTTAAGATCAGAGTTCTTATCTTATTCATCTTCACATTCCCAGGGTTTAGTATAGAACTCATAATAAGGCTTTGCATTGTTGTTGCCTGGAATAAAACTGGAGTGTTAAAATTGCCTCGATTATGGTTATATTATCAAATGTATGTACATGGAAGTTGGCCTTTCTGAAAAGCTAATTAAGAAGGTAACTTTGGGGGGCGCCTGGGTGGCTCAGTCGGTTGGGTGACTGCCTTCGGCTCAGGTCATGATCCCAGGGTCCTGGGATTGAGTCCCGCATCAGACTCCTTGCTCCGCAGGGAGCCTGCTTCTCCCTCTCCAACTCCCCCTGCTTGTGTTCCCTCTCTTGCTGTCTCTCTCTCTGTCAAATAAATAAATAAAATCTTAAAAAAAAAAAAAAAAAGCTTAAAAAAAAAAAAGAAGGTAACTTTGGGGTATTAACTTGAATACTGAAGCTACTCTTATCTCCTACAGCATACATTACATTACACAAATATAAAAACAAAGAGCATCTCCAGAAGGAAGGATAAGGATCTTCACTGTTCCTATACACTGTTATTACCAGTAGAATAAGTAGCATTAGAATATAATAGACTTTCTGGTATATAAACAAACTAGAAGCACATGTAGTCACATTTTTAATAGTTTAAGCTTTATGAGATATCTTACGGTAGTAAAATGGAGAATAACTAAAATTCATTTAAAATGCCAGTAAGGATGCTTACAGAAAATGTTAAAATATGCATATAGCTTCTATTGAATAATTCATATCTTGTCGTAAGTCTCTAGATAATGTAACATTTGAACTGTGTATATTGAAAGTTGACTTGAATGATTGTTTTGCCTATATAATTGACAAACATCCCATGTGTATATAGATATTGTATTTCCAGAAAACTATGCTGCTTTGAGCTGTAGAGGTGGAGAGTTTGGGCCAATTAAATTATTCAAATGTTAAATTTGTTTTGCTATGGGATAAATTACCATAATTCATTCTGAGAGTTTTTGGGGAAAAAAAATGCTGTCACCATTTGCTGATTTTTTTTTCTTTCCATTAAACCAGTGGAAATGGATCAATACAAAACACTCATGAAACCTGGGAAAAATCATTTAGTTTTTTAACAGAGTTGTGTACCAATTTTTCAAAGTTCATAAATAATGCTCTCATTTAAGTTTTTACATGTGGCAAAATGACCCAAATTTCATGAATTTGCACCTCCAACTCAGAGAATTTTAAAGATAACAATGCCCTTAAACTTTTCTGGAATTTCAGAAAGTAGCTTATTTCTTTTTTTTTTTTTTCAATCTATAAATACTATTGCGTGCCAGCTACTTCTAAGTCATAGGGCTGGTATTAACAACAGCTATAACGATGAATCAAATACATATTTTCCTCTAGGAGGCAAAGATAAGAGAAAGGGACAGACATTTTTAAAAATACCTATTGTAAACCAGGAATGATGTTTTGTGTTTTCACATATATTTCCTGCTCATTGATTCTCACAACACTATGATGGAGTTATTATTTTTCTTATTTGACAAATGAGCAAACTGAATAATTAACTTGAACAAGTTTGTGCATTTGGTAGGCATGAGCCAGGAGCTAACTCCTAAAGTTCTTTCACCCTCAACCCCTTCTGTACTATACCCTGTTGCCTACAGTTAAATAGGATGAAGTAAATATAATACAAAATAGAAAATGTTAACTGCCAGAAGAGGAGTGCTGATAAAGTAAAATGAGAGTTTTACAGTTTTACATTTCACACTATAATCTTTGGAGGGCAAGAAAGGAACTTGACTTATAGCTTAGAATTCAACATTAGTTTCAGCCCCCAATGATTCAAACTCAAGGTGACTTCATTGGCATGGTGTGCTATTTTTAGAGTTGAAAACATTAGGAAATAATCACGGTATAATTTCTGAGATTACATAGCCATATTAATACTGGGCATTTCTTCATCCTTTTAAAAAATATTCATTTTTAAAAATTAGCATTCTACTTCCTTCCCTTTCAATAGGTCTTCTAAAAGTCATTTCCAAACCATTACAGCCCATGAAGTATTTACAGTGGCTGGCCTCCTTTCCACAAGATGATGACAACCATAATTACAATTGCAGGTCATAATCTTTCACATATACCTACAGCTTTAGGGGTTATAAACCCATAAAGAAGCTCCACATTACCATTTTTATGGTACAAACCAATCCTTTTACTGTGAGAGTCTCCAGGACAGCCATAGGTAATCAACCTTTTTCTCCACTGTCAGTCAGCAATTGGACTTTTATAAGAATTTGAAGAGACTATTCATATCCACAGCTGTAACTGTTCCAAACATGTCTCTATTTCTCATTTTCTACTTTTCTCCAAAACATAGAACATTTGTTCACTGGATATTTACTATGAAGCCTATTCTTTGTCAGCCTTAGGTAATAATGTGGATACTGAACATCCAAGTGTCAAGAGTTCTATAGTCATGCTAAGTGAAATAAGTCCATCAGGGAAAGATAATTATCATATGACCTCACTCATATGTGGAATTTAAGAAACAAAACAGAGGATCCTAGGGGAAGAGAGGAAAAAATAAGAGGACAAAATCAGAGAGGGAGACAACCCATAAGAGACCCTTAATCATAGGAAATAAACTGAGGGTTGCTGGAGGAGAAAGGGGTGGGCAGATGGGATAACTGGGTGATAGGCATTATGGAGGGCATGTGATGTAATGAGCACTGGGTATTATATAAGACTGATGAATCAATGACCTCTACCTCTGAAAATAATAATACATTATATGTTAATTGAGTTTAAATTTAAAAAAAATAAAGAGTTCTAGAGTCATGGAAAATAAGGACAAAAGAAGAACAGGACTCCTGGGTCCTAGTTGGTCTCAGTGAAGAAAGATGTATGTTTGCCAAATCTGAGGAGAACAGAGATTTGTCTCTGGCTCAGTTAGGACTGGAATAACACAGTGTCATGACAGTCACAAAGGATCTGTCACTTTGAAGGCCCCTGAGAGATTGTACCCCATAAGGTGGGTGATCTATGAGAACAGGAGCATCATTGGTTTAGACAATGTCTGGTGGATGTGGTGGAGACATAATGGAAATCTGGTAAGAAAGTGGCAGCAATAAGCAAATTCACATTGTTTGAGAATATTAGTAAATATCCTCTGGGAATTCCCAGAACTATCAGGAGGAGATAAGAGAATTGTCAGGGGCTTAAAGTCCTGTGTGAGCAGGGAGAGTATAACATCAATGTTAATATGAGCTTATTTGCATACTAATGAAGACCTGAGCCAAAGATTGATCCCAATTTGTAATTACGAATTTGTTTTCTTGTGTAGCGTTCATGTTGCCCACTGTATTATAAACTACCTGAGGGCATAGAACCCGTCTTAGACACTAATTTTTTGGCACCAAGTAGCCACTTCTTAAATGTTTGCTAAGCATGATGGTAATAGGTCTCAATACTTGAGGCATTGTCAGTCAAATGTTACAGACAATGGTATAACAATGATAATAACTATAATTCAGTGAACATGGGCTATATGCCAGAAAATTCAGGTTTTAGATTTTACAAATGTTAACTAATTCAATCCTCCTAACTAACTTGGGAAGGAGATACTTTGGTTTTGATTTTTGTCTCAGAGGCCAATTTGCTGGTGACATTGGGAAAGTTGTTTAATTTATCTATGCTTCAACTGCCTTCAGCTCAGGTCATGATCCTGGAGTCCCGGGATCGAGTCCCGCATCGGGCTCCCTGCTCAGCAGGGAGTCTGCTTCTCCCTCTGACCCTCCTCCCTCTCATGCTCTCTGTCTCTCATTCTCTCTCTCTCAAATAAATAAATAAAATCTTAAAAAAAAAAATTTATCTATGCTTCAGTATCACTGCATTGTAAAAAGGGGGATAATACATGTGTTCTAGGGTACTTGTGATAAGTACATGCTAAGTATTGTGATCTTCACATACTAGATGCCAATGACAATACACATTTCCATCCTTCCTTCCCTTCTCTTGTGTAACCCTGACCTCAGAGGATAATGCCTCTCTTCCTATAAAGTATAAAGGACCATCCAAATGATGTTTACTTAGAAATTACCTGTATTATCCTTCCTTCCCTCATTCCTTTTTTTTTTTTTTTTTGGTTGATTTTTTAAACAAAAGAGCTTTTCAGTTTTTGGTCAGAATGATTCTGTATCACTCTTGCTCCAGATAGCTTTACATGGGATTCCTCATTTTCCATCTCCACACAGCCCAGTATGTTGGAGGCATCAAAGGTCACTGTAGAGAGTCATCCATCATTTTGATACCTTTTATGAGTTGACTGTTCCTGATGGTGATAGGAAAGGCTGCTTAAAAGTGATGACTGCTAGAGGCACTTGATATTCATAGTATTGAATGACTGAAATGTGTCCACTTGTGGGGCAACAGAAAAAATAAATAAAAATTGAAGAACAAGATGAAGAGGTAATAAAATGCAAAGGCAACTCTAAAAAGCATGTCCTCGTGGAGAAATATTGAAATACTGATTTCAGGGGAAAAATGAACCTAATTGTATCCTATCTCAAGGATGGAGACTCATGGATCATGCCTCATCCAGGATGCTAAATTATCCACATGGCAATAAACCCTTGAGCCCACTATCTTAATACTGTGTCCATATAAATTAAGCATTTGGGATCTGGCTCGTTCTAAATACCAGTGTCATGACAAAATGAAATCAGTGCCTTTCTTGAAGTCATGTTATTATTGCTAAAATAAATGTAGTATTTCCACTGATCTCCATTATCATATCAGGAGTGTGTTCTGCTGTTAAAAAATGTGTAGTGAATATGGCCCAATTATATTCAGTAGTAATAACATTAATTGAGTGCTTAGGATGTGCTATGCGCTGTGCGGCACCTTAGCTTTCCCAGGGAATCAGTACTAGAGTTGGCACTACTGGAGGAATTAACAATATCACATTAATCTGCCCAAGTTCAGAATCAAATAAGATATAGTACAGAGGACTAGGGCAGATAGTAAACAAAATATCCTCTTTACTACTGGTACAGATTATTGAATAATGTAGCTTTAGATTTGCACCCAAAAGGGATAGATGATGCTTCACTACAGTGTGAACAAACTTCTCTCTCAGTTACTAGATAAGCTGGAAAACTGGAGGACGCTCCCAAAAGTAGCAATGCCTTCCCCATTTTGTTTGCAATATAGCTGGAAACAGACTAGAATGCAGGTCTCCTGGAGAAAAGATGACTCAGAAGAGAGAAAGGACTGGTCAGGCTTATTTACTTCTTCAAATATTCTAATCAGATTAGCCTATGTGAGGAAGAATAAGTGAAGAGGCAGAGAGTAGCTGGAAGTATTTACCCGCCCTCCTGCATTGAAAATAAAGATCAAGTTTCCTTCTCTCATTGCATATAGAAGGGAGAAAAAGATGCCCCCACCCCCGATAAGCACATTACACAGTAATAATTGAAAAAACAAACTTAAGATGTTAAATGACTTTCTTAGTTTCACAAAACCAGTAAGTGAGAGAGACAGGCTCCTATGAAGTTTTTCAGCCTCCAAAGCTTTACCTGTGACTGCATGCAAGTAATAAATCATTTAGTACCATATATTGTAGAACTCAGAGGAATTGAGTTTATATAATCTGTAACATGCAAATGCTATTTAGATAATTAGAATTCACACCATTGTGCAACTAAGACTAAATTATATTAAAGAGGAATAGGCATACTCAAGTTTTTATTTTTAATTTTTTTTCCAGAGTAAGTTATTCAGGCGAACCAAGTTGAGAGCAGTTTTCCAACCAGAGAAAAAAAGAACTGGTAAGTCATAGAAGGACAAATAATCATGCTATGCTCCAAGAATCACAAATGCTTCCATAAGGATGTGTCCAAGGGTTGCTTGCATGTAGGATTATGGCAGAGGATCAAACCAGGATGAACTTTGCAATATGTGCTAAGAATTTTGGAATTCCTTTGGAAGTTTTAAGAATTCTCAAAGATTTGAAAAAGAATGTCATATTGAATGATTTCCAGTTTAGAAATATCACTTTGGCAGAAATGTGGAGGGAACATCACAGTAGAATGTGACTGAGGATAAGGGCACCATTTGGGGGGCTATTAAATCATCTTAAAAAGAAGTTGATGAGGTGGTTTCAAGGAGGTAGAAGTAGTTATATAAAGAAATGAATAGATTGATAAGTTGTATACAAGAAGTATTCAGTTACACGCAGTGAACAATCCAATGTTGGAGGCAGAAGAAGGGAGAGATCTCTTCCTACTGAGAGGATGATCATGACTACCCATTGAAAAGGGGGAAATAGGCATTTTGGGATATAGGATAATGATGTATTCTTTTTGATCATATTGAGTTTGATGTCTAAGTGGAGATGTGCAATAGAAAATTGCACACAAAATCCTGAAATCAGAAGAGAAAACTGGGGTTAATACATCTATAAGTGATTGGATTAAAGAGGTAGACATGCAGGTAGATGGGATCAATCAGAGCAAGTATACAAAATAAGAAAATGATCAAATATCTACCTGGGGATGGTAACATTTAAAAGGTAGGAGAAGGAAGAAGAGTATATGATTGAGGAGTTAGGCACAGAAAATGAAATTAAAGAGGACTGCACTATCACAGTAGAAATGAAAGAAGAACTGACATATTTCCATTGAATTTGATGATTAAGAAACCTCTCTGCTGACCTCCGTGAGAGTAATTTTTGTAGATTTTTCAGGGTTAAAATAGATTGTGAATGGATGAGTCAATGAGAAGTAAGAAAATCCAGAGAAGGATATACCATGCTCTTCCAGGGAGCTGAGCTTTAGGATGAAAGACAGTCAAAAAGAAGTGGCCTCTAAAATAGGAGGAAGTTCAGATATAGATATTTTTTATATGTGTGGTTTGGAAGTTAAGAGATTTTCTTTGCTGTTGACTTTCATTTTATCTGCAATTAAAGCCAGGTCATGTGCGGGAAATATGGAGGAAGGTTGTGGTATTAGACCTTGCAGAGAACAGAAAAATAAAACAACTCCTATAAAGAATGGCAGAGGCACTTACAGAAATGTTATGGGACAGCATTAAGACAAGGAAATTTAAATGTGACTCTCACTGAAAAAAAAAAAAAGAAATAATATTAAAAGGGTTGTAAGTGCTAAAACACTCCAAAATCATTGGGTACATATCATAAGAGCATTTATCACACTTTTATAAATTATCTTTTGTATTACTTTTTCATTAGGCCATAAGCTA
Source organism: Phoca vitulina (assembly GCF_004348235.1). NCBI lineage: Eukaryota > Metazoa > Chordata > Mammalia > Carnivora > Phocidae > Phoca > Phoca vitulina. The sequence goes on from NW_022589743.1 coordinate 6,401,557, forward strand.
ACTTGAGAGTGAGTGTTGGGTATTTTATTTTTGTGTTCTTCCCTAAGCACAGAGATCTGCAATTCAATAGATGCTACGGCAAAGACTTTTGGTGGCCAATACAATAACCTTTTTAATTTATAGAATCTCAACTTTGTTTAGTAAGCAATATACCCAAGCCTAGGAGACGAATCATGAATGGTCCAAACCTATCATAGTAATCCTATAGTTTTTTCATGGTAATTTCCATACTTTTGTCAAGAGTAGGGTTCAGCAAACTTTTTTTTTTTAAGATTTTATTTTTGAGTAATCTCTACATCCAACATGGGGCTTAACTTATGACCCTGAGATCGAGAATCACATGTTCTACCAACCAAGCCAGCCAGGCCCTCCAGCAAATTTTTTCTATGAAGGGCCAGAACATTTTTGGCTTTGTAGGCCATACAGTCTCTGTCACAACTATGCCGTTCTGCTATTGCAGTGGGAAAGCAGCCACAGATAATATGAAAACAAATAAGCATGTTGGTATTCCAATAATACTTTATTTACAAAAACAAGTGGGATCAGATCTGGCCCAGGCAGATCTTGATAAAGAGTTTGGCATAGGACACAATTTTGGCCAATAATACATAAGCTGGAATCTGGTTGGTTGGAGAATGAAATATTTAAACCAAATGTGACATTGAAATAGCTAGTTAGGACATGTTTATAGCCAGGGTAACATTGTGTGTGTGTGTGTGTGTGTGTGTGTGTGTGTGTGTGTGAACTTAGATGAAAATAAACCTTTTTTTTAATTTTTGAAAGAGGTCTTCTATGCCAGGAAAAGTTCAGAAGCAGTAAATCATAAAATGCCGCTATCTGAGGACAAGCAATACTCTGAATCAGATGTTACAGGTTAAAACTTTGCAGACTAATGCTTGAGGAGGAAAAAGAAAAAAATCTGAAAGAGAGTCACATGGTATTAGGTGAAGTAAGGCTCTTCAAGCAAAGTTAGGAATTACTGACCTGAGAGGAGATTTGCAAAGAAAAAGAGGAAATATTTACTGCACTGTGTGCCTGGAACTCTGAATAATGCTTACAGTGAAGTATCATTTTATTCACAATGACAAAATACCCTGTGACTAGCTTCAAAAGAAGCTTTACTTTTTTCTTTCTTTTAAATGAAGATCAATTAAAAATATATTACTGAAATGTTCAATTTCAACATTCAGATTCAACACAAAAACTAATAAAAATGTAATATACCATAAAATACATTTATCTTGTCTAAGTGTTATAAATAAGTTAAAGGTTGGAAAATGAACTATATAGAATTTATATTCAACAACTTTTGCTATGTAATAAATCCAAGAGCTTAGTGGCTTAAAAACAGCAACCATTCATGCAGCAAAAATTCTACAGGTCATTAATCAGGGTTGGGCTTAGTCTAGTATTTCTTTAGGTTTGACTAGGCTTGGCTGATGTTGGTGGGGCTTGCTTTTGTGCATCTATGATTGGCTGGTGACCAAAATGGCTGTTTTATGATGGTTAACAAGGGCAGTTGAGGTGTCTGGAACAATCTTTGTGTAGCGTCTCAAACTCTAGCAGCTCACCCTGAGTTAGTCTGATGGCCACTGAATTCCAAGATCAGCGAAAGTAGAAATGGCAAAGCTTCTTGAAGTCCAGGCTCAGAGCTAATATAATAGCACTTCTGATGTATTCTGATGGTCAAATAGGTCACAAGACCAGCTCAGATTCTACTATTAGGGTAACTGATTTCATATCTTCCTGGAACAAGCTGTAAATTACAGTGGCCAAATTTGCTATCAGGCGGAAAATCAAATACTAGTTTTAAGATTACTAGTTATTATTTATAATTTCAACTATGAGTTTTAATTTATAAAATATTTATTTTAAAAAGGAAGGAGTATGAAGCCTATAGATGAACTATTAGAGGTGTCAGCTGTATCATGTGCATTTACCTACAACTCTTTCTTGTTATGCGAGTTAATATATTATCCTTATTTTTTAAGGTAATTTCAAATTGGACTGGCTATCTATTATTTGTAGCAAAAAAAAAAAAAAAAAATCCTAGCTGAAATGTGAGGACAACTTTTATTTGAGAGTTGATTAATTCAAAACTCAAATTCAAATATATATTGATCTTTGGCCATGGTTCAATCGCTGTGTAAAGTAATGGGGATTAAAAGATAAATAAAGCTAAAGGCATAAGAGAAATATTTCCATTTAAGGAGCTCATAAAAGAAGAGGGAAAGACCATTAAAGATAGTGTCCAATGACTGAGATAGGGCTCATCAATGGGGAGGCAAAAAACTCCACAGAGTAAATGAAGCTTGAGCAAACCATCAGAAAATGAGAAGGTGTTTTCTAAGAAATCAAGAAAGAAGGGAATAAGGAAATGGGAAGCAATAAAGGGATATTTTAGACAAAGGGAAACCATAAATAAAGGCAAATGTATATAAATGAATTTGTTGTTTTCAGAGAATCATCAGTTGTCCACTCCTTACAGTTAACTCAGGGAGTGGATAGTAAAGTGGAAGGATGACATGAGAGGAAATGTCCAGAATACATGCGAAAGTGGAAGGCGATCTCTACTGACTGATGATTTGTAAACAGCAAGTCCCACGATCCCATCCAACCAATAATTTCCTAGAGAGTATCAGTCTATCTTCACTTTGTGTGTGTGTGTGTGTGTGTGTGTTTTGTTTTGGTTTTGACACAAGCATTGGCTATCTCTCCAGGTCTGTCCTTACAATGTAATAGTCATTCTAGGTGAGAAGTCAGTCCTTCACTAGAAATAATATCACAATCACCATTTCAGATGTTTCTGATTAAGGCTTAGTGAATTGAAATCTTATGCTAATTATATGACATATGCAATTGTACATAATATAGTGAGGTTTGGTGTGATAACTATCCATGGGTCTGCTATGATAGGTCAAAAGAACTGAAGTAGCAATTGTTAACTATATGCTTGTTTGATTTAACAAAGCACTATTCAGTCAGTTGTTTTCTAATTAGTTCCATGATAGACTGACTTCAATCGATCTCTTTTGCTTTGATTTTCCCAAAGTTGATATGTAGACACAACTGCTCTTCTCTGAAAGCAAATGCTTTTAATGATATGATAAAAGTATTAATGAATTTACTGTTTATTCCCCTTAATTAAAATTTTAGGAATTGGGAAACTCACCAGAATTTTCCTTTTACATTTGTTAATAATTTGTGTAATTTAAATATGCCTTTTTACACTGTCAGCTACTCTTTAGCATATTTATCTGAAATTGCAAAATAAGTAGAAATCCTCAACAGACAAAATAACATATTAGTATAGTATATTTGAAATATAGAGCTGTTCATCAGGTTAAGTTAAAGAAAGGAGACATCTAAAGTAGAACTATCTGTATGTTTACTTTAAATTACTTAATGGGATTCCTTTTTAAGAATGCATAACCCGAAAGAATATGAAAAATAGCACTAAGAACTGACATTGCAAAATCTATATTTTTGTGCATTTATAAGTGAAATTATGAGATATAAGAAATAAAGTGTGTATGTTAATACAGTAGAAATTTATATGTAAGTAAAGCCAGAAAAAAACTGCCCACTGGTAAAAAAAAAAAAAAAAGAAAGAAAGTTTGTTTTTTGTTTTTAATTTAAGTATTCTGTACACCCAGTGTGGGGCTCAAACTCACAACCCCGAGGTCAAGTGTTGTATGACCTTACAACTGGAAGGAAGCGCATTAAACTTGGAGTCAGGAAAGTATCAGGATTATGCTGTAAGTTTTTGCATATATCATCTCTTGTGATTTTTAAACCACCTCGCACAGTGGGAGTTTGTAACCCCACATATTCACCTTCTCTGATTTCCTCATTTCTTTGATTTTATTTTGTGACTGATCAAATTGTTTGCTTTTAGGATGCTACCTAAATTTCTTCCCCCTTCAGAAAAGGGGAAACTGACCTCAGTGAGGTTACAGTACAAGTTATACCTAAAACCATAAGGCTAATCTGTGGCAGAACTCTGATTTGGACTGTTTATAAATTCCATGCTTACTCTCCTGCCTCAGAGCTCTAGTCCCCATTCTGCTGACAATCGTTTTATCTATGTGGGGTTGATTATGGGAAATAACTTCTCTGCCCGTTCCTTTATAAAAAGGAAGATGACAATTAGGTGATTTCTAATGCACGGCTTCTCAAATTTTACATGAACAGAGATCACCTTGGGATCCTATTAAAATGAGATTCTTATTTGGTGGGTCAGGGGTAGGGCCTGAGGCTCTGCATTTCTTGCAAGTTTCTGGGTGATGCTAATGCACCTGGTCCGTAGACCACACCTCCAGTAGCAAGGTGGCTTTTTCTAAGAATTTCTGATTCTACAGAGAGTGGTCACTATAGAGAGAGGAATGAAACTATCTTCTACCTAGTGATCTTCCAAGTGACACTAGATACACTCTAAGCCTACAAAACTGAAGGAGAAGAGAGAAGCCAATCAGAAGCATTGTAACGGGACTGTTGTATTGATGAGCAGTTCTGCATCCTTCAGAGCAACTGCTATCTGGGCAGCAAGCTCTCATGCATGTCTTACAACTCCCTGAATGAAATTCCAAAGACCATCTGTCTGAGGCACCACTGGGATGACTTTCCATCTGTACTTAGTCTTTCCCTGCTTTGCAATAATCACCCAGCAGCCAAGAAGCTCCAGAATCTTTAAAGACAGACACCCACACGACTCATCTTCCAGAGACTGATGATAACCGGCAACTGAGCTAATGCTATACAACACCGTACGGTATAAAGATATCATTCTAATTCAGAGCAGGGTTTGTTTGGCTTGGGGGTAACTGCTGACACATTTGGCATGGGGGGAATGACAGCTCTTTTTGTACATCTGCTAGAAAAAGTAAGTTTCCTACACGTTTCCCTATTGAAAAAAAAATCCTATCAGCAGCACCTATAAATCCTAGCACTGAGAGAGAGAAAGGGAGACAAGGTGTACAGAAGGGGGTTGAAAGGGAAGAACTTGGTGTTACAGATTGCTGTGCCACCAAGTTCTCTGTTATAACCACATTACAGCCACCACTGGGGCTGGGGTTATAATCAAAACACAGACCACTTTGAAAGCTAGGATTTGAAGCAGAATCATTTTATGTTAAGATATTTTGCTCTGACCTAATATTTTAAATATTGCATTAGACATTAACATATCAGTGCTTCATGGAAGTAGCATATGAGAAAATGTCAATGCTGAGGCTGGAGGATTGTCCTATCTGATGGTTTTCTTTTGTTTTTTTTTTTTCCTGCACATATTCTTGGTACACGTTTGATAAATCATCAAATTACTTTTTCCTTTATTATTGCCAGTGATCTCCTGGTCCTGAAAGTTATCATATTTGTAAGGGTGATACTTTTCAAAAGTTCAGCAATAAAAAAAAAAAAAAAGAAAAATGCTGTTGTCTCAATTCATCTTTCCATTTTTATCGTGTGTATCTTACACCAAAGAAAATACTAGTGGATGTGTTTTTGTTTCTCTCTCATATGAAAGGCTAGGTAAATTATTCTAATTTACATGGGAATTGTGAACTAGAGGAACTCTACTCTCTTCAGGTGGTCGTTTTTCAGTATTGGGATATCTCAAGAAAGAAGGAAAGGCTTTCTTGCACATCTTTCTTCCCCCCCCACATCTTTAGTCTTCCAACATAAGACCCATCTCAGACGGAAGTCAGAGTCCATATGTATTTGAGAAATGGGAAGCTGGGGGTCAGCAAATATTTATGCCAATTGTTAATGTAATTATTACCATACATTAAAAAAGTTCCACCAGAGTTGAAAACTTACCAATATTAAAGTTTTGATTAGGTCCTTTTACCATTCTTTCCTGAGGTGCCTACCTGGCTTTTGACTTGTTTGTTTAGAGTTTTCTTTTCCTCCACTGTCAGAAAGTACTACAGCCAAGAGAAAGTTGCCTGGAATATACTACTTTCCTTTTCAAATGAATTCCATGAAAGGCATCTCCCCAGTGACAGGCCCTAAATGGATCTTTTGGAATGTAATCAGGAGACCTAACAACCCCATCTATACTGTATTTCCCCCCATTTTATTGAGATAACCACCACTTATCTTGTAGTACAACCAAGGATGACACGGATACAGGGAATCATGTGATATCCTGTGTCTTCAATTAGAGGATGGGTGTGCTAGAAGCCAAGAATTTCAGGATGTTTTAAGAAACAGCTATTTTGCTCTTCCAACTTAGATGAATACATATGATAAACAGATTTTTTTTTAATGGAGAACAATGAGAACATATCTTTTTTTTCTCCTGGATTTAGAAGTTTTACATTCAACAAAATGCAGACTCACAGCAATGCTCTTCAGCATTTCACGTAAAAGAAATTCTAATATAAGCCCCCAAATAGTTGAAGAACTATTTAAAACTCTAAATTTTTCTGGCATCATGATTAAAAATTTGTTACCCTCGTATTTTATTAAAAAAACAACTATTGACCATAGGAGTATGCATGCTAACTTTTACTACCGTAATTACTGTATGTAAAATATTAAAAGCATACCAATTAAATGAAATCTACCAAAGTTTGAGAAACTCCTGAAAACAGTAGTATAGAACCTTAGAGATCCATGGAAAACAAGCATCTATATATAGGGCCTAGCTGTAGTTTTTACATTATTCCAAAAGTTTTCTGCCCCTTCCTCCAAACTATAGGAACAACAAAGTGCTTGTGTTGTATGGATTGGGCATAGGGACAGATAGATGAGGGTGGGTGATTTCAAAATTTTATTATTTTATTTCAAAATCAGGCTCTGTGTCCATCCTTCATTTTACTATCCATATCCATTAGCCATTAGTTAATGCTTTATTTTCCTATTACAAGAGGAAGATCCTTTGAAACCACCCTAAGAGAGGAAATGTTTGGCATGCAACTACCACTAGAAGGGGAATGCACAGAGTTACGTTCATTCTAAAATGGGAAGGACTGATATAGAGCATTTCTAAGTAAGTTTGAGTAAAGAAAAAGGGGTGAGATGACAATAATTGTAAAATAAAAATGTTGGAGCTTAATGAATCCTTAATTGGATTATTTATTTTAAGAACTATTAAACAGGAAACACTAAACACAATTTATTTAATACAGAGCAGTAACTGATGAACAAGTCTCTAACTCAGTGAGTGGTTTTCGACATTATTTTGCGTGGTGCCTTATGGTTCTTCAAAGGTGCTTTAGTAGCAACCACAGGCCCTCTTGAGCTGTTCAGTGTCTCTGGCCTTTAGTTCAACCAAAGCAGTTTTGCTCCCAGATATTCAAATCATTGTGTTTCAAAATTATATTTAATTTATAAAATACTTTGTGGCTATTCTAGTCTAGATGATGTTTTGTTCATGATTAAAAACACAAAAACCTCTCTGATCTAAAACAGACAGCTAGATACGCTTTGTATCTGTTTAATCTCTATGCAGGGATTGGACATATTTAGATGAAACTGTGCTTACTAAACCTATTTGTTCTTCCTGGACACCCAGTTGGGTGGTGCTTCCCAGCCTCCACTGCGAAAAAAGAAAAAGTGGCCATCTAGCCAAGTTCTGTCAAATGCACACCACTTCCAGGTCCAGCCTAAAAAATCATTTCACCTGTGACTCGCTCTCTTCCTTCACCTGCCAGCTAGATATCCTTGTCCAGAGTGACCCAGGAAACTAAAGATTTAAAGTGACAAATCTTCCACTGACATCGGGCTCTAAATAACTGCGTGAGGCAGAGAGCCTTATCCATGTTGTCAATAATACTTTCGGTGAACAATAAGTAAACCTCCTATTTTGCGGTCATTGATGTTTTAGAGTTTCTGTTACAATAACAAGCATCACTTTAAATCACACACATAATTTGAAAAACCTTTCTGCAAAGACCCTATAGTACACATCTACCTCATTGTGAAACTTTATAAGAATTCTGATTAAAGTTGAGAAGAATGCAAGGATGCTTTCTACTACCCCTGATATTTAATGCTTTTTATTGTAAGCCTTAGCCAATGAAATAAAACAAGTCAAAGAAATAAAAATTATAATGACTGAACAAGACAGAAATGCCATTATGTGCAGATAAACATTATTCTCAACATGAAAATTTCAATATAGAAAGTATACAAATTAACAGAGATAATGAAAGCACCTAGTAAATTTGGTGGATCAACATAAAAATCAGTAGATTCGACTTCCAACACTGTGGAAGAACACATTTCTGTTGTGGTAAGCTGCCCATTTGTGGAATTTTGTTATAGTAACCCTGGGAAAGTCATACACCTACCCTGTCATCCTACTAACTTCGTGAGAACCTGAGAAAGGAGAAAGTTTCTCTGTTGACTCACTAAAAGATTGTGGTTAACACAAGATCATATTGAGAAAATTTTCCTGCCATACCAATCTTTGAGACCCTCAAGGCTATGAGGGTAGTCAAGAGACTACCGTGGAAAATGCTCCAGGACACGAGATGCAAACCCGTGTCTTTGATTCAACTCTGTTACTCTGCAAAGAAAAAGTGAACACAAGGTGTGCAAGTAAGAAGAAGGAAGAATTGAAGTGAATCTTTCCTTCTTTCAATCACTAAGTGTGTCACGGGAGACACATTTCATTTTAAGACTTAGAAAACCTTAGTACTGTTTTATGCTATTTTTCATTGTTTTAACTAACAGCAAAGGAGCTACATAAGTGGAAACTGTCAATCAACTAAAAAACAGTCATAGTCTCCATAGTAACCTTCACTGTCCCAATAAGTCATCATGCATATAAAAGTGAGGAGTAACAAGATCTTGCTGTGTCTCAAGGAATTTTGATTTCCCAACAAGGCCAAAGAGGTGGAACACAGATTATTCACTCAACTGGGCTCTAAGACCCCAAGGAGCAAGAGGAGGTAACATTCAATTTTATGCTGACTTACATTGATTCTCAAAGCCTAGCATTTGCATGATAGGTTCAAAATATGCCTCCAGTGATTTATAAACCATGCCATGACATATTAATTTGAATTATTTTCTAAAGTGTGATCAGTAGGAGATACATTAAGAACACTACAACCATATTGGTGTAAAAGATTATTGGCCTCATCATTGAAGACCATAGTTCTTGAGCCTGGTTTCTTATAAGAATTGCCTTGGAAGCCTGTTAAAAGCTTGTATTCCTGGGCCCTTCCCCAGATTTAGAGTTATCAGACCCATGTGTTTTTAATAAATTTCCCATGTGTATCTGCCGCAACCATCATTGCATGGATTTCCGTATGTATTACCATGTGGAAATCATGAATTTAAAGAATGTAAAGAACTTTTGTAGCGTCAAAGTACCATCCTCCTGCATTCATACACAGTCTTCTCAGGTCAGGTAAGTAAGGCTGGAAAAAGACTACAGCTATTGACAATTGTATACAGAGTGTGAGGCTAGGTGTGTTTTGTCAGGTTATTTCATTAATACTCAGAAAAATTTTGTGAAAGAGGGAGTAGCATTCGCCTTATTATAGAATCAAGGGAAATGAGACATAGGCTCATAAATAGAACGGTGAAGTACAAGACAAGTAAGTGTTGGAATTGGCATACAAATCCAAGTTTGTCAAACTGCAAAGCATATAATCTTTTTTATAATGACCTCCAACTTCATGGCCAGAATAGAGTTCTTATGAATGAAAATGGTTAAGGAAAAAGAAAAGTGCATTTGTCTTCAATGTGATTGGGGAATGATGGTAAAGAGTCTCTCCCCCACTGCAGGATATTAAAATCTAATAATGTCTAATTTTAATAACAAAACCAATACTGTATAAGTCTGTATGGTTTTCAGAGTGTCCACATAAAACACTTTATTAGAGCCTTTCAACAAACTTCTGTAGTAGGTATGACAGAGATTATTAACTATATTGTAGATGAGAACAGGATGGCTCAGAAAGAAAAGACATTTTTAAGATTGCATTGACAGTGAAAAGCTTTTTAGTTCTTTCTCTTTTCCATGGTTCCATAATACTTCTTTATCTTTTTCTGAGGAAGCCATACCCTTATTTATGGGTTACTCCAACCTCATCAAGTGTGGAGGCTGGTTTTCAGAAGCCAAAACACTGGTGGAAAAGGCTTACAGTGACTGTAATAAGTACATAGATACAGGTTTTTGATTGAGATTTGAGCGGCAGCTCTGCCATTGACCAACTCTATGAAAGGCTCAGCTTTACTCCCCTGTAAAATGGACATGAAACTAATATTCCACATATTAGGCAGTTGTTAGAAGTATGTAAATCAGCCATCCCAGTGCCCTGAAATCATGTACAGCAATGCCGGTCCTAGGATACTCACTGTCACCACCGTTAGGAAGACACCGCGGACCTGCAAACAGCACAGATCGTGGAAGGAAGACATCAGGAGGCACTAGGACACAGAATCTTGGGCAGACAGAGAGGCACATGCCATTCTCTTTTCTTTGGGCAGACAGAGGTAGTCACCACTCCAAGAACCGAGTAGGGCCCTTTGTGGGGAGCACTGAGGATTTTTATAAAAGTTTAGAGAGATGCCCTTTGAATACCTTTGGTCAAGGAGCCTTGAGTAACTCTCTGGGACCGGCACTGCCTTTTGCTTTGCTCTTCACTTTTGGCTCCATTGAGCGCTGAAAGGACCAGGAGAAGCTGGTATGGAGGCTGGCTACTTAGGGCTCATCCCAGCTTAAGAAGAACCTGATAAATGAGACCTTTAGCTTTCCTTCAAATTGTAGCTTCAATTCACCAGGGTATGCAAGGAGTTGCAGGACCGCAGGGTCACAGCTCCAACTAGGAAAGCGAATTACACACTTCCTAAACAACTTGATCTCATTATGGCTTGGGCATAGAGAGGGGAAAAATACCTGACCTTGGCTCAGTGCTTTTTTTGGTCAGTGGTATGCTTTAGATACTTTACCTTTTAATAGCCTTTAAGAGAGGTGTGTTAGTCCTGCTTTACAGCAGAGTCAACTGAGGCTCAAAGAGTTTAAGTAAAGCTCTGAAGGAGTTGCAACAAACAGTTATGGATCTGGTATTAAAATCCATGTCTGCTTACCTGTGAAGCAACTATTTTCACTCTACCAGGCTGCCTACTATTTTGTTTGTTATGCCTGCTATTTTAAATTTTCATTCACTAAAATGGAAACACAATATACAGAGCTGGAAAGGGTATGTTAAGCAGTGTGTCTAGCCCCAAAACGAAGGATTGGTTATTGTTACTCTTCAAGGACTGAAGTCTTTTGCTTCCTTCCCATTTTGATTTCAAGAATTGAGGGGTCACTCAGCAATTACCCCTGAAGACTTGCACATGGGCTGTGAATAGGACTCCACCCACCGTACATGCTCCCTTTCCCTGGGGGATTCGAAAGCAATGCAGCAAAATCAAGGAGAACAATGACAAGGTAAACAAAGCCACCTGTCTTGATTGATCTGTCCCTTTCTTCCTCCCCACTGCCAAGTCCTTCTCCATACAATGTTTTATAACGAGCTGCACCTATAATTCCCTGCCACATAAAAATTAGTCAGGACATAATGAATTTTAGGCACAAAAGCATCTAATCCTCACAGCATCCCAGAGCCTTTATGGTGGCAATGACAGAATGTATAAAAAGGAAAATTAGCATAGCTCTTTGCTCGCCATCAGAAGCGAAGCTCATGTCCCAGGCACACATCAGAGACCCCACTTTCAATTTTTAAATTGCTTGTAGCTCTCTACCTCCAGATTTCAAAGTGGTATGACCTGGAGCTTTGAATTTAGCATAATTCCAACAAGTCAGATTTATTGAAGAGTAATTGAAAATCCTGTGCATGAGGATGACTAGTGGTTCCCTTTATGAGTTTATGTACTTCCTAATTGTACTCTGGCTTTCTGTTCACGCCACTGGGTGGTCCATGTCACCTTTGCTTAGAACTTTCTTTTCCTGCTTTCCATTCTAAATGTGCTTGATACCCAAAGGAAAAAAAAAATTCTGGGTTTATTTAAAATTGGCTTTAGTGCTTGCATGCCTTGTATTTAAGACATTAAAATCAGGAAATTAGATAGATGCCTGCCAGCCTAGGCAATTACTTCTAGCTATTACACTTCAAGACCAAATTATTTTACTTCTTGAAACAGTTTCTCTTAATTGTTTCATGTTTTACACAGTGACATTAAGCTCAAATAGTCACTTTTTTGGGGGTGGGTTATTGACAACGTATGGTTTGAATTACGGGTTGTTGACCGTCTTTTCGGCAATCTTATAATTCACTATTTTTCTTTCATTCGTAATTTAGTGGTGCCAGGGTCTTACCTAAAGTTTGCTTATTCTTTTTTTTTTTTAAAGATTTTATTTATTTATCTGACAGAGACATAACGAGAGAGGGGAACACAAGCAGAGGGAGTGGGAGAGGGAGAAGCAGGTTTCCCATGGAGCAGGAAGCCCGATGTGGGGCTCGATCCCAGGACCCTGCGATCATGACCTGAGCCGAAGGCAGACGCTTAACTACTGAGCCACCCAGGCACCCCTAAAGTTTGCTTATTCTTTACAGTTGCTTCAATAAATACATATTTTCAAAATTTACAACCTACATCTAATGGACTCAAGGATAAGAATTTTCTGCTCCTGATCTTTCCTTCAGCTGCGTTTTCCAATACAGTAGCCACTACTCACATGCCATTATTTAAATAATTTACTATTATTAAAATTAAGCAGAATTAGAATGTCAGTTCCTCAGTAATATTAGCCATATATCAAGTGCTCAATGTGGCTAATGGCTATTTTGGATTGTTAAGATAAAGAACATTTCCATCATCACTGCAGAAAATTCTATGGGACAGAACTGCTTCAAGGGTCCCTTCCAAATGATGAAGCAACTGCTGCTTCACCCAGAGTTGTAATAGAGAGCCACCAAAATAAACCACCAAAAAAAAAAAAAAAAAAAACCAGAACAAAGCAAAACTCTAAGCATCATTATGCTGAAATGGGTCATGAAATGCTCATTTATTGGACTATGGGATATGGTATGTAATGGGGTTTTGGTTTGAGTGTAAGCAATGTTCGTCACTGGCATTCCAATGGCCCCCCACATGTTTATTTGTATGAGGGATCAGAGATTCAATTAGGTGAGGGGCAGTAAGAAAGCCTTTCTATTGAGAGTGTGTGTGAGAGTGTGTGTTTAGTATATGTAGAAAGAGGCAGAAATTAGAGGGAAGGGAACAATTTGGGATACTCCATTGCAAATGAAACTTAAATACATTGAGTTGAGGTCTCCAGATGCCAGCTCCTGAGGGGAGAGACTGTTACTCATAAACAGATGGGAGTTAGAGTTTATAAAACCCCGAGGCACAAGGAACATACCTCTGGGATCCTTAGAACAAAATAAAACTGATGAAAGCAGAGATTCCTTCCCAGTGTGCTGTTGGCACTGGGGCACCTAGATGGCTATTTGTATGAGGGACCATGGGGAGAAATGGCATCTAGGGAGGGAATATAGGATCCCTTGAAAGAGGAGGGTTACCATGGGACATCAGCCACAGCCCCTGGAAGGACCTGGTAGAGTAGCACAAGAGCTTCTCAGGGAACACACAAAACTGAGGCACCTAGAAAAGAGAGGGGTAACCTCGTGGCAAAGAGTGGAAGTTGAGATGTCATACAAAAAAATGCTGAGCACCTCTCTCAGTGCTTATTAGTACAAAAATATAGGATGATATATTTTAGTTTTCACCAGAGAAGGAATATGGTTTAATACATGCATTAATATTCAAATATATAGTTCCTGGTGAGGTTGAAATGAACACAGTAATTTAATATATTAATTTAGGGTAACATTACAGTAAATTGCAAAGAGTACAATGTACTTATTTATGTGCATGGTTGTACAATAAAACACTGATAGGGGATGAGTAACTGTTCGTGAACAATTCCCCGTCTTCTTCCTTCCATACTTTGTCTTTAAGCTACTTGGACATTTTAAATACCAGTAAATAATATTCTTCCACCAATGGTAGACTGAGGTGAGCTTTCTTAACTCCAAACACCTGAGGGAATTAAGGAAACAGATGGAATTGGGGGATTTACAAGTACACCTGTGAACCAAAATTGTGGCTCACTCAGCGGTCAGTGACACATTATGTCCAAATATTGACCCTCTCTTCCAGCTGTCCTGCTCCCCTACTCATTACAAGAAACCTGGGTAAACATCGGGGATTGAAATTAAAGAATTCAGTCTGAGTCTGAGTCAAATAGAAAAGAAGTCAATTTCTTCTCTGCTGTCCCTGAATGAAAGAATTTTTTTTTTCCTTCTCCCTCTCCTTGGCATAAAGTGGTCTATGCACTGCTCAGAAGCTGGAGCTTTGTCTAGCTGTTGTCAGTTTACCAGGTGGCCTAGGTCAAAAATTCTACATTGTCCCAGTGTTCTCATAGTGAACATGCAAATACCAATCCTCATTCCACATGTGAAATGTGAATGGCTAACGAGGAAAAAGAACCACACAAATGATATTTATTGAACATGCGCTAGGTATTAGGTACTTTTACCGAAGTATTTCTTTTAATATATATATATTTTTTTTTTTGAGAGAGCATGCACATGCACACATCAGCAGCAGGGGAGAGGAAGAGAGAGAATCTTAAGCAGGCTCCACATCCAGCGCAGAACCCAACACTGGGCTCCATCCCACGACCCTGAGGTCATGACCTGAGCCAAAATCAAGAGCCAGATACTTAACTGACTGAGCCATCCAGGTGCCCCTACTACTTTCTTTTTAATAACCTGTGATGTGACGTATGAAAATTTATAATACCAGTCCTCCCAAGCATTTGGACACTCTCCTTAGTTTGGGAGACTGCAAGATAGGAGGGAGGCACAGTTCACTCTCACTATCAAAGTCTAGGGGTTGGGGTGTCAGGCCTTTCCTTTGCTCCTTGGAAGCTAAGGTGCAGCCAGTAGGCAGACACAGTACCTAGGTTTGTCCATCTACCTATAACTTTGACTCTTGAGGGGGTGACTCAAAGATACAGGGACTGTTCACAGGGCCTGTGGTGGAGCATCTGCAGTAACATTCTACCCGCCATTGCACAGAAGACTTCCTGTGGTGGGATGATGGTTGTGCATGGCTTCCTTGGTCCCTGCTCATTTTTCCCCATCTTCCTAAGGCTTCTGGGAGTTCCCTAAGATCTCACCAGTAAATGACCCTCCTGTTTAACTTAGCTAAAGTAGTTTTTATTTTTGTTTTCTGTCACCAACAACTTTGACTGGTCCAGTAGGAATTGTCACCTATATTTTAAGAAAAAGGAAACTAAGAACCTTGTGGGTGACCTGTTCACCATTGCCGTCTATGTACTCGTTCAGTGCTAAGTGATAGACAGATCCATGTCTCCCCAAACTGAATATCCTTTCAAATACACTCTGACCATTCTTTCCTTCCTCTTCCTCCCACCTCCCCCAACCTTGTTCTTCTCCTAGCCTCTTCTCACCATTTCTCCCTTCCACACCAATAATTTTTAAACTGAATAATGGACTCAAATTTCTTATTTTTAAACAATCTGGTATTAATCCTTAGTATGTATTAGCTAAAGTTAATTCCAGATTAGTATTTAGAGCCTCATAAATCCCCATTAGCTATAGAGTATCATTCCAAGCATCTTCTGACACTAAGAAAAATATATATTCACCTATCCCCATAAATGATCCCAAGTCTTTTAGCTACATCTGTATAGGAAATCCTCACCAACAGGAGGCTGGTTGCCCACTGTCTTATAAGCATGTGCTGCTCAGATAATACCATGTAATAAGGAAGCATTGCTTAGCATAAATATAAAGATCAGGAACAGCATGAAATCTTCAATCAATTGATTCCGACTTTACTGCGCTTCTTTCTGAAGAGTAAAGGAGTCACTGAATGCCTAATCCTGAAATAGGATAAATGTAGTAGAAGCACTTTTAGTAACCAGATTACCAGTATTTGAAAGAAACAGCAAAACTCCAAGTGTGGGGATTGCATTATATCCAGAAAGCAAGGCTCTCCTGGGCTTTATAACAGAATGTATAAAACAAGCAGAAAATACACATTCATCTGACAGCTGCTAGAGAGGTGTCCAAAAAAATGTGATGTGTCAACATGTATTCACCTTTTAGCAAAGGTGTGAAGCAAAAGGGAACTATTATGAAAGCTTGTCAGAATAGGAAGGGTTAGGGGCTGGAGTGTTTGTCACTCAGCCTCGCTACTATTACTAAATGGCAGCTGAAGAAGAGTCTCATGCCTGTCTGCGTGGGAACAGAGGAGATTATAAAGACGCTGAACAAGCAGAGTTTTGATTGCTGGGAGTAAACGTGCATAAAATCCAAGGCCAGCTGTTGAACAATGTATACTAATGCCTTCAGGGCACAAATAAATGACGAGAGGCCAGGCTAACCCAAGCAAGGTAGGATTCTCAGCTTCCATGCAGCCGAACTGGTAAGAAGAATAAATTGCCATTTCCTGTTGCATCAGAATAAGAAACAATAAAAAGATTGTTTTTTTCCTATGATTTCACAGCAGAAAGCAAGAAGTCAGACCTCTCAGATGGTCTCTGGCTCTACAGAGAACACAATGCTCAGGTCAGTAGTTTTTAGAACGAGTCTCTGAGTAAGGTTCCCATGACAATGCCTACTGCCACTCTTCTCCGAAGAAACTAGAAGAGATACAGTACATACCCTGCCAGTCATCTCTCAGGTTATTCCCTTTACTGGAAACTGTATCCCAAGAGCTCCAAGACCTCAGGTGCCTAAGATTTATCTGCAGAACTTGTTAAAATGCAGATTTTGACACCAGAATGGACCCAGGAAAATGCATTTTAGTAGGTACCGCAGGATATTCCAACTCGTTCCAGGAACTACTTTACTGCCATTGTTGAATCCAGGGGAAGCTTTGAGGCTAAAGGGGCCAGCCTTTCTACTTTTATTTCCCTCCACGACAAGTGGCCTTCAAGGGCTGTCCGTAGCCCACCTGTTCAGGTCTCAGTCCACCAGGCACTTCTATTGGCTTCTCTCACCTCCTCTCCAAGGAGTGCTGCTAGAGCACAGGTTTAGGCACTGCAAATCGTTCACTGAGCATCTCTGCTTCTCAAGGTTATTCTTGGTAATATTCCAGCTAGTCCCTCAGGACCCAGTTCCTGGTGCCAGTGCATTGGTTGGTCTTCCAAACAAGCCTGCTCAGAGACCTTGTGCTGAGAATAGACCTTATCTTGGATTGTGGTTATCGGGTTCCTTAAGCCACTTCTCATCCTCTCTTCGTTTTAGACTTGACTGAAAGGACTTTATAGCTACCACTGGTAATGGCCTTTCTGCCACGTCAACTGCTGTGATCCAGATATTGCCAAACGTTTTTCCATTTTCCTCTTCAAATCTCCAAGTGCTATGTATATGCTGATGTAAAGCATCCCTACTTAAAAGAAAACATTTTGTTTCCCTAGCGGCTTACACTTTCCAGCTCAGCACTTCAAAAAGAAAATGAGCCTTTTCCTCTCCATTTTAAAAATCTTGGGGCAAGCTTAGGAATGGGCAAACATGAATCATATGCCCATTTAAAGGGGAGAGGGAAAAGTATCTTTAACCAGGCAAAAAATGGTTGTAGAAATATCATCATGAGTGAATTCTCATCTCAGATACCATAATGGTGATATCTGACAAGACTCACAGAGGATTCTCTGGCTAGAGTAGATGCTTCTCCTGTCCTTGCTGCTTCCTTTTTCCTGTCTTGTCTGCATTGGCTAAACTTGGGTGCTATAATTGAATGGGTACTTTCAGGGGGAAAGCTAGATGTTTCTCAAATATTTTTTTTCTTTCTAGATTAAGGTTAAAAATACATTAACTGTATACATTAATGGTGCTGTGGCAGGCAGTGTAGATTAGCTCACCTAATTTTCATACTCAGTGGGAAAGAGGATGTTTTTGACCATTTATGAAAAACAAACCAGCTGAGAGATTAAATAACTTGCCAAAGGTAACACAGCTAATAAGTAGTGAATCTAAGATGTGAACCCTATTCTTAATTTCAAATCCAATGCTCTTTCCACTACTATACAGTTGTTTTCTCTATGTGTAACACAAACACTCAAGCATAACTCCTCAAGAATAAAAAAAGCTACACCCAAGTCATTCAGTGCATGGACAGCTTTTAATCTCAGATGCACTACATCCTCTTTGCACCTGTCCCCGTATAAGGAAAAGTCCTAGATCAAGTCTCTATCGGTAGTATCCCACCCATTCCTTCAATCACACAGCTCCAGGGCCCCACTGAATTTCTTACCTTTCTGAGTACTGAGCAAACTCCTTTTGCCAACTGTATCATTTCTGGCTTGAAACTCTGAGCTTATATTTTATCCTTTCATCAGTCATTTCACCAATATTTTTTGAGGACCTGTTAGGACCACCCCTTCATCACTTACATGCAATTGACAACCGTGTTTTCTTTCTCTTTGATGAAATCCGTGTGCTTCACTTGTTGATGTGACTACTTCATTTGGCTTTTTCATTCAGTTCCTAGTTTATTGTTGTCAATAGTCTATTTCTAGAAGAGTGAAGCAGCTCTTGGCCAGTATCCCCACCTCGGAAGCTGTTGCCACTATCCTCCACTAAACACATACATCAGGTTAGGTGCTCAATTTATATACTACCTCCTCCTCGGGAAAGCCTTCTTTTGTCTCCCAGGACTAGAGTAGTTATCCCAAAGCACTTCACTCAATGCTTTCAAACAGACTTTAACAAGATCACTTTAAAAGAAATTTAGAAATGCTTATATTGTGGTGATTATAAACATAAACCTACCAGACAAATGATAATCAAAAACTCTTAATAAAATTTAAATGTATTCTTATGGCTCTGGGTAACTTTTCCAGTGATAGCCCTATACATGGAATTAAATAGCTGCCATATCTCAAGCCACAGAAAGTTGAAGAATGTGTGCTCTGGAGACCCATTCAGTGACTCCAGTAGTAACACTAGTGATGTCAATGGCATTGACACTGAAGATGAATGTCAGAATGAAAAGTAGCAGCTTAAAATTAACATCTATTATGTGTTCAACACATGGAATAAAGTATAGATATGTCAGTAAATTGGTAAATCTCACATCCTAAGTAAATATTTGGATACCTCACTTACATCATTCAAACATTATATGTTTGAGTTGGCCAAAAATAATTGCTTTTATTTTAGTGTTTGTATTTCACCATTAGGATATCAAAGCATTTCCCTATATTAAGTGATATCTATTTTTTGCACGTATGTGGACTGTTGACAGTCTTAAGGAAAGAATCAGGGGCACTTGGGTGTTGCGGTCAGTTACGCCTCTGACTCTTGGTTTTGGCTCAGGTCGTGGTCTCTGGGTTATGAGATGGACCTCCTCCTTGGGCTCTGGGCTCAGCCCAGAGTCTGCTTGCGATTCTCTCTCCCCCTCTGCCCTTCTGGCTCATGCTCTCTCTCTAAAATAAATAAATAAATCTTAAAAAAAAAAAAAAAGATTAGAAAAAAAGGAAGGAATCAGTTCTCAAACTCCTTGCCTCCCTTTGTCCCAGGATAATATAATGATAGCAAAGAAAAACAAGATGAATGATGGAGAGCTTACTGTGCGTTAATTAAGCACCTTATGTCCATTATATCATTTTACTCTCAGAACAACCCCATGAAATAGGTACTGTAATTATCAACCATTCCACAGATAAGAAAACTAAAACACTGAGTAAATAACTTGATGCAGGTCTATCACCGGTAAATAGAGAGACTTGGGCCCAGGTTTTTCTAATTATAGAACAAAAGATTCTTTCCAGTGTACTGTGTTATTATGTCATTTATGAAGCTACAAATCTTGACAGCATCCTGGAAATTTCAACTAAACTGAGATCTTTGAAAATCTGACCTTAAGATCAAGTTTGTGAATCTATGAAGTCTAAGACTATTTAGCCAATTCGAAATTTGCTGGACAATCTATTGGCGTTAGAAATTTCCTTGACATTTAAAACAATGTCTCTTGTCGTATCACTAGGCTTTCTCACTCACAAACCTACTTTAGACATTCATTTAAAATTTAGATGCTAATAACCAACATGTTCTTCTAATACAGCGATGGGTATGAGCCTTCAAGGACATATCAAAAATGCTTAGCCATCTGGAACCAATTCTTTTTGGTAGAATATCCCTTTCCACAAAGAGACCTAATATGGATTAGCTCTTCCACTTGCCAAATGTGATATCCTAAAATAAAGAGATGCAATTTCCCAAATAGAAGTGTGCCTGATAATTGTCAACTGCTGGCCTTAATTTGTCGACAGATTATATATACTCATTAACCAGTTCTCTCATTTATCTCCAGTTTACTTATTTGTAATGGAGGGAAGGGGTTAACCAGACAAGTTAGTAAGTTTCTCTTGCTTTTCTGGTAGCAAGCAAAACTCCTCTAATTTTGGCCTCCCTGCAGCAATCTGTTACCTGTTTCTGTAAATGAAAGAATTGAGGGCTTTAAAAACAGATTTCCAGGAAGCTTAAACACACATTTCTAACATTAATGAAACTGTGAAGAAAAGGATTCTCTAAGACTGGATTTCACACACTCAGAGATCCCACATATTTCAAACTAAGTAAGATGGGAAAATAAACATCAAATCTGAGTTCTAGAAAATCCTGTGTGAGTATCTGAGCAAATAAACACAATGCCATTCTGGATAACATACTGTTATCTTAGGGTTCTGTTGTCATGAAATTCTACAGAGCATATTACACTCTCCTCTATAAACAAGATATTTATTTTTAATGTGGCTATCATTTAGTATATAATTATGAATCTAATATATATTAAAATACTTAGACACGATTACTCCCTTTCAACCTTCTGAGTCTGTATGGGAGCAGAGGAGGAGGGGAGAGAACAAGTTTGCAGTGATTTAGGTGAAGATCTGTATGGCATGTTGGGAATGGATATTCCCCACTTATGGTTGAATGGCACGCATTTTCTGTGACTAACCATCAGACAAATGAAAATCAAAACCTCTTAATAAAATTTAAATATATTCTTATGGCTTTGGGTAATTTTTCCAGTGATAGCCCTATACATGGAATTAAATCACTACCATATCTCAAGCCACCAGGGGCCAAATTTTGTGAATCAGTTTCATTATGCCTATGGTGGCCAAAATTGTAGGTTTTACATTAGTAAGTACAATGCTGCTAGGGTCTACATTAAGAAGATGGGAGAATAAATTACATCATTTGTTTTACTACAAAATCCTTGTGCAAGTTGCCATTTTAAGAGCTATTATCTCCATCAGAAGATAAAGGGAATAATTAAGAAGAGAAACAATTTTTCAAAAGCCTGTACTGAGAGAAATTTAACAACTATGTTGGTTATTTGTTTTTTACCAGATCACCCATCTTTAAATCTATTGAATCATGAAGTGCTAGGAGGAGTCCCATGTTTACGTTCACCTCCTGATATTGCTATCACTGGCTTATGACAACTTAACTTTTCTAAGTTGGCTTCTTCATCTGTAATATGGGATGATGATGTCTCTATCATATGGTTGGTGTATAAATTAAATGAGATAGCTTGGGAAAGGGTCTATGCACAGGGCAAAGGCTCAACAAATGTTGAATTATATGAAAAGATCAGAATCTACTCACTTTACCTTGCTAGATATAACCTTCCTAAAGTGCCAATATCCAAAGTGCCCTGTGTAGGCAACAAATAAACAAGGACTTGCAGGAAGAGGTATTGATACCCCTTCAGCAGTTTGAACATATCCTCATCATGTCAGGGAGAAATTATGTCCTATCAGGACTTCTGTGCCTTCTGCCCTTTAGCTGCTCAAAAAAGCCCAGTTACATGCTAGAGCAGTCCTAGTCCTTCCCTGCCAGAATTATAGTCTAAGGGACCAGAGCCACTTGTGATAAATTTCACTAGTGAGATGACACTAAAACATGCAGAGAAAATAAAGCTCTCTTCCAAGAAACACTCTCATGTCCTACAACCTGTTCTTCCTAAGCCCCACCCTTCTTACCTAGGCTCTGCCTAAACCACGTAAGAAGATCCCAGGCAATGCAGGTCAAGCAAGCCACTGGATCCAGATGCCTCAGAGTTGACCATGGGACAGAGACACAACACTGACTAGAATGTGCGGGGAAAGGCAATGTGAGGGGAAAATAAGCCCTCCACTTGTGATGAGCACCGGGGGTTGTATGTAAGTGATGAATCACTAAATTCTACACTGGAAACCATTATTACACTGCATGTTAACTATCTGGAATTTACATAAAAATTTAGAGGAAAAAAAATAAATCCTCATGCAAAGGTTAATCATTGATTAATACCAGCTGTGATTATAGTTCTGTCAAAGCTCAGGGTACTCAACAAGAATTACACAGTATATTTTACAGACATTTGTATTTGCCTTAGTGTCTTGAATGATGGTCATCTTCCATTCTTAATTTGAGTCTACCCCATATAACACCCTAACAAAGACTTGTGCACAAGTATGGATGTGGGGACAGTGGGACCAGAAAGGGAGAGAACACAGTAAAGGGTTTTGCAATGAGCAGGTTTCCATGACAGGCTCCATCCCACAATTTCAGAATTGTCCCACAGAGAGCTGAGGAAGCAGGAAGCAGTGTATTTATCCACCAACAACTGTCACTCATTTGATGGTTTCCTCTGGAGGCAGCATTCAATTCAGCATTTTCAAGTTTGCTCTGCCTTGGTATAGCAAACTCCTGGAGAGCTAGAGAAAACCCTAGAGACTACAAGAGATATGTGTTCTTGAGGTAGAAAGTGGTCATGGTGCATGATGCAGATGAACACAGGGCCAAGGGCATGTGTGTCTGCTACAAACCCTGTATTTCAAAATATTTGAGGCAATATGATCACACATTGCCCTGTGAGAGTGCATGTGTATATATGTGCATGTAGGTATACATATGCATATATATGTATTTTTATGATAAACACAGCTTAATGAGATAGGAGCAGTCCATACCTCCCCTCCCTTTTAGCCTATTTAATGCCCACTCATCCTTTATATCTCCACCTAATTGTCCCTTATTCAGAGAAGCCTTTCCTTATCCCTATAACTAGGTCAAATTTATCTTTCTTTATTCATCCATAGAAAATCTATTTTTCTATGGTAGTGGCACTAATTAGAATTGTACTTTTGGGGCACCTGGGTTGCTCAGTTGTTAAGCGTCTGCCTTCGGCTCAGGTCGAGATCCCAGGGTCCTGGGATCGAGCCCCATATCGGGCTCCCTGCTTGGCGGGAAGCCTGCTTCTCCCTCTCCCAATCCCCCTGCTTGTGTTCCCTCTCTCACTGTGTCTCTCTCTGTCAAATGAATAAAATTAAAAAAAAAAAAAAAAGAATTGTATTTTTATAATGCATGATAATTGTATTAACATTTTTCTCTTCCATGAGGCTCTAAGATCCTTGAATCAGGAACCAATGCCTACCAGAGGTCCTGATCCTTAGAATGTACTAAATGAATACATAGTGAATGGGTGACCCTTTTAAAGAGAACATAACTTGAAGGAAATAAAGATCTGTAAGGAATTATAAAATGATGTGAAAAGTACCATAATGGTAATTACAAATTTCTATGAGAGCACAGAGGAGACAAATTCTTTCTAGCATGAAAAAAGGAGAATATGAATAGATTAGGTATCCAAGGGGAAGTGATTTGGAACTGGGTATAAAGTAGGACAATAATATCTTTAGGAGAATGAGGGAGAAAAGTGTGGTTTAGGAGAGAATCAGGAAGGCAGTAACTCCACACAGTAATGGACCAGGGAGTTTCATTAAACATATTTTTGAATATTTTGTACATAGAATTTGCATTTATATGGTATCTCCATACATGCATGTTATTGAGCCAAAACAAATCTTGAATTATGTGCAGTTTTTAAATGGTATCAGAACTGTGATAGTGATAACCATCTTTGAAGTGATTGCCAACCGGTTTTGACCAATCCCATTAAATGGAACACATTGTTGGGAGTTGAAATTCCCAGATCAGCCATGCATTAAAGATTATTGTTTAACTAATGTAACACTGTATGTTAACTATATAGGAATTAAAATTAAAAAAAAAATTAAAACCCAGGCTTGTTTAATCATGAAGCAGTTATGGAAAAAGATTTTCAAAAAGGGGCCTGTTCAGTAACTACTTTTGTTCATACTGTTGAGCATCTTCAAAAATCATTTTCAGTATGATCCAATCCTTGGATAAAGCTCTTAGCTTATTGGCTACAAACGAATGAAAAAAATAAATAAATTGGAGTATCTCATTGGGATTTCTGCCTTGTGTTTAAATTTTCCAAATTGCTCAGGAAGCAAGAAAAAACTTCATATGCCTCTCTCTCCCTTGAAACCATTGTGCTACTCTTTATTTGAGAGACTGCTTTTCAGGCACCAACAAAGTAAAAATAATCCATCCGCTCAGTCATCCTGTTGCCTTGAAGACTGGCATTGTAAGTTCCAACATGGCTGGCTGGCAAAGAACTATGTTTTTGGGCAGAAAACAGAACTAATAGGACTGCCTCTCCTGGGATCTGAACTGAAGGCTAGGAGAGAAGAGGAAGGGGTAGGAAAGGGAAGGAGAATAGCTTTGTTGAACTCTGTTTCAGGCACAGAGCACATTATCCAATGTAACTTTCACAGCCTCCCACCTCTGGGTGATAACATTTTATATGACTAAGGGATGGTTGAATGGTTTGACTATATAACACATTATATTTTCCATCAAGGCATCTAAAATAAGCCTGCAAGATAAATAAACACAACAAATTGGTCTTGCAAAAACAGCTTTAAGAAAATTCCCCTCATTTCTCTTTCCTACTAGATCTTATGTACTACTTACGTGAAAATTCTAGGGTTGGTTCTGCCTGGACAGGGTAGAAGATGCTTGAAATGCAAAACAACATGCTAGGAAGTATGAGAGCTGAGATTCAAACCCAGGGCTTGCTTCAAACACCATCTTCTTCTTCTGTTGAATTTAGACTATTGAAATTATCACCAGCACACTTTACCACCTTGAGCATAACCATTTGTCCTTTTGCTCACACAGACATTTGTATAAGCCTGGAGGATTTGTATTGACTACTAAGGGTGATGTGTCAAAAACTAGTATTACTAGCATGGCATTTTAAATTATATAACATGATTGCTTATAGGAAATGCATTCCTTTTTATAGACTTATGATGCCTGCTGTGTCATGCAATTAAAAGTTCCAGAAAAGCATTCTCAGCATGTCAAATTCCTGAGGCTGATTTATAGGATTACAGCTTTTCCCCTTTGTGATTCAATTAAAGAATTTTACACTGGGCTATTATAGGGTTTAGACTCTGATCATAGTTTGGATGCTGAACTATTAGATTAGCATGTGATCTGATTATAAATAAACTGAATTTCTTGTTTGCAAAGGATCATAATTAAAGCTGCAGTAAAAATGGCATAAGAAGCAGTTAGAAAGACCTATGTGATAGACTTCAATGGTGAAAGTGGGTAATACCCAGAATGCAATTGTTGGACTCCATAGATAAATATAAAAATGTAGACCCGTGATAGATGCTTTGGATTTTAATCCAGAGGTTGAATTATTATTTTTGCAACTTTATTGAGGTATATTTAATATACAGAATTCCCAGGGGTTGAATCTGACCAGGTCAATGATATGACACAAAAGCTTTCTCTTTTACAGTAGCTCCCCCTTATCTATTTCGCTTTCCATGGTTTCTGTTACCTGTGGTCAGCTATGGTCTGGAAGCAGATAATCTTCTTGATGGGTTGTCAGAAGGTGAATAGAAGCCTAATGCTACATCACATACCTATGCCATTCACCTCACTTCATCTCATCACTGAAGAATTTTCTCATCTCATATCAGCACAAGAAGGATGAGTAGAGTACAAATAAGGTATTTTGAGAGAGATCACATTCACATCACTTTCATTGCAGTATAGTTATAATTATTTGATTTCATTCTTAATTGTTTATTTCTTACTCTGCCTATTTTATCAATTAAACCTATCATAGGTATGTCTGTATAGGAAATGACATAGTATATATATAGGGTTTGATACTATCTGTGGTTTCAGGCATCCAGTAGGGGCCTTATCTCCTGTGGATAAGGACCTGGAGAAAACCTGAGCAAATTCTAGTTTCCAATTCTCTAAGATTTGAGCCCAGTCTCACATTATCTGGAAAATTCTATTTAGTATTGCCAAGCTAAAACCCCTTAAAAGATAATGTCCCCCCCCCCCAGAAATAGTCAGATAATAATTTCAGACATGTCAAAAAAGAAAAAGGAAAGAGAATCACTGGCATTAGCATCTGAATTTGGCTAGTGGTTATTTCAGAAGGAAATATGTTTTCTTCTGTTTTGATGTTTAGTTTTATTTTTTATGTTTGATGGTGAAGAGAGTTAATTCTAAATGGAATGATGTTGACTGGGCATTAAAAAATAGTGCCTACTCAAAAAAAAAATAGCACTTATTCTTCATGAGAGGAAGAGGGCAAAGGCAGTTGAGCATGAAGACCAAATAAATTTTTAAATGATGCAATAAAAGAAAGATAACTTAGAGATGATGTGTTTGCCATGGCCCATAGAGATGTCAAGTTCCCACCTGTGGAGATGGATAAGCATCTGCTTAATAGAGAAATATAATTTTGAAAGAAAAGTGGTCCAGACCACTTACAAAAGCAACAAATGAGTGATCTACTGATAACATAAAGTTGACACTCTTCCATCTTTGAGGATGCTATTAGGCTGAATGTATTTCCATCAGGAGAGAATATTGCCTCATTTCAAGGTTTCATTTTCCCTTGCCTGGGCTATTGTAATCGCTTCCTAACTGGTATTTCTGACTCCTCGTCTTACTACCCTCTCCAATCTATTTTTTCTGCCATCAACATAATCTTCCTAATACCCAAATCTTAAGCCATTTCCATGCTTGAGAACACTCCATAGACTCACCTCTATCTACAGAATAAAATCCAGATGGATTATCATTGTAGAAAATGTGCTTTGTTATCTGGCCCTCAGTTAACTTCTCTGGCTTTCTCACTCACCACCCCATGCCTCATCAACTATGCTCTGACCATACTGAATTATTTGAGGTTCTCTTTTATGGTCCATGTTTTTCACCTCCATGCTTTAGTTCACGAAGTCCTCTGAGTCTGATATAACCCTATTGTGCCTAGAAGGCACTTACATATTTTTAAAGCAGTAGCTCCTAATGATGTCTCTGACTTTCAATCTTATATTTAAGTGACTCTACATTTTTGTCAGATTACTCTCCCCAAATCATAGAACTTTGGCTACATACCCAAACTCATTGACTTACATACATATTGGTTCATTGCCCTATGTTGGATTAGAAATTTCATAAAAGTGCCATTCTATTTTGTCTTTGAAATCTGATACATTTCAAAGTTACACATGCCCCATGCAACTTTAAATGCTTTAACTACTAAAAGCTGTAGGCAACACTTATTAACATACTTAGTTGAATTTAGCAAAGGGTGGGGAGTTTAAAATCTCTATACAGATTTAGGTTTTACCTCTTTAGTTAGGTCTAGGTAGAAAGCTTAATTCTAACTCAAAGTTTTTTAAATAACAAAAATACTCATTCCATTCTTGTTTCTAGTGAAATGGTGCAACAGAGAGAGGGAGTTTTATACACTCTAAAAGTGCTTATTCCATCACTATGGGAAAGGTTATGTTGGTGAAGAATAAGATACTACACCTTCATTAAAATGAAGAGACTAGATATGTAAATATCACCCTGGACAGATCTGAGGAACAAAATGATGGATAAAAAGGTAGAATTATAATATAAAACATATCATATATGATATGCATATATGTGTATACATGTATACATGTTTGTATATGCATATATGTGTACATGAATGTGTATATATACATATATACACATATAGATATGTATATACATGTATGTATATACATATATATATATTGAGAGAGAGAGAGAAGGAGGGGGAGAGAGGAAGTCAGTCCTCAATCTTCGTTATTCTAGATTCTGTATTGGCTAATTCACCTACGAGTTAAAAATCAATATTCATGGTGCTTTCATGGTTATTTGCAAACATGTACAGGGCATCATTTGAGTTCCCAACTGACATGTTCTCAGCTGAGGTCAAACAGGGCTCTTCCCTGTTGTTTCAGCTCCCATTCTGTACATAAGTGTATCTTTCTTCCAGTATATTTGGTGCCATGTTTTTACATCTTTGTGCTTTTCCTGGTGGTTTTACAGTTTAAATGGTCCCCAAGTGTAGTACTAAAGTGCTGTCTCTTGTTCCTAAGCATAAGAAGGCTAGGATATGCCTCATGGAGAAAATACATGTTAGATAAATTCTGTTCAGGCATGAGTAATGGCACTGTTGATCATGAGTTCAATATTAATGAATTAACCATATATATTAAACAAAGTACCTTTAAACAGAAACAAACATAAAACAAGGTTATGTGTTGACTGGTTGACAAAAGTGTTCCACTCTCAGGAGTTAGGCTCACGAGAACCTAACTGAATAATGAGAATCAGCCATATATAATAGCACTTACAAAAATTTCACAACAATTTCAAAATAATTTATAGCATAAAGGGATACAAATCTATCCAGAAATAATATAAAATTATTGGTTGGCTATACAATGAATTAATGATACAGTTGCCTATAATAAACAGAGAAAGAAAATGGAACTGGAGAGGGGAAGGAAGGATTTAAGTTTTACATGTAAGGTTGCCATCATTTTACTTAAAGATTATATTCCCCCCAAATAATGGTTGATTAGTTCTGTTCCCACCTTCCCACTGTCCCCAAATGCAGACCCTCATCATTTGGGGTGTGTGTGTGTGTGTGTGTGCGTGTGCATGCATGTGTGTTTTGACCTGGACAAAAGCACTTGCATTCTGCCTTATTAAGTCATTCATTTCATAATATTTCATAATATTGACCATCTTCAGTCTGATAGTCAGGAGCGCACACATTTAATCCCCCCATGCATCTTAGCCAAATATCAGCCTCCTGTAGCTTTTCTTATACTCCAAGAACACCAACTACGTGTTGCTCCTGAGACGGGCCTTGCACTTTCCTCTCCCATGCTCATGTGTCCTTTATCTATAATGCCCTGCCTAATCAAATACTACCTGTTCCTCAAAGCTTGGTGCAATTATCCCCTCCCCCACACTCCACCCTGGTTTTGTAGCAGGCACTATTGCTCACTTTGGCTATGTTCTTTTGTATCATTCACATCCTTTTATGAATCTTTCTTCTCCTATGAAAGTTGAAAAGGCAAAGACCATGGCCTCTTCCAGTGAAACCTTTAATTTGACAATTGCGTTTCTGAAAACGTCTACAGAAATGAAATATGTCAAAACCAAACAACTGGTTTACATGTTAGAAGGCAATTCCATTCCCAGAAAGTTAATTTTCTATCAATTTCCAAAACTATTTCTAACAATTTGGACATAATCTTGGATAATATAATTTGCTTCTATTTTATATTCTGCTTTTCCTTTATAAATTAAACTACCTGTAAGTGTCACTATCATGAACACCCAAATGAAATTTAAGATTTGCTACTTTTGTCCCTGGTGGAGTAAGAGTTGGTTTCTTAAGGAGGCCCTTTTCTTTGTATCCTTCTTACCATCTTACCCCACTCAGCAAGTATTGGATTTATCATGTATTGGATTTATCATTTTACCTCTTCTCTGAACTTTTTTCACATCCCTTGCCAAAAGATTAAGGACTCATTTCATCTTATTGGTGAGGTGTGGATACTATGCCGAAAATGGCAATATCGACAGCCTTTTCCTCTTGCATCTTCTGTCTGTCTGAATGGCTCACCAGGTTGCTGACTGGAAATGATGTGCGAAGTCTACCTTGCAGACCCAACTTCTCATGTAGGTGAGTTTTAAGATCTAGATGAAGATCGATATAAAGTCTTTTTCTTGTATCTCTCTTTCTCTCTTACACACACACACACACACACACACACACACACACACACACACAAAGCTACATTGTCCAATCCAACTTTAACAAGATTGAGATGCCTTGGACTTCGGACATTATTGAGAATCTAGCTATATCATTAATGATGCTGACACTATACTACTATATACTTCTTGAATCTTGGTTTACTGTCAATGAAGGGTAATACATGGGTATACACCTGCCTCAATCCCCAAAACTTAATATTTATTATGCTAGAAAGTGGCTAAACGTTTGACTACAGAATAAGATAGTCCTGAGTTCAAATTGCTGTTCTGACACTATAATGCTATGTTTTATTTCTTCATCTATCCATGGGGACATTAATTGGACCTATTTTAAAGGTTATGAGGATTAAATAAGATAATTCATTTAGAATACGGTCTCATCTTTAATAATTTTTAGGTGTTTGGATTATCCCCGTTTATTTGTTCTTTTGACAGTTACAGACAATGCTCTGATGCTAAGCACTGAAATAAAGACTGGACCAAATCTCTTCCATACCAATCCAGTGGAAGACAGACTATAACTATACAGAGATAAGCATATTCATTAATTTTCCAACTTTGCTAAAATATTTATTAGACACCCAAGTCTATGCCAGGTGCTAAGTATTGGGGACACATCAGTGAGCAAAAACAGACAAAATATACTATCTAATTCTAAGGATAATAAATAAGGAAAATGAACCAAACACACACTCATGTATAATATCACTCTGATGAATAAAAGCAAAGTTGGGGAATAGAGAATGGAAAGTAGAGAAGGAAAAGGGAACACCTAGATTGTGCTATCAAGGCCCATGACCTATCAAGTACTCCAAAGCTGGAATGATCTTGAAGTATTTGAGGGGCAGAAAGAAGTTCATGTAGATAGAGTATCTAGAGTGAGAACACTCTGATATTAGAATAGAGATGTGGGCAGAAGCCAGATCAGGTCAGGACTCGGAAGCTTAAATAAGAGGTTTGCTACATTATATGATAAAAAAATAAGAGCTTTGTTTGTCATTTAAGTTTAATGAAGAACCATTGGGAGTTTATAAGGAAGGAGTTGATGTGACCTGATCAAGTTTCCAAAAACAAAAAACAAAACAAAACAAAAAATACACCAAAATCCCATGGTCTGAGAACAGATCATTAAGAAGATAGGAATGGAATCATTATCAGTCAGGAGGCTGCTGTAAGTCCAGATAGGAGGGGAGAGTGGTTTGGGCTAGGAAAGAGTAAAGATGGGCAAAATGCTAGAGACACATTAGAGGAGAAAAGTTACTTGCTATGCCCTTGATGCAAAATCTTAGGTGGTATCAATTCCATGTTCTTGATAGGACTTGCTATGGGCTCCCTGTTTTATTCTAGGCTACTAGAGAGATTTTAAATATCATTGGGTCTAATGAGATATATGTGCAGAGTGGGAAAGCCACTTAGATTGTGGCTGCAAACATCTGGAAAGGGGTCTCTTGTTTTGAGCCCTTAAAACTGACAGAGGTTAACTGGGCACAGAGGTCTCCAGTGCTATGCTGACGTCTTAACAAGGGATATGTAGACAAAGAAAAAAGTAAGGGAATTTCTATATCACCAAAGTCCAAGGGACTCTCAAAAAAAATGAATCTACCTGAAAATACATCTCCTGTTGAGTTGTCAAGCAGGTTCTCCTTTTCCATCTTCTCCACCCTCATATTCATGAGAGCCCTTCTTCTGCATTACAAAATAAAGGCATACCTCTCAGTGATGCCAAAACTTACCATGGTTCATTATTTGAGGGGCACTAAACAAAGGGGCAATTTCAAATATTGGTATCTGGGACTTTTTTTTTAATCTAGGCACCAAAAACCTTTAGAAGTTTTCCCTGTATTTTTGCTAAAATACAAGGGCAGCATCAAAAATGGGATCTTTTTGCATGGTTTGGTATTATCTGAATTCACATATAGAGGGAGAGATAAGAGCAGTGAGTTTTTATTAAACAACCTCAAGTCTTGCTTTCCCCAGAGCAAGGTCAAAAAATGAATCTTTTCCAGGGGAATGTTCTTTTTACTTCAAAACTGTTCATGGCATGAAAGATTTGGACTGTCATCCAAGAATCCACACAGCAGATGGAGAGGGAGTGTAGAGTAGGCCGTGAGGACAATGTCCATCTCAATGACAACTGGAGACTGCTTGGCCCCTCCCAGTGTCCCCCAGAGTCAGTCACTGCTCTGTGCCTTGTGGTCTTCTGTCCAGGACCTGGCCAGTGGAGCAGCCTCTGTCTGAAACATGGCAGATAAAGGTAGTCTTGACCTTTTTTCTGCTGTGGATTCCTGGCAATTTTGTGAAGCTTTTGGATGCTTCCCAGAATGTTTCTCTTCTTTCCCTTCTCTCCTCTCTGTCTGTCCTTCCTTCCTTCTTCTCTTCCTCCTTCTTCAGATTCAGAATTCTGAAGTGACATGGTATTACCTGTTAACATACTGGTTTGAGAAGGTCTGATAGGGTCCATTAGCCCTGATAACTAGGTTAAATGAGGTTAAGTATTTAGTACTGTGTAGCTACCAACTAGTCAGGATGATTGCTCAACTAATTAGAATGATACCAATCTATAGGTAAGACATGTGAGAAGCAATTAAATATGTGTTTTGTATGGACTTCTTTCCATATATTGAGTAAACTAAGATTGTATTTCCAAAGTTTTGATTGAAATATATTTAATGCACTTGGTAATATAAAAACAGCTTATCAAAAATATTTCATTGGAAAGCATTTTGAAATTAATAACTTCACAATAATTTTCTGACTATATTGGCTTGAAATAAGGTACCTCTAGGTAAAAGAGTCAAAGGTATAATCAATAGTCATTTTACCACTTTAAATTCTTTGTATTTTTCTCCAAAATTCAGGAAATGAGTTATTATAATGACAGAGTTAAAGAAATATATCCTTTTTGCAAGCAATGGAGTTTCTAATTCTTTGCTGTTAACAAAATTGAAGGAGGACATAATTGCGTTGCCTGCTGATGTATAATTAATAATTTTTGATAATATATCACTATTTGGTCTTTTGGGTTTTGGGAAGGTTTATATTTCAAAAGCGTTTTTAAAAAATTGATTGGCATTACAATAAAGAAGTTCCTTCTATTCCGATCTACTTGTCCATATGTTTCTCTGTACAAACATCTAAAAAATATATATGCCAAAAGACAGAAAATTAACAATGAGCCTTGTCTCATTTTTGCAGTAAGTGTTTTTCTTCCACAGACATCTAAACTCATTGGAAAGAAATGGCCTATTTATTTCATTAAGAGATTACTTTCTAAAAAAAAATTATGCAATACATGTTTAGTAATTTGTCAAAGTCTCTAATATGTTTGTGTCATTTTCTTCAATTGCTTGTTAATTACAATTGTTAGGAGGACTCATAGAGAAGGAATTATTTAATTCTTAGAGTCTTATGATAACGGAATTGAAAAAAATTTACTAAGATATTTTTGTAGCAGAGAAGCATGAGAGTGTGATCAATAAAATCACTCAGGCATAAAAGATGATATATCAGGATGCAATTCTGTAAGAGAAGCAGAATGCAAACACAAGTTCAAGGAGGATAAGGAGAGATGTAAAATTTATGGGTACTAAAGGAAACCTTTCTAATGTGTTTTATATAAATTGCTGATGGTGGGTATCAAGTTGCTATGGTATTTTGATTCCATGGGCTACATTTTAAAAGAAGCATGTAACACTTTTATTTTTGAAATGTCAATATTTACAACTCACTAAGAATTGTATCATTTGCAGATTTTAAAACTCATAATGAAATTATTCAAATTTATCAAGTTGGATGAGCAAAAAGAGAAAAACATGTATGTTGGAGGTCACTGGTCTTTGCCACCTCCAAAATCCAGAGTTCTGTGTAGGTACTCCACCTTCTTCTTAAAGAGGGTGCAAGGTACAGTATCTTTTGAGGAATATATCCTTCACTTTTAAGGACATACATGTTTAAAAACAGTAGATTTGCAGGAAATTCCAGGAGGTGGTATGTTTTCCAAGGACATATATTTTAATTATAGGCTATGTGTATCTGACTAAGACATCTAGGGTATCTGCTACCTTCTGCTCTCTAGTTCATTACATGATAGTTTTAATATAGTGGAGAGAATGCCTTCCTGGGGTTGATGATAGTGTCAAGGTCCCTGTTGTCTAAGTGATAGAAAAAGAGGACAACTGATAAATTCCTGAGTCATGGTTTCAACAGTATTGTTCTATTGAAATAGGTTCTAGCTAGGTGAAAATTAAGTCTAAAATTAGGAAAAAGTTCATGTGCCAGATCAATAATTTCATAAGTACTAAGAGCATTATTAATTTGCTCCATTAGGGCAATCATATATGGAACACTCATTTTAATTGAAGCTACCATCTGATTAAGTTCTCCATAATCCTATTATTTTGAAGAACTGTCAATCATATGTACTACGAAAACAGAAAATAAATGAGAATTTAGAACTGTCACCTCTGTATCATTCAACTCTCTTGAAATACTTCTTTTGATTTGTTTCTGTAAGGAGGAAAATCCAATGATTTCCACTTGCCATAATTGCTATATTAGCCCCTATGTTAAGTTCATGGAGCTGGGTTTTTGTCAGTTGCCAAGGCTCTTTCTTATTACCATATACACAGGAACTGATGAAGTGGCCAGAAGGGATGGCCGGAGTCCCTGGCCCTATCATAAGGTGAGCGCAAGTGAGAGCTTTATCACAAGTCCTTCTAAACCCCCATTCTGACAGGTACATTGCTATGGTATTTTGAGTCGCAGTGTTGTGCCATTTATAGGGTTCAAAAGTTTCCTTTTCAGCCAACAGTTAACCAAGCCAATGGCCATGGGGGAGTTTAAAGGGCTCTGAGATACACATTAACTCAGGACTAGAAATTAGAAGGAAGGGTCTGGCTCCACAGCCCCATAGCTCAAATTGGCCCTTTGTTCTCTGGATTTGTGAAGTATTGATTTTGTTCCTGGTGAATCCTTGATTGGTTAACAAGAGAGATCTCCTGATGCCAGACCATTCCCTGGACCCAGATTATCACAACCATACTGTTGCTTTTATGATGACTGTGTCCACTTTGTTAATGGCATTTCACTGTTAGCACTTCAGGACAAAAGTCCCAGGTTCATTCCACTCAACAGGAGATCAGAAATCACAAATCTTTCATAGACATTTCTGGCCTACAGAAACCAGGATTTCAAAGATTGTGGTGAAGTGTTTTACTTGATCAAAACGAAAGGAGATTTGGAACTGGTCATGAGACATGGTGGCACGCTGAGTATTCTGGATCTAATACAGCATTTCTATTGCCTATAATCTTTGAATCCCTTACCTTGTGTCACTCAAAGTCTTACTGGTCATTGTTTGGTTCCAATTGTGTTGCAAATCCAGAGAGTGTTTTAATCACTGACAAATGCTCAAACAAAAGCACATGAAATGCAGAACCTCTGGTGAGAGCACATACATAAATTCAGCCCAATCCCAAGTATTTCATCCTCTGTTTGATTTCTACCCAGAAAATCCATGCCCATATATTTAACCCAAATTGTTGAGAGAATATTTGGAAAATTCCTCTAATTTATTCTAAATGCAACCTTTTCCTCTTCACTCATGTCTTCATCCAACCATTCAGGCCATACTGTTTTCTGATTAGAATTACCTTGTGAAAAATAATGAGTGATAGCATATGAGAACAACTATTAACTCTCTTCCACTAAATATGGGTGATGTTTCAATGTGGTTGGGTCATTCCTTGGCTTGGTAAGTTCTATGGTTTCTTACAGATAGCCTTCTTCCAATTGTTGGGATCACACTATTTTCTTATAAATGCCTTACAATATTCATATGATCAATGAATATAGGCAACATAGAAGACTTAGCTGTAACATAAAACAGGAGTTCAGCATTTCATAGAATTCATTTCTATATATTCCCTACACATCATCCTCAGCGTGTACATGGATCCAGCTAATTATATGGTCAGTTAAATCATTTTCCTATTGCCTCTGCTGCTAATTTCCTCTCTGGGAATCTGGGTTGGCAGAAGATGTTGTCTCACCACTTCTGCCTTATGTCAACCTAGTAACCAATTTCACATACCAACATATCCCTGAGCATCTGTTCTCAAAAATCCAAGCAACAGAAAACAACTCTGAAACACACACAAAGAAGGATAGCTCACAGCATCCATGAAGGAGCTAGACTGTCAAACAACAAGGTGAGATCAACATGCACTTAGTCAGTTGGGTTAATACAACTGTGGGTAGATTGTCTTCTCGATCTGCATATCTGGGTCTGCATAACTCCTGACATCCTTGGGGGTCTTAGGCTACTATTTCAGTTTATTTTTCAATTAGTTTGCTCTATTTGTGATTTATCCTGGGGGCAAACAGTAGCAGAGGGAGGGTGCATTCTGAGAATAAAAGATTTATACAATTGTTTCCATCTCTTTAATTTCTCTGCTGACTACACCATGGTTGAGTTCTCCTTTGCCCTCTTTCCTCTCATCTTTAAATTATTCTGGAGTTCTTCTGAAAAACAATCAATTTCTTTTTGATGGCCTCTTCTTTAACTTCAAGAGGATTTCAAGGTGTTCAGGTATGTGTTTGGTCTCCTTTTCTTTCTACCTTCAAGAAATTCTCTAATTCTCTACCATTTCATTTGTCAATGAGACCTGTTCTGACTTTGCAGCACAGTTATGGATTCATTTTATTTGTATATTTCTTGTTATTTCACTGCAGTACTGTTAAGAAGCAATAAATGTATTATTTGCCATCTTAAATTAGATATTAAGACAGAAAAAAGAAAAAGAAAAAACTTTGAATCCTGCCTAGTTGCTAAGGAATGAGATCACACTCCATATATGTGACTACCCTGTGGTTGGTTAATCTTTTCTCCTAGTTTGAAGATTCTAAAAGCAAGAATAATAATCCCAAACACCTTTCACCTCAACAAGAATAGATTTATTAGATTTATCAGAAAAGGATTAAATTAGGGCAGTAAGACTATTATTATCAGCCCCAGGGAATCTTTGCTGAAGAAAACTCCTCATAATTACTTATAACTAAAAACCAGAAACCAATTAATTGGGCTACAGAGGTCCATGTCCAGGAAAAGGGCAGTACGTGTGTGTGGATGTTTGAATGCTCTAATGCTCGGGCAGAGGCTATGTGATGTGCAAGGCAGCATCAATGTAAGTGAGAGACACTGCTGAAAAAATAGACACATTCATGTTAAAAAATGCTTTATAATGCAAGAAAGGTAATTTACAAGGCGGGTTATTAAAGCAAGAAACAAAGTAATGGGGTTTTTAAAGAGTATTACAAAGGAAAGAAAAAGGGTAAAATGTGCTTATTTCAGAGTGATCACTTCCACAGTTGACTGTGTGGAGGATGCTCTTTGTGGGCACAAGGCATGGGAGATGGTGAAAAACTGGAGGTGGAGGATGAACAACTTGTTGAGGAGGTTTAAGTGTGAATAGGAAGAAAGAGAATAATGGCTGGTGGAAGGCAGGGTTCCCAGGGAGGGTTTAATTTTTTTTAACTTAAAGGTATTTTTAATTGTCATGTGGAAGAGGAGAAATTGACTGAAAAACTAAAGACTTCCTGGTTTGTCTTGATGATCAGGGCTAGATGCATTTTGGAAAGAATTATAAAGCATCCCGGTGATACAGTCTTAGAGACACAGAAGTTTCCACCAACTGGCATATGTTCACCAAAAACAGATCTAATTCTCTTTAGGTCCTTTTTGAAAGTTCTAGTAAATTAATGTAGACATAGTTCAAGGTCACAGGCATAGCAAAGAGATACTAGGGAAATAATACTCATTAAATACCAAGTAGGTGCCAAGTGTTATGACAGGCACTGTGAACTTACTGAGGGATGCATTTCCTGTAGCCAAGGACATGGGGTTAGGGGTATTTTAAAGTTCCTTCCACGTTTAAGATTTTATAATTTTCTGTTTACCAGTGAACCTATGTTTTTCAAAAAAATTGTACTTTAAACTTAAAATTAGCCACAGCCATTAACTAATTAATCATTATTTGTCAGAACACAGGTTCACCTGAGAACACTGTGCTGTGTACACATTTACCTACAGTATGC
Organism: Phoca vitulina; assembly: GCF_004348235.1. Taxonomy (NCBI): domain Eukaryota; kingdom Metazoa; phylum Chordata; class Mammalia; order Carnivora; family Phocidae; genus Phoca; species Phoca vitulina. Next base: position 6,439,662 of record NW_022589743.1, read on the forward strand.
ATTTATTTTTAACAAAAGTTTAAGTAACAGTTCAAAGCTTCAAATTAAAGAAAAATAAATGTGATTAGGCTGCTACACTTGTTCCTGGTTCTTCACTGATTCCTCATGATTTTTATTTTTAATAAAAATCACATTTAAAATGACTTATTTTAAAGCTCTAAAGCACAACTCCTTGTATGTTTGAAATTCCTATTAAAATTCACAATATTAAAGCCACGTTCTGTGAATTTACACCCCCACAATGACATGGGGTGGCTGAGAAGAGGTAAAAAGGGTAAGGGGAAGGCAACTGATATTACTTTGCTAAGTTACTAATATATGATCATTCCTTTTTTTATTCCAGCTTTGAGATATAACTGACATAATATTATGTAAGTTTAAAGCATACAATGTGATGACTTGATACATATGTATAATATGAAATGTTTATCATAATAAGTAGTTAACACATCCTTCACTTCAATTAACTGCTGCTGTTGTTATGGTCAGAACAGTAAAGTTCTACTCCCATAGCAACTCTCAAGTATACCGTATTGTCAACTGTAGTCACCACGCTGTGCCTTAGATTCCTGGAACACACTCATCTCACAGCTGGAAGTTCATACCCTTTGAACAACATCTCCCCATTTCCCCCACCCCCAAGCCCCTGGTTAATGACCATTCCACTGTTGCTATGAGTCTGGGTTTTTAGATTCCATATATATGTGATACCATATGGTATTTGTCTTTTCTCTAACTTACTACACTTAGCATAATGCCCTCAAGGTCCACCCATGTTGTCACAAATGGCAAGATTTTCTTCTTTTTTCTTTTTTATTGATGAATAATAGAGATATACAGAGAGATATCTCTATCTATCTATCTATCTATCTATCTATCTATCTATCTATCTAGATATCTCCCATATCATCTTCTTTATCTATTCATCCATAGACCAATGCTTAGGTCATTTCCGTGTCTTGGCTATTGTGAATAATGCAGCAATGAACGTGGGAGTGTAGAGATCTCTTCAAAATAGTGATTTCATTTCCTTTGGGTACCATACCCAGAAGTGGGATTGCTGGTTCATAGGGTAGTTCTCTTTTTAACTCTTTTAGGAGACTCCACACGGGTTTCCATAGTTACTGTATCGATTTACATCTCTACCAACAGTGCACAAGGGTTCCCTTTTCTCCACATCTTTGGCAACATTTGCTATCTCTAGTCTTTTTGATAAATAACATTCTACCAGGTGTTAGGTGATATCTAATTGTTCTGATTTGCATTTCCCTAATGATTGGGGATGTTGAGCATGTTTTCATAGCCTTATTGACCATTTATAGATCTTCTTTTGAAAACGGGCTATTCAGGGGCGCCTGGGTGGCTCAGTCGTTAAGCGTCTGCCTTCGGCTCAGGTCATGATCCCGGGGTCCTGGGATCGAGCCCCACATCGGGCTCCTGGCCGCGGGAAGCCTGTTTCTCCCTCTCCCACTCCCCCTGCTTGTGTTCCCTCTCTCGCTATGTCTTTCTCTGTCAAATAAATAAATAAAATCTTTAAAAAAAAAAAAAAAGAAAATGGGCTATTCAGTTCCTTTGCCCATTTTTCAATCAAATTGCTATTTTGCTACTGAGTTATAGGAGTTACTTATATATTTTGGATATTAACCCCTTATCTGATGTGGTTTGCAAATGTTTTCTCCCATTCCACAGGTTGCCTTTTCTTTTGTTGTACAGAAGCTTTTGAGTTTGATGTAGTATCATTTATTTTTGCTTTTGTTGCTAAGGTTTGGGGTCTTAACCAAAAATATCATTGCCAAGTGCAATATCAAGGAGCCTTCTTCCCTATGTTGGAATGTACGGATCCAGGTTTTACAATTTTGTGTTGCTGAAGTTTAAGTGACTCATAAGCTCCCCAAGAGCAATGCATACATGCATGCATGCATGCCTATGTGTAGCTAATTGTTGAACTTTGCATGGGGATGGAGGGTCTTCTACTTTGCCATCTTGGCAAATGTCTTGACATTAAACAGTCTTATTACTTTTTAATGAGAACTGTATTAGGAGGCTATATACTTATTTTCTCAATTAATGGTCTATTGGCATGATAGAGAAGCAATGAAACTTGAACTGCAAATTGATGCCAATCACTGGCATGGATCCTTTTATCCACCCTTTACTGGCCTCTAGCGAAGAAACACAGATGAGAAGCATAGAAAGGGATGTTTAGAGAGTGAGCAACAGCCATATTATGTAAGTTTAAAGCATACAATGTGATGACTTGATACATATGTATAATATGGTTTTCTTTGCTGCCATACATGGTAAGGAAAAATACCTTCAGGTGGATTCCATGTTTTCTCTCAAGTATTGAGAAGTTTACATGGGTAGTAGTTTTATCAGTGAATTTACATTTTCTTAAAACTTCCAGTTAATCTAATTGCTGTGCATCTATGTGTGTGTGTGTGTGTGTGTATTGAATGATTTGAATTGGAGAAGGTAGTCATAGTAAATGTTTAATACATGTGGAGTTCTTAGATGGGGTCATGGAAATGTATAGCTACACTGATTTACAAGGATATATTTTAAGTTGATTGTGATTGATAAGTGATTCTTACAAAAATGGCTGAGTTGTAATAATGGAAGATACTAAACAATGAAACATTAAATATTGTGAAAGCCATATTTTAACACAGGGAACTAACATTACCTACAGCAGTGCCAGACTCTGGGCTTATGGCTTTATGTTTATACTACCCTAAACCTCACAACAACCCTGGAAAGTCAGTCGTAGCATTATTTTTATGGGATTAATTTTCTGAAGCACAGATTATTTAAGTGTTATTTTTCAATAGTAGTTGCCTAGTTAAAAAAAGTTGTACCCTGATTTGAACCCCGAAATAAGCTTCAAACTTCACATTTTTGTTTTGTTTTGTTTTTCAAGGCTATAAATACTTGCACTCTGCCAGCATGGGGAGGAATGATATGCACCGTAATTGTGAAAGTGACATCCACCGCTCTGCTGGTTCTGAGTCCTTGCAGACGCCAAAGCCTTTGGTCCTATTCCTTTCAGTTATTTACAAGATAATAAAGGCACAGGTCTGTTCATCAGAATTCTCTGCCTGGATACTCAGACTGAATGATATGTAAATATGGAATGCTTATATCTGGTGGTCTTCTAACCTCAGTTCTTAGCTACATTGTGATTGTTGACTTGTTCTTAGTGATTTTTAGAGCTGGTTACTTCTATGATCTCTCTCATAGAATAAAAGTAATAATAACCAACATTTTTTGAGTGTTTACCAAACCAGGCACCATTTTTAAGTTCTTTGCAAGTTATTGATTCTTGACTAGTTGTCTTACTAACTCTAGGAGTTCATGGCTTGAGATGAATGAAGCACATCTCCAAAGTTACCTATGCAGTATCTTAACCAATGCACTTTTGCTCTCTTCCCTGATCTCTTCCACCCTGGTGTATGCAGAAGAATTTAAGAACTATTGTACTATTGTGAACATTGGGTGGGATGCTATTTATTCTTTAGATATGTCAGTTTGCATAAGCTTGGGTGAGGGATGCATATTTACTAAAATTTCAGGGTTCTTATTGTGCCGATTTTTTCTATTATCAAACAGTTCTAGCACACATAAATATTACATCTTTACCCACCAATAGTTATTATTTCACATTATTCATCTATAATCTCACTTTTAATTTAAAGGAACAGTATTTTATAGATGAAGCCAAAGCCTCATCCCTCCATTTTCCAGCCTTCCTCCCACAGATAACTATTCTTATTTATATATATCATCCCATATATATTTATACTTTTATTGCATAGGCATGTATTTTAAAACTTGGTATAAATGATATCTACCATTACTGTCATTTTGCAATTTGCTTTATCACCAGAATTATATTCCTAAATTTTCCCATGTTTTTTTACATAGAGCTGACACTTTTTAATTGCAAAAAAAAAAAAAAAAAAGTATTCTATCATAAATAAATCATAGTGTACTTATTCCCTTGCTGAAAAAGTTCTATCACCAACAACACCTTGCCTTTCAACATTACTACAAAAAATATCCCTGGATATATGCTCAAAAAGGTCTCTAGGGAAAGCAGAAAGAAATAGAATTACTTGATCATAGAATATGCATGTATTCCTTTTGTAGAAATTTGCTCGATTGTTCTCCAAAGTGGTAGTACCAACTTATACCCCGATCAGCAATGTAGAACAGTCTCAATTTCCACTTGTTATTGTTAAAACTTTTAATCAAACATTAATTTTAACAGTACCATGGATATGAAATGGTATTTTAGTACGCAGTTTTCTGATTAAGAAAAACATTGAGTATCTTTCCATTTCTTTCTTAGAAATTCAACATTGTTTCTAGGTAACTTACTTATTTACCTATGTGACCAGTTAGTTTCTACTGACTGGATCATTTATGTTTTCCTTTCTGTTACATATATTCTGTTTACAAGTCATTTGTTAGTTGCATGTTTTGCTAGTATTGTCTCTGTCCACTTTATTTCTGGTGTTCTTTATCCTATAGAAATACTAATTTTATTTTTTAAGATTTTTAAAATTTATCCATTTGAGAGAGAGTGAGCAAGAGAAAGAGAGAGAGAGAGAGAGAACACAAGCAGGGCGGGGGGCGGGGGTGCAGAGCAGAGGGAGAAGCAGACTCAGGGAGCCTGACATGGAGCTCAATCCCAGGACCCTGGGATCATGACCTGAGCCGAAGGCAGATGTTTAACCAACTGAGCCACCCAACTGCCCCTAGAAATACTAATTTTAAATGTAGTCCCTTGTAAAATCTTTCATTTATATTCTTTTGAATTTTTTTGTCATATGCCAAAATCCTATCAATTATCAAACACTCATTCCCATATCTTACTCCTCTATTTCTTATTAGGCTTTTTATCTATTTATGTACTGAGACCATTTTTTTTTTATTAATTTAAAATTTTCAAGCTATTAATGCCTAATAATCTAAGTCTCTCCTTTTTCTTCAAAGGAGTCTTGATTTTTTTGCTCTTTCCTGTTCTATATGCATTTTAGGATTAACTTGTCAAGTTTACTTGAAAATAACTCTAGTAGGATTGTTATCTCAATTGCTTTATAATCATAGATTAATTGGAGGTCAAAAAACATCCTTAGGATATTGAGTCTATCCATAAACAAGATACTTCTCTCAATTTATTTACCAGTTTCTATATAAAGTAGTTTTTAAGTGAAGCATAAAAATTAGTTTTAGATGTACAACAGTGATTTGGTCATTTTATACATTATACAGTGCTCACCGTGATGTATGAATTAATTTTATCAAAGCATTTGAAAATACAATTGAATAAATTGACAACCCAGCTAAAAAGTAGGCATTGCTAACTTAAATGAATTCAAGATATGAAGGCAAGCAATTTAAAACTAGAGTTTTCTAAACCAGAAAATAGTTGTTAAGCTCCCCTCAGGCTCATAAGAGCTTTTACAGTATATACTGATAGTGAGAAATGCTTATTGTTGACCACTTTGATTTCAGACAACTCCATCAGTGCAGGAGACATAATTTAAAAATTCAAGAAGGCTACGTCAAACAAGGGCAGTCATTATATGGAATAAAATGAGTCAGAAACTTAAAATAAAACCCAAAAAGAATTAAATGTAAGAAAACGACTAAAAAAGAAAATATTTCAACCCAGGAATTAAAGGCTCCATTTGGAAATTTGACCATTTCGTTCTTGTGATCAATTGGTCATACGGATTAATGTTTCCATAATTCCATCTGGTTCATTTCCTTGTTCGTGTCTCTCACTGTAAATTTCATTACACATCTGTCTCCTCTTGTCTCACAATTCCCACATTGCTCTATGCTTCTTTCTTCTCACCTGAATTTATATTGCTCCCTTTCCTTCCAAATATTTCCACTGTGCCCCTTTGGGACCCCCATTCCATGGCAAACACCATCCCATACATTTTCAACTTTTGACAAAAATTGCATTATCATTAAAACCTACCTCTTACCCGAAGACACCATTTTCTTTGCAATATATTTCATTTACTCCTACCTCTGGTCTTTCCAGTACTTTGTTGTTTTTACTCTACTTTGTACATCAGTCTCCCCTTTTTTAATGAGGTATAATTGATGTATGACATTATATCACCATGCAGGTGGAAGACCTGTATAGTGAAAACTGTGAGACATTTATGAAAGAAATTGAAGACACAAGTATGGAAAGATATTCTGTACTCACGGAACGGGACAATACTGTTATAATGCCCATTCTATCTGAAGCAATCTACAGATTTAATGCAATCTCTATCAAAATTTCAAAGGCATTTTTCACAGGAATACACCAATCCCAAAATATGCATAGAATCACAAAAGACCCTGAATAGCCAAAGCAAGCTGGAGAAAACACAGCTGGAGGCAATCATGCTCTCTGATTTTAAACTAGATTACAAAGCTATACTAATCAAAATAGTATGGTATTGGCATAAAAACAGATACATAGATATTAAAGGAACAGAATAGAGAGCCCAGAAATAAGGCCACACATATATGGTCATTTAACTTATGACCAAGGAACCAAGAATACCTGATGGGGTAAGGACAGTCTCTTCACAAAATGGTGCTGGATAAACTGGTCAGCCATATGCAAAAGAACAAAACCGGGCCAGTATCTTACATCATACACAAAAACCCAAAATGGATTAAAGACTTGAATGTAAAGCCAGAAACCATAAAACTCCTGAAAGAAAACATAGGCACTAAGCTCCTTGAAACCAGTCTTGGTGATGATTTTTTTTTTAACTCTAACACCAAACACAAGCCATAAAAGCAAAAAATAAACAAGTGTGACTATATCAAACTAAAAAGCTTTTGAACAGCAAGGAAAACTATCAACAAAATGAAAAGGCAGCCTACTGAATGGGAGAAAATATTTACAAGTCATATGTTTAATAAGGGGTTAATATCCAGAAAATATAAAAAATACACATATAACTCAATAGCAAAAACAATTTGATTGAAAAATAGGCAGAGGATCTTCCTATTTTCTCTCAGTCTTTTAGGATCCTTTTATATTTATTTTTCTCCAACCAGGCTAAAATTAGGAGTCCATCACTTTACTCTCTTGACAATATTCCCAGATTTTAAACCTACTGTGCTTCACTCAGATACACCTTACAAAATTTTCAACTCAGTATCAATTTTGGGCTTGGAATCCACTTACCTTCTCTTCTCCTACCCTCACACTCCTTGAATACCTGGGAAAATAATCATGCTTATAGCAATCACCTGCAGTAGAGATTCATGCGAGGATACAACTCAGAATTCTACCATACGTTCACAATTAGCCCTTTTCCCAAAATAGCAGTTATTATAAACCTTTCCGAGTATTTTTAAAACTCCAATGCTACCCTCTTCACTTTGGCAGATAACTTTGTTACCCATTTTACTCATGTATGTAACAATCAACATTCATCATCATATCAAGTGTACAACATAGCAATTCAACATCTGCCTACATTGTGAAATGATCACCACAGTAAATCCAGTTAACATCCATTACCATACATAGTTACAGAAATTTTTTCCTTGGGATAAGAACTTTTATGATCTACTCTTTTAGCAACTCTCAAATATACAGCATATGCTGGGTACCACATCCTAATGGTCCATTCACTCCATAACTGGAAATCTGCACCCCCTAACTCCCTCCACCCCCATTTTGCCTGGGTTTCAACATCTTTAACTTACCGGCATTTTACTTTTTCTCCTTCTTTCTATGACAATGAAGACATAGTTTCATTTTCCTAATCCAGTGGTTCTCAAACCTAATGTGCATCAGAAGATACCTGATGCCTCGGTAAAACACTGACTTATTGGCCCTACACCCAGCAATTCTGAATTAGTAGGTCTTGGGGATGGGGCCTGAGAGTTTGTTTTTAAGAAGACCCAGGTGATGCTGAAGCTGCTTCTCTAGAGACCACTACTCTAAGGTAATTCTTCTCTCATATGCCTCTTTACCCCTTCAGGGATAATGTTTCTTCAATACCCCAATTTTTCCAATTATTCCCAAACTTTCCCTCTTTACTGGCTTCTTCCCATTGGCATTCACATATCCTCAAGTCACTTACCTTATAAAGAAAAGGAACAAAAATACTCATTCATGCTCACATTCCTTCAAGTTACCTTCCCACCTCGTTCTCCTTTTTGCAACTACACTTAACTGAAAAAATTCCTTACATATGTTATTATCAATACTTTAATCTACTTATCAGCCTACCAAAAGCAGGTTGTGACACCACACACAAACTCTTTGCTGAAATTACCAAAGAACTACTTACTGCAAAATCCAGTGGGCACATTTCAGTTCTCATAGTCACCAGAGTACTGGGACTTACCTACTTCCTTCTTGAAAAACTTGGCTTTAACTTTTCTGATTTTTCTTCTGTCTCTTTTTCTCCACTCTGATTAATCTTCTTTTTGGAATCAACCAATGCCATTGTTTCACTTTCTACTTTGCAAGCATTTCATGGTTTTCTATTGTTATTTATATGCTCAAGTCTCAAAATCCAGGCTGAATCTCTCTTTCCTTCAGCCTGCCAATGGGATCAGTCTGATTGCCTTTCCTTAAGGGGATATATAGGATTATACTCTCACAGGTGGAGGGAAACTCCTCCCAGAGAAACAGGAGAGGAAGAACGTATGGCGTCCTAAAGAAGACAGGTCTGTGGATCTGGGAAGATGAGAGGTTCTTTAGTCAAAATGAAATGGGAAGGATATCACAGTAATGTGTAGGAACATGAATTTATCATAATTTTTGAAACAGTTTTATGTGATTTTTAGAGTCTGAGGCAGAAAATCTTAAATTATTAATGACACCAATCTGGTTTTGTAATTTTCTATTGCCTTGCCTGAGTTCATAGATGCATGTGAGAATGTTGATGACTAGGCTTCATTTGAGGGTAAGGTTTTGAAAAACAGGTTCAAAGAAGTAAGTGGCAGAGTAAATGAAACTACAGTGGGATGACTATAATTTTGAGTCATAGATTCTAAGCTGGGCAAAAGGGAAGAATATACAAGAGAAGGTCAAAGAATAGAGAGAAAATATCAAGTAAACTTGATGAATTTAACAATTGTTGCTTTGGGCTGGTTGGGCAACTCAGAAGACAGAAGGTTGTGGTTAAGGACTAAGTGACTTCATGACTTCAGGTGGTTACCTGTGCTGGGAAAAGACCTTTAAAGTATATTGGGATGGAGGAAAATGCAGCTGGAGAGGGCATCCAGGAGCTCAATGCCAGGTGTCAGATTCCCATCAAATAAACCTGGAATGATGACAGAAGTTGCAGAGGATATAATACTATGAATGAAATGCTGACATGTTCAATAAATGAGAGGCAGGCTTGGTGGTGAGCAGGTCTGCAGATCATTAAGAGGGCAAGTAGGTTATAGCTAAATGAGCCTCAAAGGATAAGGTTTTTGCTCAGGTGAGAGTATTTAGCTGTCCGGAAACAGCAACTGGGAACTTGGGGAACTCCGACTTTACTTCTATGTCTTTAGATAAATAAGAGTGTAAGAAAAAAAAATCCCAACTTAACTTAATGGAAGGAAAGTGGTGTCTTTAGGAAACTCTAGGTTTAAGTTACATCAAGATGGAGGGAAACTCTGAAGAAAAGGATGAAGATACAAAGGATTATATGATTGTTGGCTGTAATTATTCCAACATAAGAGTTTGGGAGGGGAGGGAAGGTTTGGTTAATAAAGGGAATTTAAGAAGTAATATGGGAATGAGAATTGAGGAATTTAGGATATAATAAATAAAAAAGCAGTGTGTATTTTTAGCGTAATTCACAAGGACATAAGACTTGGTGGATATAGTACTGATGGGATCTTATAGCAGGGACAGTACTAGACACAAGGTTTTAGTGATTTGCTGCATGTAGGACTGGACTTTTGGCCCAACATGGCTTCTGCTACAGGTTTCATGCAGGACATGCATGAAGGAAAGCTTCCTTTTTTATACCCTTGTTCTCAACCCCATCAAATTCCCTGTTATTTTTTCCACCTTGTTTCCATGGAAATGCAGTTTACAATGTGTTACAATAATAAAGGTCACATGAATTCCATATCATTCTAAATTTCTTCCACCTGGTATTCTAACCACTTCTTTTAGCTGTGGTTTACTTTATAAGGGACTACTCGTTTCATTTTCCACTGTGCCTGCGATAACCCCCAAGACAATAAACTCCGGTAGGCTGTAATATTTCCAAACTCAGGTAGCCAGTATATTCATTTAGCCATGGAAACTTGAGTGATTTTTTTTCCAAGTTGAGAAATTCTCCAAATTCAATATGACACAATATTCAATTTAAGATATTAACCAGCCTATAAAGCTATCATCTTTGATAGGTCTATATTTTCATATACCCATTAAAATAATTATACAAAGCCAAAGTATTAAAAATGTTATTAACTATACAGAAGACACATAAATTTGAAATCTGTACATGATTTAGTATGGCTTGCAGAATGATCAAGGAATTGAGCACTACACATATCAAGTATGAAAAAGCACAGAGGGGGGCGCCTGGGTGGCTCAGTTGGTTAAGCGACTGCCTTCGGCTCAGGTCATGATCCTGGAGTCCCGGGATCGAGTCCCACATCGGGCTCCCTGCTCGGCAGGGAGTCTGCTTCTCCCTCTGACCCTCTCATGCTCTCTCTATCTCATTCTGTCTCTCAAATAAATAAATAATAAAAAAAAATAAATAAATAAAAAAATAAAAAAAAAAAAAAGAAAAAGCACAGAGGGTTGAAATGATGCATTTTCAGTAAAACCAACCAGTCAAATGGGGTTGTTTTCTGGGGTATTATAATTCACTTGTCCTTTTGTGCTTCTCAATATAGTTCTCTTATTTTCGTTCCTTCCATCTCTCATTTTTCTCTCAATTTTCCTGATTCCTTCCCTTCTTGACTGTGTATTTCAACTTGAGTGGAAGACTGTTTAAAAAACATTTCAATTGTACCTTCTGGTCAAATCTATTAGTTGCAGTTAGAATCAGTAAAGGCTAAATTCTGGCTAATGTGAAAATATGCAAATACACAAAGTTTCTAGAAATAGTAAAACTTCATAGATATCCAGATTATAGAATTGAGTTTGTCTATGAAATCCATTTGATGGAAAAGACGCATTTATTAGAAGTGACGGTGTGAACGTTGATAGTGAGAAATCAATACTTGTTGAAGCATATCTGAGATGGCTTTTGATCATCATTGGAGAAAGATCTGTGGACATGGCAGGATCTCTTTGGACCCAAGACTAGTTGAGAAGATTGGGAAGAACAAGCTATTGGGGAGAGCTGTACTTATAGGTTGCTGAATTGATGGATAATTAAATGACTGATGGACTAAATGACTTTTAAGTGCCCCAAATATTCTAGGTGCTGACTAAGTATATTACCACATCATTATATCATGACTCGGTTTATCCTCACCAAAACCTGATGAGTCAGTGATACCCTGATTCATTAAAAACAAAACAGAACAAAAAACCCTTAAGCTCATAAAAGGTTTACATGCCTATATAGCAAAATTAGAAAGAAGTAGAACTGAGATTCACTTAGGTCCTCTGACTTCTACTCTAAATTTTTCCTCCCTTACCAAGAGAGCCAGGCAAGAGGGACAGGTTCAGACATGATAAGCTACTAGTTTAAAATAGATTTTCTTTGCAGAGATGGAAAACAAATATTCAATACATAAACATAAAAGGTAAATAACGAAACTGGATGAATGAAAAAGCAAAAAATTGAAGATAAAGCACTAATTTGAGGCTTCCATGGCAAAATATATCCTTTTTTCTTGCTCAATGGATATTCTCTTCTAGGCATATATAAGCATAATACATTATAATTAGTATTTATAGAATTGCTTTAAATCAAGCTATATTTTGTTAGAAAAGAGCATGTTTAGTTGAAGTGGGTTCTTTCATTTCTATCCTTCTCATTGATCCATAGCTGAGAGCATTCTTCCAGAATGTTCTATAATATGTCCACAGAACCTACTGTTGCTAGGTTTACTCTGGGGGAAAAAACAAAAAAAGTTCTTGGTCAGATAAACTTGAGAATCACTATTTATCATCTTTTTTATCTTTATAGATTCACCATGCACAGCAGCATAGCAATAAGTGCAAAATCCCTCACTAATGTAACATGTTTAATTCTGTTTAACTCAACACTATTCAAATATATTTGATCATAGAATCCCCCATTCTTTTCCTTTTTAACTGTAATAATTATAAACATCACAGCCAGCATTCCACAGAAATAATTTCAGAAATGAAAGGTTAACAAACTAATCACATGATATCCATTATTAGGACATAGTCATAATTATCATTAGGCAAAGGGACACATGGGTACTGTGAGTGGTGGAGGATCTATGATACCACTTAAACAGAAAAGAAAGGTTTGAAAGAGAAGTAGATTGCAAATTCATGTGTGACTCAAGAGCCTTGATCTGATAGTCGCCATAAATGTGAGGCTGGTTACTCCCACAAGCACTAAGACATTTATCATGCTACCTACATTGCTCTGGGGAGAAAGAAAGGACACTGCCTTTGCAAATTCAGCAGTTATCTTCATAGCGTCCCTTCCCCTCCCCCCCATTTTCCTTCCTCTAAGAATCGAACACTTCCGTGTTCACACATTCCAGAAGCATTCATTGAGTTTCTATTAGGTAGATGGCATTACTCTAACCATTGGAGACACCACCAACACAACAGCATTAATTCCCCGCCTTCCTAAACCCCACAATCTAGTAGAAGAGAAACAAGGCTGCCAAAGCTTTCAGTATAATGTGATAAAGGCTGTGTAGGGGTAAGTATAGGCTGGGAGGATTGTTGATGAAGGGCATCTAATTCATCCTGTTTACGTCAGGACAAATTTCCAAGTGCTGCTTGTTTAGTGGCAAATGATGATGAGTTACATGCAGCAAACAGATGAGAGGAATTAGTAGTTTCCAGGCATAGACGAATTCATAATAAATAGTATAATTCATAAGAAATAGTATACAGACACAAAAAGCACAGTGCATTTAAACAAAAAAAAAAAAAAAAAAAAAAAAGCTTGGTATGACTGACCAAGATATGGAATGTGCGTTTGTGTGCATGTGGGCTGTGTGGGATTGAGCAATGTGGCTACTGAATTGGGCATGGATCAGATTATACAACACCTTTTTTTTTTAAGATTTTTTTTATTATTCATTTGAGACAGATAGAGAGAGAGAGAGAGCATGAGCAGGGGGAGAGGCAGAAGGAGAGGGAGAAGCCAACTCCCCACTGAGCCAGGAGCCTGATGCGGGGTTCAATCCTAGGACCCAGAGATCATGACCTGAGCCAAAGGCAGAGCCTTAACCATCTGAGCCACCCAGGCGCCGCTATCCAACATCTTCTATAGGACATTAAAAAGCTGGGAATTCTTACTAAAGACTTCAGGAAACCACAAAAGATTTTAAGCAGTAGAGATCATATAGTAGCAACGTAGAGAAAAGACAAATGAAATGAAAGACTGGAGATCATTGCAGAAATCTTGGTAAGAAGAGATGAAGAACCCAACCAAGGTAGTGAGATAGTTGGATAGATAGATAGATAGAGACACTGAAGTAGACACTATAGTAAATTAAATTGCCTAACTTTTCAGCTTCCTCTAATAGGCCTCTGTGAGAAAGCACAGTGCATTCTACCCAGTGTACTTAGATTTTAAAGAGGGATATTGGGATATAATGTTTTAATAAAAATAATGGTGGAAATTTTAAGCTTACACTTAACTATAATGCTATATTTAGACACAAAACAAGTATTATATTGTTGTATCAAGCACATCCCATAATTATTAATTCTACCTTTCAGACAGCTGACCCAAATTGGTGTATGTGTGTGTGTGTGTGTGTGTATTTAAATGGCAGGCAGTTAGACATCAGGTAAATTTTGTTACATGTTTAGATTAAAAGTATACATCTGATGTTAATTCCATGTCAAAACTGCCATGGCTCTTTTTATTCTTGAAAGGTAGAATCTTTGACAACACTAACAATATGCTAGGAAACTAACATTTATTGGGTTTTTATTGTGTACCAGTCACTATTATAAATCATGCTTGCACATTTTGGTAGCTTCTACTAAGTATGAAGTGATAAATTTGGAAGGGGTAGGACCCTTAAATATTAAGGAAATACTCAGATCATGATTTTCTGTCCAAAAAAGAAATCTCTGACTCCCTATACTTTTCTCATGTCTAGAAAGGAGAAAAGTCTGCTGCACAGATAATCGAAAATTCTGGTGTAACTACATTTTTTTTTGTCTTGGAACATTTGCCTATTTTCTTTTGTGAAACAGTCTTCTCCTTTGCCTTTTCCTATTTGATATCTATGATTAATGTGCTTTTAGGCTACATCTCATCTATTGATACTGGGTATTGGTGAAAGAACCATGATGATCTAAGTAAAATCCTTGGTGTTAAGATGTTAGTGCCACTTAAATCTCTCAGATGGTTTTCAGAGAGATAAATGATATTGTACACCACAAGGGGACAGAACTGTTAAGAAGATAAAATCCAAGTGAGATGTCCAAGGACAAATGTCTTCAAATTGTGAGGAAAGGTTTTATTTAGAGTCTCATTTTCTTACTTCTAATAATGTCACTGCCTCTTATGGGGCTGGGATTGTTACGCTGACATAAAGGAAGGTTGAGTCTGGAAAATGTCATAATATAGGGAAAGGCCATAAGCTTATAACTTTGTACAAATTTACTTTGTCAAGCTGACCTTGAAACTACTGATTATTTCTATTCTAAAGTATTTATGTTGATCACTATTCTAAAACCAGGGGCCTTAATGATCAAAAGAGAAGCGAGTCTCAGTCTCAACATAAAATACAAAGTTTGACATTAGAGTCATCTCTTTCCTTGTCAATTATACTAATATATAAATAGGTTATAGATGATCATTTCAAGAGGAAATTCTTGTAAAAATGGTCTGGCCTAGGACTGTCTAGAAGAGTTTGCTTATCACCATTAATGTTTAAAGAGAATTCAGGACATTCATCATACCAGGATATTTTAGAGATGGAAGGAAGCACTGCCTTTGCTCTCCAAAAGCCTATAATCTATTATTTAAAATGTTTCTGAAATTTTTGTGAAGATAAAGCCACAAGGAAGGGGGAAATATACTAAAAACTTCATGCATACAATCACAGACACATTATTGATATTCTTTTCTCTAAGTATATTCATGTAATTTCTACTGACAATGTTTCTAAACTTAGTAAAAGAATTCAACAGGCCAAATCATGACCTAACTTCGATTAATCATTTTAAAGACACATGTATGTAATTTTTTAAAGGGACTATAATAATGATTTCATGTGCATGATGGCAAACACTTCAAGCAATTTCTTCTGCTCATTCTACTTACTCTACAAATGCATTTTAGATATGTAGTAGAATTCTATTATAAGATAGCTTCTTATAGGAATTTAGCTATAGTTATGTGGTATGGGTAAAAAAATCAGCTAGAGAGTTTATTAATAATACAGATTTCCAGCTTCATCTCTAGAGATTCTGAGTCACCAGGTCTGGGCTGAATCTTAGGAACATGTATTTAAGCCCTTCGCATGGTTCTGATACAAGTATTTCCTGATACACACTTTGAAAAACATGATCTAATGAGATAAATTACTTACTCTTTCTGAATCCTCTCTTCTAAGCTCTAGCAGACCCATGTTAATAGATACTTGGAAGTTGGGTGATGATAGGAAATTTGTTCACCTGAAGTTTTACATGATTAGAACAATCAAAGAGGCAAGGACAAAAGGAGTCAGGATCAAAAAGACCAGATCGGAATTCTGCTGAAGTGGTGACTTAAAATGACAGAGAAGAGAAAAGCCAAAGTCTGAGTATGTTGAATGATCTGGATGTTGGAAAACAGATGAAACTGGGAATTTCGGGAAATCTAGTCACAAATAAAGTACACATGGAAGAACATCTGTTTTTATGCAGTTAGAATGTTAACAGCTCCTTAAACACCTTCAAAGAAAATACAAAAGCCACAAGAGAAAAATGTGTTGGAACTCGGTTATTTTCTATCAATGGTGCTGGCTCTGTAACCTCCCCCTGGTGGTAAATGGTGGTGATGAGGGGTGGTGCTCTGTGAATGGTGATAGAACATAAATGAGTTTGCAGGAAAGGAAATGCTAAACAAATGCTACTAAAGACAGAAGAGTTAGGCACTTAGTACTTTCATGATATTTGAAATAGGTGGATATTTTAAATAGCATGGAATAGTTTTTTAAGGGAAAGATTCTAGTAAAGTTCTGATACGCAAGAGAAGACTACTTTCATCTATAGGCAACATTTAACAGTTGTAACATGGTCTGGATGAACAGAGAGCAAGTATATTTCTATCTTATCTTGCTTACATTAAACTTTTAAAATATACTTTCAAACATTTTGTAACATGCTGGAAAGCATGCCTTTCTGGACATTTTTATTTTTGCAATATATTTCTAATGTACAGATGTGGAGGTGCCCTGTTTGAGAGTTGATAAAATCCTCTGAATACACATGACACATGACATTGCATACTTTTTTCAGGCTCTCAATACTTTTTATTTAAAAAATGTATAGTTTTTCTCTCTGAATCTTACTTATTTTGATTTAAACATATTTACAAAGTGCTTATCATGTTCCTGGCATTTTCCTAAGGTGTTAAAATGCTAACACATTTCATCCTTGTAACCTCCCCCTGTGTTAAGTACTTCTATTTTCCCTTGTTTTATAGATGAGGAAACTATGCACAGTGAGGTTACCTAACTCATTTAAGATCACAGATGTAAATCTGTAAAACTTGGTTCAGCCCCAAGTGCAGTGGTTCCAGCATCCACGCTCTCAACTACATTACTGTCCTGCCTCTCCACCTTTGATATAATATGGTAGTGCTCAGTATTAGCAAATATTCATTGAAGAAGGTGGAGATTAACAGATAATAATTGTGCTTGACAGCTGAATGTTCTTGGAGGGAGATCTTCTTGGAGGGAGATTTTACTTGGAGGGAAATCTTGGAGGAAGATCTTACTTCTCACCCTCTTAAAGGTAGGCATGACCACATGAATTGCTTTTATCAATGAAATGTGAACAGAAGTGGGAAATATCACTTCTGAGCACAAATATTTAAGAGCTTGTATTCAATTCTATACTCTCCCTTTACTCTCCATGATGCATGTATTGGTCAAAAATACCATAAGATCAAAGTAACTTAGAATACTGAGCCACCACATAGAGTACAATTGTCCTGGAAAGGTCTCCAGTATAATTTATGTCAGCAAGAAATAAACATTTGGTATATTAAGCCACTGAGATTGTGGAGTTATTTCTTCCTGTGGTATAACATAGGTCAGTAATTCTCAGCCAGGAGTGATTTTGACACCCAATGAATATTTGACCATGTCTAGAGATAGTTTTGATTGCCACAACTGGGGAAAGGATTAATACTGGCATATAGTGGATAAAGGCCAGGGATGCTGCCAGATATCCTACATTGAACAGTATAGACCCCATAATAAAGAAGTATCTGGTCCAAATAGTGCTTGAGATTGAGAGATGTGATCTAGCCTATTCTAACACACGTTATTGCCTCAAAGTAAGCATGAGAATGTGTGAAGCAGCTATAATAAAGGTCACCTATGATGATCACTCACAGTACAATGAGACAGTACTTTAAGCTAAACATACCATATTCCCTTCTACAGGTAGCAACAAAGTGCAGCTTACCCATATAACTTCCCCAAACCTTCCTCCATAAACAAACTATTCATTTTACTCAGAAAAATCCCTGCCTATGTGCTGTCCATCAAATCCTCCAAGTCTATCTTTAAAAGCAGTCTGGCTCCTATGAGACCTTGCACAAATGCAAATCATCAGTTACCAGCACAAACATACTAGGTTAAGTAAAGTTGGCAGCCATGGGAGATACATTTTTCTCCTGTGACTGACTCTTGTCAATTATAATTAGGAAGGTAAATTGTCTGTGCTTGGAAAAAAGATTTTTTTAAAGGGAAACCTATCCAGTGCTCTCTGGCACCTAAGGTTTATTCTTATTTCCACTGTTTCTGAAGAGGCTCCCTAATGCCTGCGTTGTAGAAACCAATCGCTCATTGAAAAATGGAAAGAATCGAGCCACTCTCTTTGGGAAAGTTTCCATTTCCCAAAGGAAGTGTTCTTGATGTAGCATCTATTGAATTACACCCGGAAGACTGCTATGAAACTCTGCTTCTACAGGTTCAAAAAGCTAAAGCTCCAGGATTTTCAGGTATCAAGAACAGGTCTTGGCAAACTTTTTCTGTTAAGGACCATGTAGTAAATATTTTAGATTTTTGTAGGCGGCGCCGTTTTTGCTGGAATTACTCAATGCTGCTGTTTTAGTGCAAAAGTAGCCAAAGAAAATTGATAAACCAATGGTTTTGGATGTGTTCCAACACAACTTTTATTTGCAAAATTAGGTGGTAGGTTAGATTTGGCCTACGAGTGGTAGTTTGCTCACTCTTGTTTTAGAGGATATTATCATCCTAGAGGTGACCTTCAGTCTAAACTTCCTGACAACTACCAAGTCTAAGCAGAAAATGTGAAAAGAAAGGAACAAATATCCACCTGATTTCTATTATGTGTCAGGAGCTGTGCCAGGGATGTTACTAAGCATCCTACAATGCACAGGGCAACCCTGTAGAACAGAGAATTATCTGGACCAAAATGTTAGGATTGCTGATGATGAGACTCTACCTTGCTCTACAGAATATGGTCCCAAATCTGGCAGCATCAGTATCAACTGACAGTGTGTTAGAAATGGAAAATCTGAAGCTCCACCAAGATTCCTGAATCAGAATTTGCATTTTAACAAGACCCTTGGTGAGGTCTGTGCACAGTGAAGTTTGGTACACACTGGTCCAGCCTGGCATAAGTAACATAAGCCGCAGGAAGATAGTAACATTATTAGGAAAATGAGCATCAGAAAGGTCAAAAACTTGCTCAGGTTCACCTAACTGGTAAAAAGTTTGAGACAGACACTTGAAGCCATCTTTCTGACTTCAGAGGATACATTCTATCTGTTGTGACAAATTACCTCCATGACCAATACCTGAAAAACAAAACAAAACAAAAACTATCTTTAAATCACTGAAATTTCCACTAGGGTTTAGGTAGTATATACTTGAGATTTCATGTATAATTTTACATTTATATTTAATGATTTTACATATATTCATGAGCGCCTACCACAGGTGCCATTACCTTTTCAAGTAAAGAGAAATGAAAATCTTGTTTTCATGGGGAAAATCTCCCGGACCCGTCAGGAACCACTTATGATTATTTGTGTAACAACTGAATACAGAACCCTGGTGCTATCTGTTAACAAGAAGTGGAAAGATCGAAGTCAGAGTCAGATGGATTCAGGTTCAAATTCTAACTTCGTGACACTGACCAAATTACTTAACTGAGTTGGGGCTACCCATTGTGTAGTGTTGTTGTGGAAACACAACTCGGTAACAGTGATTAGACATTACTTTCTGAATGTCTCATGTGGGCTGAATTGCTCTCTCATGAAGGAAAATAATGATTTGAAAGACTCCCTTAGAGTAGTATAGCAACTTCTCCCAGAAAGAGTTTTATTTTAAAAGGTAACTATCTGAGGCCTCCTTGCACCTGTCCTATTCAGTGGAAAATACAATGGCAATTCTTATATCTCATGAATAACTTTGTTGTGCAAGGAAGATCTGCTTAAAGTCACCGTCTATCTTGCAACAGGACTTGGAACACTGGGACATAGTTCACCATGTCACAAGATATGGTGTGGACAACAGGCTTTATCAGGGAACTTTATAAAGCCAGCATGAACAAAGAGAGGAGGGAAATGATTCCTCATATCCCTATATAGCTGGGGAGAGGAATTCTAGAACCAGAGTATTCTATTGGTCATGTCAAGAGTAAATCATCCCGGGAAGAGGAGAAGCTCTGCTTCTATGTTGCTTTCTCTTCTCATGGAACAAATGTGATGGCCCATTTGTCAGTAAAGAAGAAAACCCACTACGTGGGTATCAGCAGTCAGTGTTTAGATGCCAGCTTTTTGCAAGAACTGTATAGTAAAGCAAGACCAATTCAGGAGACCTTTGGGCCTGAAAAATATTGAAGCTCCTTCAGCCAGAGCAAGTTATGGGTCCTGGGAGGTGTTCCCAGTTCACATATGCCCCCCACCCAGCCAGATGGACAGGGGCATTCAGGTCCCTGATACCTCATTGTCCAGGATCCCCATGTGAGTCACCAAAGGCCATTTAGAGAACTGTTTGTTGTAACACAGACATCATTTCAAGCCTCAGACATGTAACATCTGAACTAGTATCGCTGGACAAGCTAACTTCCAAAATTTTTCAACACCACCAACAGAAAAGTATTTCTTTCACGGCCGCATACTGCTCTTTAGGGTGTCCATGAATAAGCAATTGTAATCGGCAGAAGGGCCACTTACGAATCTACTCAGGTGTTCCCATGCACTTCCCTTGCAAAATAAAATGAAGAAGTGTTTGTTCATTTATTCATTCACGTATAAGCCAAATAGCTTCCCAAATATTTGCGGTGCCAGGCATAGTGATATGCACTGGGGATACAAAGACAAAACATCTCTGACTGAGAAATAAGAAATTTCGCATGCATAACTTGTAAATTTCTCTAGCGGTCAAAATGAGCATGAATTAAAGTATTGTTTAAAAAAAAATCAATAGACCAGAGACCCCATTAAAGAACATACACATAAACACATAAATATATATTAACAGTTTTTGCATATTTAGCTATTTAAGTTTGGGTGCACATGGTGGCCTTAAAAATAGGTAGAACAGGATATGCCTCGTATTAGCTCTCTTTCCATTCACCTCTTCTAGAAATACATAATATTGCACTATCTATAAATTTTGTTAAATCCATCATAAGTATGTTGACCACTGAACATGCCGTCAGTAATACCATACTTTTAATTACTTTTCAGTGTTAGATTACCAAGGATTCTTCTAATACAAATGAGTTTCTGGCAGAATAAATTCTACTACTTTGTAAGTGTCAACCATTAATTCACTTTTTCATCAAACAAAATGTTACCAGTTGCCTAGGTCTTTTTATTTTTATTTTTATTTTTTTTATTATGTTCAATTAGCCAACATACAGTACATCATTAGTTTTTGATGTAGTATTCAACGGTCTTTTTTTGAGACCTATTTTGGAAGTCCCTTGGTGTTACTTTGAAGTTCTCACTCACAGTAGCACTGTGGCTGAGTGAGGCTAGGTATTCAAACTGGGGAAAGAAAATAAACCTACAATTCTATTGAAACCATGACCCACATAGTTCAGGTTCAAAGTGCTGCTTAAGTTGGAAAAAAAAAAAGTCCAGTAGAAAAAAAAATAAATGTTTAAAAAGTGTTTCTTAAACACAGTGAAGAGCACATGCAATCCTCGTTTAAAAATCACATTCATGGGGCGCCTGGGTGGCTCAGTCATTAAGGGTCTGCCTCTGCCTTCAGCTCAGGTCATGATCCCAGCGTCCTGGGATCGAGCCCCACATTGGGCTCCCTGCTCGGCGGGGGGCCTGCTTCTCCCTCTCCCACTCCCCCTGCTTGTGTTCTTTCTCTTGCTGTGTCTCTCTCTGTGTGTCAAATAAATAAATAAAATCTTTTTAAAAAAATAAATAATAAAAATCACATTCTTGGGGCACCTGGGTGGCTCAGTCATTAAGCGTCTGCCTTGGGCTCAGGTCCTGATCCCAGGGTCCTGGAATGGAGCCCCGCATCAGGCTCCCTGCTCAGCGGGAAGCCTGCTTCTCCCTCTCCCACTCCCTCTGCTTGTGTTCCCTCTCTCGCTGTGTCTCTCTCTGTCAAATAAATAAATAAAATCTTTAAAAAAATAAAAAATAAATAAAAATCACATTCTTTTTTGTGTAGCTTCCTGGTGCCTCTTTCTTCATTACTTCCCCTCCCACCCCTGCCCCAAATATCCCTAACTAGACCTAGCCTTATCTTTCTATTGCTTTTTCTTTTTTCCTGCTACTCTATGATAATTTTATTTCCCTTTCCCTATTTTGTCAATGCTGTGCCCCACCCTCTGGTTTAAAAAAAAATTAAAGACATAGTATGGCAATGAAAGAAAGGTTCTGAATGGGAACGGGAGGACGGGAGGCTCAGAAACAAAGAAGGCAAAGTTCAGCCTAGTCTGGAGGTCAAAGAGAAAGAAAGATTACAGGTACAAATGCTATGGACTATAATCAAACTGGTAAGTGCCGTAATAGAGATTTAAACAATGTTCACTGAGCACAGTAGAGAATGATTCATATTGGAAGTGGAACAGACAAGGTTTCCTAAAGAAAAGGACACTGGGAGTGGGTCTTGAAGTTGGAGCTGATTTTTTTTTAGGGTCGAAGGGCCGGCTGTGGAAGTGAGGCACATGGAAAGAGCATGTTTGGAGAGAGGAAGCAGTTTGAACAGGCATGAACACATTAATGACCATACCGTAAGGAGATAACAACCTCAAAGGGCTGCTGTCTGGATTGAAGAAGCTAACACACACAGAAGACTCTTGACAGCAACTCAGAGCAGGAGCTTGGTGGTTGTTGAATGAATCTGCGTTCAATGACTTGTGTTGCCTCCTCCCCCCTTCCTCCCCTTTCCTGGCTATAGCTCTCAATAGTAAATGAAAGACCAATGACGTTTTCTATATACCTGGCTTTTAAAAACCTGGCCTATGTGGAACCCCGGGAAAACCAGAAAAGGTATGGCAGATCACAAAGGCTTCTTTTAAAGAACATGGGGTTTGAAGCATGTGATTGAATAGGAATACAACAAATGGTTGAACACTAGAGCACTGGAATAACTAGGGTTCCTGCAAAAAGAAAGAGACTCAGTCATATAAGCAAGAAATCGATTTTAAAATAAGATTTGGAGAGGGAAGTTTTATTTAGTACATATATGTTGACTCGAAGAAGACTGTAATTCTATTTTTCAGGCCAGATATTTAAGCTGTGTTATTTAAGTGCAGCTAATAATAAGAGAAATTTTATTTTATTCTTTAGCTTCTTAGCCTATGGACTTTAAGAGATATAGCACATTGATGTTTCGAGTCAAGAGACTCTAAATATCTTGTTCAAATGTTTTATTACATATTGTTCCCATGTACATTTTATTGAGATAATTAAATATTCAGTGAGAAGAGAGTATAGTTATCACGACCCCTTACCATCTAAAATTATATATTAGAACGAACAGATCATACAGCTGAAATCATCTAGTTAGCTCTCCTAATTCTGATGCCTTTAAAGGCCCAGAGTACATGCAGAAGGTAGAGTTCATCTCTTTTTAGTCAGTTTACATTATTCCACTCAGTGTCCTTGGAAAATAAAGTGCCCTTTTTATGTGGATTTAAATGTGCACTCAGAATAGAAAATTGCATGTGTATTCCGTGGGAACAAATAGCATTCTGCAGTTAAATACATTTCTTTGTTACTATGCTCCCCACATAAGTACGAACATTCATTTTGTTTTAAAAATGTCCCTCCATAAATGGCATTTTTTTTTTTTTTTTACCTGTAGCGTAGTCACAGGCAAGAAACAGAGTAGAAAGTTTTCTACACAAAATGTTCTTTATTCAAAGGTAGTAAGGTATATATGTGGTTATTTTGCCAAACTGTTTTACGAGATTTCTGTTTTTATACCAGCTCCATGAACCTCACGGAAATTCTTTGCTTGGTGCAGAGAAAATTCTGATTTCATGCTTGGAAGAATTTTATCAAATATTTATGAACACAAAATAGTTATTCCTGCTATACATGCACATATCATTAATACACATACACCTGCACACACACACCTTCAGTCCTCGCTCATCCTGATCTAGATAAGCAGCCGAGAGCTATTTCACATGAATTATCCAAGAGGACGTTTTTTGTACAATAAATGTAACCTTTGCACCCTGCTTCTCTCAAACCCAACATGGACATTTAGTTTATAGCTACACGTATCCCAGAAAAAATAAAATAAAATGAGTGCATGGTATCAGTCCAATATTTTCTAATTAACCACCTGGATGTAGTCACCTGGTTAATAACTAGTTAATGAGGGGGCGAAGCCTTCCAGGTTTATGCATGGCTAAAACTCATACACATTCCATCGTTGATGCAATAAATGGCTGAAAACATGAGCTAACTGTGATGTCTGGGTAAGAACAAGGACATCAAAAATATCTGAATGTATGTGCACATGACTGTTATGCCCTGCTCATACCTGCCACATCAATGGTCCTTAAAATGCAGTGTGGACACCCTCAGTCTCAGTGTCAAGTAGGAATTTGAAAATGCAAATCCTTGTATTGCATCACAAACCTACTGAATGAGAAGCTCTGGGTGTGGAGCCCGACCATCTGTGTGCTACACCAAACCCTTCAGGTAATGGTGGGATATCCTAAAGTTCTATCCAAATCATTTAGTTCTTCCCTAGAGGCCACCGACTTCAAGGACTTCTTGTGATTACTTCCTTAAAAATTACTTGAGGGATGCCTAGGTGGCTCTATCAGCTAAGCGTCCAACTCTTGGTTTCGGCTCAGGTCATGATCTCGGGGTCCTGGGATGGAGCCCCGAGCCAGGCTCCCCACTCTGCAGGGAGTTTGCTTGTCTCCCTCTCCCTCTGCCCCTCCCTCACCTCTCTCTCTCTCCCTCTCTCTCAAATAGATAAATCTTTAAAAAAAAAATTGCTTGAACCCAAATACCTGCTTAGTGTCTGCTTTGAAGGTAATCCAAATTAAGACAATGCATTTACATTGTGTCAACACATACACACACAGGCATTATAGTCCTAATAACATGCTAATAACAGTCACAGCAGAGTTGTTGTTTTGAAATAAAATGTATTTTGGGGCGCTTGGGTGGCTCAGATGGTTAAGCGTCTGCCGTCAGCTCAGGTCATGATCCCAGGGTCCTGGGATCGAGCCCCGCATCAGGCTCCTTGCTCAGTGGGAAGCCTGCTTCTCCCTCTCCTTCTACTGCTCCCCCTGCTTGTGCTCTCTTGCTCTCTCTGTCAAATCAATAAATAAAATCTTAAAAAAAAAATGTATTTTTGCATGTTTGTTTTTCTTACTTGAATGTGAGTCCTTTAAAGGCAAAGGATATCAGGTATAATTTATCTTTCTATCTCCTGGGTCTAGGAAAGTGCCGGGCAAATAATAGCTCTTCAAAGAATGTTTGTGAAATTAATATATAAGTGGATAAAATTGATAGCTTTTTAAATATTTAATTAATATTGATGACTGTAAGTATATCAAAAGTTACAGATGAATCAACCAATGTTTAGAGTTGCCAGT
Organism: Phoca vitulina; assembly: GCF_004348235.1. Classification (NCBI taxonomy): domain Eukaryota; kingdom Metazoa; phylum Chordata; class Mammalia; order Carnivora; family Phocidae; genus Phoca; species Phoca vitulina. The sequence continues at coordinate 6,465,073 of NW_022589743.1, forward strand.
AAACAGCTCTAGGAACCCCAAGTCAGTCACCACCTAATAAGAAATATTATAATCATAATGCCACTGAAGAATATGTAAACTATTTCTGAGAGTCGACAGTGAACTGTGTGTGTCCTGTCTTCTGAGTTCAAGTTATGTATTGCTGTGTTTGACAGAAATGCTGTTTTGTATTCATACTGGAACATTTGTTGCTGAAAATGTAAGTGTTTGAAGTATTTATAAAGTTATTTTTCACATAGGAACTGAGATTTCAAGGTTAGAGCCATTTATCCCCATGGAGAGAAGATATAAATGAAAATATTACCCAAACCCACAGTGTGGATGAAGGTCATGACAACATTGCTGTGTCAAATAAAGAAAAAAAAATAACTTGAAATTATTTTGTGTAAATGGGAATGTCCCCATTGTGAGAAGCTAGTTACTTCTGTAGTAGTCTGCGTGGCACAAATCTCCATTCACTACCTACCAGTTTTTATTTTTATAACACTTTAAATGGGTACAGTAATTTATAGCTGGTGCCCAGGATATCTCTCTTAGAGAGATATGTCTTAAGAAGAAAAGTATTATCTATATTTCTTCTCTTGCATTAATTTTCTTTTGGTTATAGCAAACATTAAAGGGAAATATATGGGCAGTATAATTATCATACTTAACACTTTCCAGAAATACTGTATATCGAATTTGAAATAGGCTAGGGAACTTATTAGGCAATTGCTAAAACTTGCAGAGCTCCACCACATCTATTTTTTCTAAAGTATATAAAATCAATTGAAACTGAATTCTTTCTGGTGAAACTTGGGACAGTCTAAGTCTCATTTATTCCGAAGATAATATCCTAGGCTCTGATCTAGAGTTGTTTTGGAGAATGAACAGAAAAAGGCTAGTGAGATTCCTTATTTGGAATTTAATAAATTTATTAAATTTAATTCCTCGTTCTTTCTCCTGTGTCTCTAGTCCTTTACATCATCCCTCATCCCTTCTTATTCATTATTCTTGCACACCTGTTAGAATGCATGTCTTTCTGCTGCTTTGAGTATCCTTCTCCATTGTTCCACCTGCAGAGAGGTTTTCATCTTATCCTAGGTCCTGGAAGTGACCTTGCCCTTGTATTTTACCCTCTTATTATTTTTTTTTTTAAATTTAGTTTAATTTAAATTCCAGTATACCTAACATACAGTGTTGTATTAGTTTCAGGTATATAATATAGTGATTCAACAATTCCATACATCACCCAGCGCTCAAAAATATGGAACTTTTCATGAATTTGTGTGTCATCCCAGCACAGGGGCCATGCTAATCTTCTCTGTATCATTCCAATTTTAGTATATGTGCTGCCAAAGTGAGCACTTACCCTTTTGTTTAAAAAGCTATGGACAAGTGGCTATGAGAATACAGCTTTAATCTTCTCACCTTAAAAACAACAACAAAATGGTAATAACATGAGGTAAAGAATGTGTTAACTAACCTTATGGTGGTAAAAATTTATCAATATATACACATATCAAATCATCACATCATACACCTTAAACTTACGAGTGTTTTATATCAATTATATCTCAAAGCTGAAAAAAAGTCAGACTTTTTTTTTAAGTCAGACTTTTAAAAACAAACAAACAAGTAGCTATGGGATTTCAATCTCCCATTTCCTTGTTGGTGATTCTTCTAACCAAGATTAGGATATCTTGTTTACATTTATTTTCTCTGACAGCCATAGCATCTCATTCAATTTTCATAAATATTACATACATACAAGAAAATTCTCATAACTAAGAAGTAAGAAAGTTGAATCACACAGGAATCTACATAAGCTCTTCCCTTCAATAAGGGAAAATCTACAGCAAAGATTTTTGCAAGGAGGGAAAAAACAGGTAGCAATTTTTTCACTTCGTAGTTGCTGGCCCAGTTTCTTTCTCACTGGGAGTATCTGGGATACTTTGGTTTGTCAATTGGAGAATTGAATTTTTCCAGTTTAGCACCTGCTGTAAAAGATCGTATTTTGAGCCCAAAACTGAGCCGTAAGTTTTGAGGTGATACATGCTCTGAATTATTTTTCTTCCTTGACACAGAACCACTGAGGAAACTTACACCAAAGGTTTACAGACGAAACTTGTCCTCCCCTGGAAAACAAATGATGTGGGGAAAACACCTCCCCTTTGGAGGAGATACTGTAAATTAAAAAAGAAAGACCTCAGTGTGAAGTTGCTGGTGTTCTGTTGCAAAAAGAAAAAAAAGAAAGAAAAAGAAAAGAAAAAACTCTATCAGGTCTTTTGGATGAGTGAAAAAATAAATAGGATAGGACAATGAAATGTGTGTATAACTTACAAAGCACTTTTGGAAGCTGGAGACCAAAGATTTTACAAGTGAATATCAAGGTGGTAGAAAATAAATCTCAGTAGACTGGCAAGTGAGCTTAATGAAGTAACAGAGGATGAATCAATGTTTATCAATTTAATCATCAGTTAATGAACCTCTGATTAAGAGTCACAGACCAGATGAAGTAATGGCAGACAGATATGTCAAGTTCAGAGCAGTGGGAATATCAAGATCAGAATAAAACAGTCTCTACTATCTATAGAGAAACAAACAGGGAGATGCAGCATTGTGAAAAGGCTTTGTACTCTATAAAATGATTTTTATAAGAATTAGTTGACCATGGTATAATGCAATTGTTGTTTTCTTTTGTTTCAGTCCTTCTTCTGGTAAAGACATAAGACACTGATAGAGTGCAAAGTGTTAATTTAAGATCTTTGCTAAGGACAGGGTTTTTTGTTTATTTGTTGTTTTGTTTTGTTGTTGCTGCTGTGGTTTGGGGAGTGCGCCCACCCTCTGGAGGAAGTGGGAAGCATAACTACAAAACTACTCTATTCAGGTTATATCTAAAATAAAATCAATGGGAACTTCTGAATATTTTGTTAGGAAGTGACCAAATATTACTGGACGTGGTAAACTTATATAAACTTCTTCATAGAACGAGAACGGATAACCTACATAGGGTAAAATGTTGGATGACTTAAATAAGTCAAACAAAGCAGTCCAAATATTTTAGAAATAAAAGTTCACTTACACAACAACTGAGTCATTGTCTTGATAATACTTGCTTAATCTAAATTACTCACTATTTAATCATCCCTTACTGAACTCACTCATGTAAACAGTACACGACAGTGTCAGTAGCCTACAAGAAACCAACAGGACTGCAAGTGGCTGGAAGGATCTGGGTGACAAAATTCAAACAAGAAACTTTAAGAGAATTTTGGAGACATTCCCACTATCTAATACTCCCTTGGTTATGCCCACTCATGAATGGATCCCATGTTTCGAAAAATCTTGACTGCCAAACTGCATTGTTCAGGGAATACTTAATTTGTTTCTCCTTCTTATTAATAGAAGACAACAAATATCTGAGATAGCCAGTTTCCCCACAGTGAATAGGTACAATTCTACCCCAAAGCAAAGGAACCCAATGTTTTAATTAGTCTGTACAGCTGGATCTTGAATAAAGGTGCAATTTTCATCAGTGTTTTGGACATTTTCAAAATTTCTTAAGACCCTATAACCAATTACTCTTGCTCTAAGAAATTTAGGGTCTCAGATACCCTCAGCTGTAAAGAGATCTTTGGACCCCAGAGAACAATTAATAAGTAAAAACAGTTGCAACAACAGTGAAGCCCAGCCAAAATTCTTAATTAGGTTTTTATTGAACTCTAGAATACAATTTATTTTTCTAATAAACAGAGTGCATTTTAATATGTTTGGCATTTTATTGTTCTATTTACCTTTCAGTTGTGCAATTTTATTTTATTAAGCCATGATATTTTTAGCCTCCAAAACAGTTACCTCCTTACCTAGGGTACATCCCCAGAAACAATTACTTCTTTAATTAGCTTTGACTCATTAATCTCTGCCTCTAACACTTTGCTATCAAGTGTGGGGGCACTTCCCACCCACGTGTACAGCATAATACAAACATCACAATAAGTTTATCTTGATTTCTTCACCTTACTTAATTTTTTAAAAAAATAATAGAATTTATTTTTTTAGAGAATTTAGTTTCATAGTAAATAGAGCAAAAGTATAGAGATTTCCCATATAACCGCTGCCCCCCCAACACACACATGCACAACCCCCCGCCCCCATTATCAACATCCCCCACCAGAGTGTACACTTGTTACAATTGATCTATCTGCATGGCAGCATCATTATCACTCAGAGTCCATAGTTTACATTAGGGTTCACTCTTGATGGGGTACATTCTGAGGATTTGGACAAATTGTATAGTGACATGTATCCACTATTATGGCATCATACAGAGTAGTTTCATGAGCCTAAAAATCCTCTATGCCTCACCTATTCATCCCTTTCTCCCCCATAACTCCTGACAACTAATCTTTTTTATTAGATTAAATAAGTCTCCATAGTGTTGCCTTTTCCAGAATGTCATATAGTTGGAATCGTATGGTCTGTGGCCTTTTCAGATTGGCTTCTTTCACTGAGTAATATGCATTTAAGTTTCTTCCATAACCTTAACATCTCTTGATAGTTGTTTTTGTTGTTGTTTGTTTTTAGTGCTGAATAGTATCCCACTGTCTGAATTTACCACAGGTTTTTATTCATTCACCTAGTGAAGGGTATCTTGGTTGCTTCCAAGTTTGGCAATTATGAATAGAGCTGCTATAAACATCCATGTGCATGCCATTCAAATGACCATAATATATGTCTCATACATACATGGTCTTCATCCACCGTCCCCAGCTCACATCTCCCAATACCCTTGAAATTTCCTGAGCTGACATGAGCAATGGGAGCATCTTTTGTTGTAATATTTCGTCTCTCATCATCAGTTCCTGAAAATGCTTCAAAGCCATAATGGTGAAATGGGCGTCTTCTTATTCATAACAAACACCTTTCAACCACAAATGAGTTTATGTTAATGAGATGACTTTTGGAAATGCCTTAAAGATGGGGGCTGTTACCAGGGGAACCAACTATGAATAGAGGGTTAGAACTTTCAGGCCTACTCTCTGATTTCTGAGAGGGTAGAAGGGCTGGAGGTTGAATCAATCACCAATGGCCAATGATTTAATCAATCATGCTTATATAATGAAGCCTCCATAAAAACCTAAAAGGAGAGTATTCAGAGAGCTTCTGGGTTGGGGAAGCAGAAAATTACACATGACAGCATGCTGGGCCCCAAACTCTGGAAGGACAGAAACTACTTTGTTCAGGACCTCACCCTATGTATTTCTTCATCTGGTTATTGATTTGTATCCTTTAATATCCTTGTAATAAACTGGTGATCTAGTGGATTTCCTGAGTTCTGTGGGTTGCTTGAGCAAATTATTTGAACCCAGGTGGAGGACTGTGGGAATCTCCAAGCCTGTTGGTTTGAAGCACAGGTAACAACCTGGCCTTGCAATTGGCATCTGAAGTAGAGAGCAGTCTTGTAGGACTGAGCCCTTGACGAATGGAATCTGATGCTATCTTCTGGTAGAATTGGGGTACAGAACTCTTAGCTGCATCATATAAGAGTTCTACTTTTAATTTTTTTATTTGAGAGAGAGAGAGCATTGGTTGGGGGGCAGGGGCAGAGGGAGAGGGAGAAGCAGACTCCCCGCTAAACAAGGAGCCTGATCCAGGGCCCCAGGATCATGACCTGAGCCAAAGGCAGATGCTTAGCCAACTGAGCCACCTAGGTGCCCCTCTATTTTTAATTTTTTTTGAGGAATCTCCATACTTTTTTTTCCATAATAGTTGTAAAAATTTGCATTCCTACCAATGGTGCACAAGGGTTCCCCCTTCACCATATCCTTGCCAGAACTTATCTCTTGCCTTTTTGATACTAGCCATTCTAACAGGTGAGAGGTGATATCTCATTGTGGTTTTGAGTTGTATGAGTTTCTCTGATGATTAGTGATATTGAGCATCTTTACAAATCTGGGGGAAATCTATATGGGATCTTCGGGTAAAACACTATTCAGTTCTTCTGGCTTTTTTACTTTTAAAGATTTTATTTATTTGAGAGAGAGAGAGAGAGCACAAGCGGGGGGCAGTGGGGAAGGGTGAGGGGCAGGGGGAGAGGGACAAGCAGATTCCCTGCTAAGCAGGGAATCCAACTTGGGGTTGATCCCAGGACCCCTGAGATCATGACCTGAGCCGAAAGCAGACTGAGCCACCCAGGCACCCCTCCTCTGGCATTTTTAAATCAGATGGCTTTTATTTGCTTTTGAGTTGTATGAGTTCCTTAAATATTTTGGATATTAAACCCTTACCAGGTATATGATTTTCAAATATTTTATCTCATTCATAGTGTGGTTTTTTTTTTTTCATTTTGTTGGTTGTTTCTTTTGCTTGTTAGGTTGATGTAGTCTCATTAATTTATTTTAGCTTTAGTTGCCTTTGCTTTTGGTGTCATATCCAAAAAATCATTGCCAACTAACATCAAGAAGGTTTTTCCTTCTTTTATTCTATAATTTTTGTGGTTTCAGGTCTTACATGTAAATCTTTAATCCATTTCAAATTAATTTTGAGTGGTGTAATGTAGGAGTTCAATTTCATTTTTTTGCATATGATTATCCAGTTTTTCCTATACCATTCATGGAAGAGATCATTCTTTGTACTTGGCTCTCTTGTCATGTATTTGTTGGCCATATATAAGAATGTTTATTTCTGAGCTCTCCATTCTGTTCCATTGGTGGTCTACATGTCTGTTTTTATGCCAGTACCATAGTGTTTCAAAGCATAAAGTTTTGTAATATTGTTTGAAATGAGAAAGTGTGATGCCTCCAGCTTTTTCTTACGTTCTTGATTGCCTTGGCTATTCAGAGTCTTTCGTGGTTCCATACAAATTTTGGAATTTTTTTTTCTGTGACAAATGCCATTGGAACTTTTGATAAGAATTGAATCTACAGATAGCTTTGGGTAGTACAGATATTTTAACAATATTACTTCTTCCAGTCTATGAACACAGGATATATTTCTATTTATTTTTATATTCTTCAATTTTTTTCATCAAAGTCTTATAATAGTGTTCAGTGTACAGATCTTCATCTCATTGGTTAAATTTATTCCTAAGCATTTTTTGATGCTATTGTAAGTAGAATTGTTTTCTTTTTTTTCAGATATTTCATTGTTAGTGTTTAGGAATGCAACTGATTTTTGTATGTTGAATCCTGCAGTTTTACTGAATTTATTAGTTAAAACAGTTGTTTGGTGGAGTCTTTAGGATTTCTATACATAAGATTATATCATCTGCAAACAAAGAGAATTTTACTTCTTCCTTTACAATTGGTTGTCTTTTATTTCTTTTTCTTGCCTAATTGTTCTGGCTAGGACTTCCAGTACTATGTTGAGCGGGAGAGGTATGAGTGAGGACTCTTGTCTTTTTCCTGATCTTAGAGAAAAAATGTTCAACCTTTCACTGTTAAGTATGATGTTAGTTGTGAACTTGTCATATATGGCCTTTATGATGTTGAAATACATTCCTTCTCTCCCCAGTTTGTTGAGAGTTTTTTCAGGAAAGGAGGTTGAATTTTATCAACTGCATTGTCTGCATCAGTTGAGATAATCATATGATTTTTATCTTTCATTCTCTTAATGTGGTGTATCACATTTATTGATTTGTGTGGGTTGAGCCATTTATTGCATCCCAGCAATAAATCCCACTTGATCATAGTATACAATCCTGTTATATTGCTGGATTTGGTTGGCTAATATTTTGTTGAGAATTTTCATAACTATGTTCATCAAGTGTATTGACCTGTAGTTTTCTTTTCTTGTTCTGTCCTTGTCTGACTTTGATATCAAGATAATGCTGCTCTCTTAAATGAGTTTGGGAATGTTCACTCCACTTCAATTTTTTGGATAAGTTTGAGAATTGGTGTTAATTCATTAAATGTTCAGTAGAATTCACCAGTGAAGCCATCTGGCCCTGGTTATTAGGTTTTTTATTATAATTCAATTTTCTTAGTCATTATTGGTCTGTTCACATTTGCTACTTCATGATTCAGTCTTGGTTGGGTGTATGATTCTAGGAATCTAAATATTTCTTTTGGTTTATCCAATTTGTTGGCATATAATTGTTCATAGTAGTTTCTCATGATTGTTGTATTTCTGTAGTATCAGTTATAATCCCCCTTTATCATTTTTGGTTTTATTTATTTGAGTTTTCTTTTTTCTTAGTTATTATAGCTAAAGGTCTGTTAATTTTTTCTTGTCTTTACAATAAGACCAACTTTTAGTTTCATTGATTCTTTAATTGGTTTTCTGGTCTTTATTTTTTTGGTGTGATCTTTGTTATTTTGTCTGCTAAATTGGGCTTAGTTTGTTCTTGTTGTTTTTAGTTTTTTTATGGTGAAAAGTTAGGTTGTTTGAGATCTTTATTGTTTCCTGATGTAGACATTTATTGTGATAAAATTCCCTTTTAGAATTGTTTTTGCTGCATCTTATAGGTTTTGTGATGTTGAGTTTCCATTTTCATTTCTCATAATATATATTTTGATTTCCCTTTTTATTTTTTATCTTACCCATTGGTTGTTCAGGAGTATATTATTTAATCTTCACATATTTGGACTTTTCTGGTTTTCCTTTTGTTATTGATTTCTTGTTTTTTACAATTGTGGTTGGAAAATATCCTTAGTATAATTTCAACCTTGTTAAATTTGCTAAGACTTGTTTTGGGACCGATCATATAATCTATCCTGGATAATGTCCCATGTGTTTTTGAGAAGAATGTGTATTCTGCCTCTGCTGGATGGAAATGTTCTGTTTATATCTGTTAGGTCAGTTTAGTCTAAAGTGTAGTTCAAGTCAAACATTTCCTTATTGATTTTCTGTCTAGATAAGTTAACCATTGTTGAAGTTATGGTATTAAAGTGGGAAAAATTACAGGCCAACAAGATCTCTCTTGGCCTTGAGCTGTGCCACCTTGGAGGAGGGTTGATGTGGGTAAAGTCAAACTTCCCTCTTACCCTCTCCAGTGCATCCAATCTCATGCATTTTTGTTCCAACACTGTGCTGAAACTTTTCCATTGAAAACCTGGACTTCCATAAAGACTCTTGTCCATAGGTGATTGTCTGAGACAAGGTTTTCCAAGCCAGTTCACAGGCCACTCCAGGGTCCATAGCCAAGACCAAGGCCTTTATGCCTATTACTAAACACGAGTGGGTGAGAGTCCTCCTGGGTCCCTTGGCATATTTTGCTGAAACCCACAGCTGCCACAGAGGGACTATTATCTGTGAATAGATGTCAAAGTGTTGTCACTGGGAAGGTGACATGAATGAGGATGTCTTGTTCAACCATGTCTCTGATATCACCTCTCTCCATTTCTTCAGTTCTTTGATTTTATTCATGAGGGTTGTGCCCTTTTCCTCATATAGGTCTTGTACATATTTTTGTTAGATTTATATCTAAATATTTTATTTTTGGGTGTGCTAAAGTAAATGATACTGTGTTTTTAATTTCTAATTTCAATTATTTGTTGGTATATAGGAAAGCAATTGTCTTTTGTATATTAACCTTGTATCCTGCAACCTTGCTATAATATGTTATTAGTTCTAGGAATTTTTTGTCAATTCTTACAGATTTTCTACACAGATAATCAATGTCATCTGTGAACATAGAGTTTTTTTCTTCCTTCTCAACATGTTTACTTTTAATTTTGTTTTCTTGTCTTATTATAACAGTGACTTCCAGTACAATGTTGGAAAGGAGTGGTGATAGGGAACAGTCTTATTTTGTTCCTGATCTTAGGCAAAAAGTTTTGAGTTTCTCGCCATTAAGTATTATGTTAGCTGTTGATTTTGTGTAAATGTTAATTGTCAACTTGAGGAAGTTCCTGTCTATTGTCTGTACTTTTTAAGATAATATTTCCTTTGTCAAAATGTCCCAAGCATTCTATTCCTGGGATTTGTGGGTATGATAAATAGGGTGCTCTTGTTAGAAAAAGAGAAAGAGACAGAGAGAGAGACTCATGATCTCATTATATCTCATGGGTGCTTGATTCTTTTAACCCATTATTAATTACTACCATAACACTTTATATGTTTCTTTTAAGGGATTTGACAACTTGTTGCATAAATTTATATATATATATATATATTTGTCCTCAGTATCTCATAAAGAACTTTGCCAGAGTTGATATGCAGTACATTTTGGTTTTTGAGTACTTATTCCTGCCTAATAACTGAGTGAAATGATGAAGTCTAATTACAAAACATACAGTAGAGAATTGATTATTGTATCACTGATGGTTGTATTAGGCTATTTTCCCAAGTACAGTTGTTCTATATTTGCAGGAAAAAGCTGATCACATATTGGCAGCCCCTAGTAATTCATTACTCCTGAAACTTGTGCACAGTGAACCAAGTTATCTCAATAATAATCCCAATAGCTCTTATGTAGCTTGAGCCAGAGATTCAAACAATTCACTTATGCTCTTTGGAGTTACATTTTTATTTATACCAGTAGGAAACTTACAAAAGAGAAAAATAATTCTGCTTTTGTGCAGTTTTACAAGTTCATGTCAAGATTGTCAACAAAGCACTAAGAGATACATCATTCCATCAATAGATTGTTGCTATCTTTTTAGCCAATAAGAACGCTACTCAGAAATACCTGATGAATAATAAAACATAAATGTTACATATCATTTGCAGCTACTAAGGACTGTGGTATTACTATCTCAATTTGCGAAAATGAGCTCAATTCTTCCCTTTTTTCTGTCCAAGTGACAAACATAGTGGCATAAACCTATAAAAGACTTTCCTCCAAAATTTTATGGCAACAGGGCCTCATTAATGATTAGAGAATTACTAAGTAGAATACTTAATCATTTTGGATAGTATCATTTCTTACCATACATACATAGGAATTTTCAGGTTAAGAGCTATAATTTAGATAAATATAGTCAGTGAAATCATGTTTAGACTAATTTCCCCCAAATCACCCACCGTATGAAGTGGAAAAGGTTTATAGTCAATCAACTGAGGTTTATAAGGCTAACTCTATCAGACTAATCACTTTCTAAACAACATCTACAAACTGTTTCTATATCAACAACATGTTCCAGAAAGTTAGGATTATCTTATAGAAGATTTTTGTAGTCTACTAATTAAAAAACATTGTGTGTGTGTTTCCTTAAATCAATGAGACAGAATAGAATAGTATAATGATAAAAAAAAATAGTATGATGTAGAGATAAATCTAGGTTTAACCTGGCTCTGCCATATGCTAGCTGCATGACTTTGGGCGAATTCCTTAATTTATCTGAGAATCAATTCTATAGTCTCGAAATGGGTTTCATATAGTTCTTAACTCACAGGATTACTGTGAGAATTAAATAAATTAATACTATTAAGTTGCTCAGCACAGTGCCTGATACATCATCAACATGCAGTGAATGTTAAGTAGAATCGTTACTACCAAATCACAATATCAACAACATCAAAATTACCTGGTGATAAACTTAAGAAATACAGAGCTCATCTTACCTCCCAAAACTCAAATGAAGGAATACAAGGAAAATTTTAAGACATGAAGAGAGGAACCATATTCCTACAAGGAAAGTCTCAGTAGTGTAGAGTTGTGGGTTATCCCCAAACTCATTTAAAATCTATCAACATTATTTCTTTTTATAGATATCAAAATTCATTTTAAATTTTATCATAAAAATGAACTCTCTTCTATAAAATCATCCAAGATAATCATTAGAAATTTCAATTCATTTGGGCTGCTATAACAGAATACCATGAACTGAGTGTATTATAAACAATTGAAAATAATAAAAAATAAAGTAAAATAAAATTTAGAAATGGGAAGTTAAAAAAAAGAGAAAAAGAAAGAAAATTATTTCTCATAGTTGTGGAGGCCAGGAAGTCCAAGATCAAGGGCTGGCAGGTTTTGGGTCTGGTGAAGAACACTTCCTGGATACCCTCGCATGGTGGAAAGAGCAAGGGAGTTTCTTGAGCCTCTTTTATCAGAATAATATATAATTATAATAATATAAGAATCACATGCATGAGTGATCCACCTTCATAACCTTAATCATCTCCCTGAAAGCCCCATCTCCTAATACCATTACCACAGGAGTTAGGATTTCAATATATGAATTTCAAGAGGACACAAACACTTAGACCATAGCAGTAATGTAATAAAAATGTTGTGTAATTAGTGGATTAGATAACTTTGTGTCAGAGTACACAGTGGAAGGGAAGTGTGGCCCCAGGGATGGCAAGAAGTACAGGACCTACTCTCTGGCAGAGGGCCCAACACTGGTAATTCACATTTATAACTCTCACATCCCTACCACAAATACTCTGAATTCAGTGGATAAAAGCCCTCTAAGCCTCTACAGGCTCATGCTTCCTCCTAGACCCATAAAACTTTCATGATCTCTTCTTATTTTTCTACTCCTTTCTAAGACTGAAGAAATTCTTTCTTTAATTTGAGTAGTGGTGGGAGAGGTTTGGTAAAGGTTTGTGGAAAGGCCTTTTTCCCAACCTCGTATTTCTCCAAATAGTTGTGTTGTCCCTGGTGTCTAAATATTTAAACATTTCAAAGTTAAAAGTAAAAGCTTACCAGGCTTTTTTATGATTCATGTTGTTACATTCCTTTTCCAAGATAAGGAGCACAGAACAGATCATCTTCTGAAAAAGAATGGAAACAAAAAAGGGAGAAGAAATCAGAAAAATGACTAATATGGAAATAATATTCAAATAGAAAAAAATGTGTTATTAGCAGCTGTCTTTGTGTTAATTAATGGAAAGTGGGTAGTAACCATTCCAAAGTGTTCAAAGGTCCACAGCTGCAGAAGTTTCCTTGTTGTACCTAGAGACCAGGCAGCTGTGGGTGTTCAGATAGCCAGGAATCACTCTTTTCTTGTTCCTCTTCTTTTTTGTTTTCCTCTCTGCTTCTGTGCTTTCTCTGGTGTCCTCTCCTTGGGGACATTATGCAACACAGATATCCAAAAAAAAAAAAAAAAAAGGCAGAAATTCTAGAAAACAGGACAAAACAAAGTAAAAACAAAACAACACAACTCCCCCCCCCCCAAAAAAAAACTGTAGTAGGATTCTTTGGGAAAAGTAATACAAAGAAATTCTAAAATAAAATAAGTTATTCTCTGTAACATATATAGACACATATGGAACATTCACTGATGGAGTACTAAGCCAGAGTTTTTTATTTAAAACTCCCAACAACTCTTTCAAGTAAACTGAATAGCCTTATTTTTCAGAAGAGGGAACAATGTCTGGGAGGTTAAATACATTGGGCACTTTTCTTATTTAAGATTTTATTTTATTTTATATGTATATAATAAAATAAATATGTATTTGACAGAGAGAGAGAGAGAGCACAAGCACATGAGCCGGGGGAGAGGCAGAGGGAGAGGGAGAAGCAGACTCCTCGCCAAGCAGGAAACCAGACGCGGGACTCGATCTAAGGACCCTGGGATCATGACCTGAGCTGAAGGCAGACGCTTAACTGACTGAGCCACCCAGGTGTCCCTACATTGAACATTTTTAAGCCAGCCATTCAGCTAAGTGACATGATTGGCATTCCTGTGTAGACCTTTCTGTCCTGAAATCCCACACTTCTGAGGGAATGGTGTGCTTCCAGTCACTAACACGCACCATTTCGTAGGTTTGCATAACTTCTCGTGCCTGTGGAAACACTTTGACAATGTCTCTGAGTCCTCAGCTCTCAAATCTAATAATAGCCGGGATAAAGTCTCCTGACAGCCTCCAGAAGAGCTGCTTTTCTCCAGTGGAGGCAACTTGGTGCTCTCCTCACCGTCTTGTCATATAGAGTGGTTTCCAGATCTCTGTTATGGCTTCTCCTTTCGAGGGAGTTGGGTTGCATGTCCTATTCAAGACTGAGTGTGTGTGTGTGTGTGTGTGTGTGTGTGTGTGTGTGTTTGTGTGCATGCGCGCTTGTGTATGGATGCAGAAATCAGTTGGCAAACAGAGAAAGGATATTGATGGCAGACAGTGAAGATCAATAACTGAAACTGGATTATCTGGCATCAAACAAACCTCATCTGCCATCCCTGATATGGCATTTTAGGCATTTTACATCCCTGCGATTGCTACTTGTACCTTCTTATGCTGTTTTGGCATTCTGTTGATTTCCTTATGTCATTTTGCTCTAAATTAAGATGTATGGGAAAAAATGGGAAGCTATTATATTACAAGTTCAATTGCTGATATTTTCTTCCTTTGACAAATCCTGATTTGCTTTCCAACACTGTCACGTATGTTCTGGCTTGTTTTTTCTGTCCATTTTCTCACTTTAAAATGAGCTATAGTCTTTTTTCCATCAGAGTATTGATTTTGCTTTTAAAAAGAACTCTCTGTTCCATTATCCCTCCTGATCAATTCAGACCATTTTGCATGAGAGTTTTTTCCTTTTTCTTACCACACAAAATGGCTTTGTTTTTATTTCACTTTCCTCTGTATGTCATTTGTGGAGCATTTAATTATATTCCCAGAGTTTATTTTGGAAGGTGTCAGTTTGCTTTAAAAAAAAAAAAAAGGTCACTTGACAATTTCAATTTCTTTTTTGATGTGAGAACTTGCTTATTTATTGGACACGTATTTGTTGCATCAGACATCATAGTGCTCAGGTTAAAATAATTAAAGTGAAGTTAAAAATAATGAATATTATTTTTTTATTTTTTAAAATATTGAATATTATTACAAGTAATGTATATTACGTTGCCACCAATGCCGGGCAGTACACAAAAGGGCTTTATGACCCTTAAAGTAATAAAATAGACATTTATTGAGTGTTTATGCTCGAGGGAATTTCTGTGTGGTTTATATGAATATAATACATCATTCTCAGGAACACCCTATGATGTAGGTACCGCAATTTATTCCCATTTTAAGATGAGACGCTAAGGCAAAGATACTAAATGACTTGATCACAGCTGGTAAGTGACAGAGCCAGGATTCCAAGCCTCTTAACCACTATGCTTTTTTCTAGGTATTGTATTATTATTATTGCCATTGTATATTTTTGCTTTACTCTCTGAAAAGCAAATAATAGGTCAAAAGCCACCAGAGGGAAACACTCACATTCCCATTTACCTACAGAGTTTACCTAGAAAGTTCAATCCATCTTCCCCAGAATCCTCGACTACTTAGGACACCCCCCCCCAAAAAAAAAGCCTCAAGGACATTAATTTGCTGCTGCTTTGCTCCACCTCATAGCTGTTTTAAGAAATCGTAGCCACCAATTTCTGGACAAGCTGCTGTACTAAAGGATTCAAAGAGGAGTAAGAGGCTCAGTTTTTACCCATTTTTTTCTAATTTTGCCTTAAAGTGGCATCTTTATTATTCTTTAACAATATTTGGATTTACTAGTTCCTCTGGTCCAATATCTCACACTATGCTAGGTGCAAGGACACTATAATGAATATGACTTTGTAACCCATCCTAGCTAGCATTTTAATATTTTTTAAATTGCGTTTGAAATAGTTCTCTCCGGAGTCTTTCAAACACTATTAGACAAGTTACTTGATGATAAGGAACCTTCCTTTGTCTCTCACCAATATCCTTCAGTGTCTTTTTCAGAGTAGGAACTTAGTAAATGTTTGTTGAAATGAATTAAAAGAAATTGACCTCCAGTAATGGCTAATGGCTCACCAAAATTACTACCATATATTCCTGAAAGTGTACTTTAGTGCAGAGGTTTGAGGGTCTGGGCAGATAGTTGAGAAATGTAGACCTATAGATTCATTCAGGGTTCTTATCATGTTTTCCTACTTTTATTTTTTTTACATTTTTAAAAAATTTCCAATACTTTTTAATTGAATTTACATATCATAAAATGTGCATATTTTAAGTGCAGAGTTCATTAAGCTTTTACTAATATATATACCAGTCAAACCATCACCTCAGTCATGATTTACAATGTTTCCATGATCCTAGAAACTTCATTTGTGCCTCTTTAGTCAATCTGCTCTCCTGACCAGAAACATTCACCGATCCGATTTCTGTCATCATGGATTTATTTTGCCTATTGTAAACTTCACATAAATGCAATTCTACAACATGTACTCTTTTCAGTAAAGACTTTCTCACTCAGCATTATAATTTTGAAATTTATTAGTGCTGCCCTATGTTTCAATAGTGTGTTCCTCTTGTTACTAAGTAGTGTTACGTTGTATTATATCACATTGAACTACAATGTGTTTATTAGCTCCCCAGTTGTTTCCAGGTTTTCCCATGATGTATAAATCTCTTCTGACTTTTCTAATGTCTTTAAGGGGACATACATTACCATCTTTCCTGGGTAAATGCATGGGAATAGAATTGCCAAGTCATAGTATAGGTACATGTTTCATTTTAAAGAAAAAATAGGGGCACCTACGTGGCTCAGTTGGTTAAGCATCTGCGTTCAGTTCGGGTCCTGATCCCAGGGTCCTGGGGCTCCCTGCTCAGCAGTCTCCCTCTGCCCCTCCCCTCACTCATACTTGCACTCGTGTGCACTTGCTCTCTGAAATAAATTTTAAAAATCTTAAAAAAAAAGAAAAAATATCACTGCCAAATAGTTTTTCAAAGGGTTGTAATATTTTACACTTCCATCAACAATGGGTGAGAGTTCTAGTTATTCCACATTCTCTCTAACATATTGTCAGTTTTTTAAAACCATTCTTGTGGGTTTGATGTAGTATCTTTGGGAGGTTTTGCTTTGTATTTTACTAATAACTAATAACAGTGTATGCCATTTTGTATTACTTTGGTCCTTCCCATATCTTCTTTTGTAAAGTATCTATTCAATTTTTTCTTGATGTTTGTCTATAGTATTGATCTGTAGGTATCTTCACATATTCTCCCTATATACTCTTTGGCAGATATATGTACTGCATTTTTTTTTTCTCCCAGTCTGTGGCTGGCCTTTTTATTTTCTTCTTCCTCTGAAGAACAGAAATTTTTCATTCTGATGAATTAGTTATTTTTTTTACACAATATATACAGCATATCAAAGCAAGTGACAAATTATGGGAAAATTGAAAACAAAATAATTAAAAACAAAACCAAGGACAAGGCTTGTAGCTACTTGAACGCTGTAAGACCTGTATATGATGTTAGAATTAGGACACACATTAACTTAAGTTTCCTATAAACCAAAACAAAGAGAAAATATTAAATAGCTCTCTCTTAGATAAGGAGAGATACAAGGTAAGTGGAGTTATTCTTGGAAGTGAGTCTTATAGGAAATTCCTCCCAATGGGTGGTCATAAAGGATACTGTAGCACTGTGGTGAGGAGTATTTGCAACATTTTTTTAACTAAATTGAGTAACCAAGTGAACCCTCTATATCCTTTTCCTACTTTTATCTATTTATTTATTTATTTTGCCTGCTTCTTAAAGCCTTTGAAGGCTGGCCTCCTTGAGTTCCCTCTCTTGGACTTTCTTGCACTTTGAGAGAAACCAACAGGAGAGCAAGGGCAGAGGAGAAATAGTTTAGCGTACTGATTTACTCTGCTCCCACCATGCAGGGCCTATGGTTCCAGCAGCGACTACACTCTTTGGCTTCAGGCAAGAGCTCCTGTGGTGGCTCTCTCCCATACCTACAGCTCTCCCATGGTTCTGGTAACACCATTCTCTCCCTTGCTTCTTCATATCCAATCATGTACTGCCGTCCTTTGTTGGTTCTTTTAATTCTTGTCCACTGTACAGTTCCTTCCCAGGCTCTCTTCCATCAACCCTTTGGAATTGCCTTTTTTTTTTTCCTGCCAGGAATAATAGCCAGTCTATACAGTTCCTTCTTGTAATGTCCTTCAATGTAGGGTAAAACCAGAATGCCAAGGGTAATTCATCAAAAACAATACTGCAGTGTTGTGCATGAATCTGTGATCGTTTCCATTAATCCATGGATAAAATCTACACTATCTCTAAAAAATGGATCAACTCTGTTTTTCACAATAAAATACAAATATTCTCAGATGTACAAAGCAATACACCAGAGGTTCAGAAACCACAGGACAAGGAAACCTTATCCCCAAATACTGTTATCTCTCAAATGTATGTGTAATTTTTGTATTTTGTCACATACCTGTAGAAATAAAAGCTATTTGTGTATTTTTATGTTGGCACAACATTGGGCTTATCTTTTCATGTTGGTTTTGTTGTTAGGCTTCATAGAGGGTTACTGGAAATCTTTGTGGGTTTATGTTATCTGGAACCTGATTATCATTTTGATGATAAATGTGCAGGATTTGAGCCTCCCATGGCCAACAGATAGAAATGACTAGTTTCTTGGGAAGTCTAATAAGACTTAGAAGAGGCAAATGTTTTTAAATTTCAACTATTTGAATATTTAAATCTCATTCAGATGAGATGTGTATATTATTTATTAGAGCAATGTCTTGGAGCTGATTCAGTATAGCTACTGATCTACAGTTTAATGTGATATTTTGGTCATTAATTTTCTCTGCCTGTTGACTCCTTCATGACACTGTTTCCTCTGGAAATCAGTCCTTTGGCCTCACTTTGAACTGGAAACCTTGATAAGAGTGTGACAAGACCCTTCTTGGAGACATTGTTAGTTTGCTTGTGTTTAATTTTTTTCCTCCAAATTTTTCTTTTTCCCTTAAATGAGTTTCTCATGAGTAATAGTTATGCAATTGAGTATCTAGCATAGAATATTGGTGTATCATTGCCAACCTCTTTTAGTACTTGTGTTAGTTTTCTAGGGCTGCAGTAACAAAGTACCATAAACTGAGTGGCTTAAACAATGGGAACTTATTGTCTCAGACAATATTGTTCTGGAGTCTAGAAGTCTGAGATCAAGGTGTTAGCAGGTCCATGTTCCCTCTGAAGGCACTAGGGAAGGATTTGCTCCAGGCCTCTCTCCTTGACTGTGATGTCTAAGTCCAATCACAGAATGTTCTTCTTGTGTGTGTTTCTGTGTCCACATTTCCTCATTTTGTAAGGACAGCAGTCATCTTAGATTAGGAGCCCACTCTATTCTATTCTGATCTTAACTAATTTTTTTTTGCAATGACTCTATTTCCAAATAAGGTCACCATCTGAGCTCCTGGGAGTTAAGACTTCAACATATGAATTTGGGGAGAACATGATTCAACCCAAAATAGTAGTGTACTAATTAAAATAATTTTCTTGACACCATCTGTTCAGATGCCTCCTGTGCATCCTATTTGTATTTCATTTGTATATTTGTATTTGTTAGTTTTGAATGACTATATTGTGATTTCTTTTTTTTTTTTTAAGATTTTATTTATTCATTTGAGACACAGAGATACAGAGAGAGAGAGAGCATGAGCAGGGAGAGAGGCAGACGGAGAGGGAGAAGCAGGCTCCCCGCTGAGCCAGGAGCCCAATGTGGGGCTCGATCCCAGGACCCTGGGATCATGACCTGAGCTGAAGGCAGACGCTTAACCATCTGAGCCACCCAGGCACCCTTGTGATTTCTTTTTTTTTTAAATCTATGTTCCATAATAGAAATATAATTTTAATGAGAAGATAATTTAGAATTGTTTAAATATTTGATAATACTATCTTTTAAAAATATATGACTAGAAATAGAGATATCAGGTTTTGAGTAGCATAAAGTAGTTACCTTCAATTTGCCTCAAGAAGCAATCAGCTATATCAAGCACATTGTTTATATACACAGTGAATCAATTTCTACTATATTGAGTTCCTACTGTAGAGTAATTTGATGCTATGGCAAGATCCAATAACTCTTTTAAGCCATTAGGATACTAGAAATAATTTAATAATTCAATATACTAAATGGCATCCGCCTGGTTTGAAAGAGTGTCTGATATCACCCCTAAGGTGTTAGCTATATTCTTTTTGGAAACTACCAAGGACTTAGCTGTCTTTGAAGAAAATTTTGAGCATAAATTAGAAAACACAATTCCATGATCCCTTTGATTGTACTATTATAAAACTCATGGTGATATGAGCCTTTCTGGGAAAAATAAAGGGAAAAAGTGCAAGCTAATCCATTACAATCTCTTCCCTTTTGATTTCTTTTAATGAGTTAGCTGAAGTAATGGTTGCCTAGTCGTTGTTTTACAACACATTTTATTTTTTTTAAATTTTTTATTGTTATGTTAATCACCATACATTACCTCATTAGTTTTTGATGTAGTGTTCCATGATTCATTGTTTGTGTATAACACCCAGTGCTTCATGCAGAGCGTGCCCTCTTTAATACCCATCACCAGGCTAACCCATCCTCCCACCCCCCTCCCCTCTTGAACCCTCAGTTTTACAACACATTTTATAAGAATGGTCACTTTACTGACTTTGTTTTAGAAAAGTGATAAATGCTTATTTAAAAAGGATCCCAAGGGCGTCTGGATGGCTGAGTTGGTTGTGTCTGCCCTGTGCTCAGGTGGTGATCCCAGGATCCTGCTCAGTGGGGGAGCCTGCTTCTCCCTCTCCCTCTGCCATTTCCCTCTGCTCATGCTCTCTCAGTCTCTCAAATAAATAAATAAATGAATAAAATCTTTTTAAAAAATAAAAAGAGGGCGCCTGGGTGGCTCAATTGGTTAAGCAACTGCCTTCAGCTCAGGTCATGATCCTGGAGTCCCTGGATCAAGTCCCGCATCAGGCTCCCTGCTCATCAGGGAGTCTGCTTCTCCCTCTGACCCTCCCCCCTCTCATGTGCTCTCTCTCTCATTCTCTCTCTCTCAAATAAATAAAATCTTTAAAAAAATAAATAAAAAAAATAAAAAGAATCCTAGCAATATAGAAGTGAGAGGGGGGAAAAAGAACACAAAAGGAAAATAAAGGATGAAAGGAAGGAAGGACATAAATAAATGAAACCAATATAACACTGTATGTTAACTATACTATAATTAAGAGAAAAATAAACAAATAAGATATTATGGAGAAGAAACCATTATACTTAGTAAAATATATTTAGATAAATTCATCATAAGAAAGGAAGAAAGAAAGAAAGAAAAAAAAGAAAGAAAGAAAGGGAAAAAGCAAAGCAAAAGCAGGCGCTAAGCCCTAGACTGGCATCATTCCTTTCCATTTTGGAGAGGTCAGTAATTTGTCATCATAGCAATAGACCTTTACTCTTTAGTTACAGATTTGCCTTCCCTGTTTACAGAAAATATGCAGGCATTATCATTTCTGGGTTTGAAGCCTGCATGATTCACTGACATCCAATATTGTTGATCATCAGATCACTCACTTATGGCAAAGAAAGAGGAGCAAAAGGTTCATTCTCATAGAAATCACTACTATTCCCATATGCCTCATTATCCAGAAAGGGACAGCTTGATAGAATAGTAAAATGGTATGCTAAAGGATTGATGGGGGTGCTATCTTGGAGGTGACACTCCATGAGGTTAGGATGCTGTCCCACAAGATGGGATATAGATTATCAATCAACAGGACTAGAAAGTAATTCTAAACCTGAATTCTTAGTCCAGGAATTGATATATAGGTGATATTGACATCATCACCACTATACCTATAATCCACTTAAGTACTTTTTGCTTTCTATACCAACAAAGTTGTCCTGGGTGGGTTAGAAACCCTAGTCTCATGATACAAATACTTCTACTTTACAGCACAGTTCTATTAATTAGGAGCTAAGACCTGGCCTTTTGGACTCTTTCTTGGCCATGTAGACTGTTCAAACAACAAAGATGTAGGAGTTGCGTGATTTATTTGAGTACCTTGGAGAATTTGGGTTGCTATCAAACAATGAGAGCAAAGAAGACTATGGCTGGAACCCTAAGGAAATACTGGATTATCTGTCACTCTCTTGCCCAGTTTTGGACAGTGGAAAATTACAACAATCTAGATTCCAAGGACCTAGGACCTAGACTCCACAGTGTATAGTCTGAATATTTGTGCCCACCCCCCATTATATGTTTAAACCTAATTCCCAATATGATGGTATTTGGAGGTGGGGCCTCTATGAAGTATTTAGGTCATGAGGGCAGAGCTTCATGAGTGGAACTGATGCCCTTATAAAAGAGACCCTGGGAGATCCCATGTCCCTTCTACCACATGAGGACACAATGAGAACATACCCTCTGTGAGCCAGGAAGCAGGACCTCAGCAGCCACAGAATCTCCCGGCACCCTGATCTTGGACATCCCAGACTCTAGAATTGTGAGAAATAAATTTCTGATGTTATTAAGCCACCCAGCTTGTGGTGTTTTGTTATAACAGCCTGAACAGACTAAGATAACAGTATTGAAAGTTTGGTCAAGAATCCATCTGACAGAGATGCTGTCAGAGGGTTAGGGAAGACATAGAATGGGTGATTGGAGAAGGAAGGCTGATTATCAAATTAAGCCTTGGGAACAGATAATAGAACAGGTACAAAAGTCAGGACTGTAATAGCTATATTTTACGTTAATATTTTTGCTTCCCTCTTTGCTTTTCCTTTGTTCAATTACTTAAAAGGCACTAATAATGAAAACGGTTTTTGGTTTCCGTTGGAAGTATAAAAGAATTGACACCATTCTGTGATGATATAGAAACTGATGAAACTTTGGCTACCCTCATCTGGACAAAAGATAAGAGTAGCTGCTGAAGGTCAAACAGGTGGACTGTTACGGACATTTTCTGTTTGCCCCTCGAGACCCCATCTTCTCCGCTCTGCTCTGGTCCTGGAAGGCTCATTTGTCTGGACAGTATCAATGAGCTTCCATGTTGGGTTCAGCCAATGGAAAACAGCAGCAGAATCTCAAGGAGGGTAGATGAACAAGGATAGGACCTACCTACCCTCCCCTGCTTCCTTTCTGGTAGAAAGGCTGTGTCCCTCTTCTGAAAGCCACATTCCTATCAGGCAGCCATCCTTTGCAGTATTCCCTCCCTCCTCTTGCCCCTTTAGGCCATGAGGGGCAATATCTTCCTCTTTTCTTCTCCTCCCCATGGAGCCCCAATTCTTGTTGGATTTTCCTAATTCTGCTCATTTCTTTGTAAATAATGTATTTTATTAAACTCTTCTCAATTACCTCCATTCTACCATGCCTTCTGTTTCTTGCCAGGATCCCCCACAGATACAATATGTGAGCTATCAAAGACCTGAAATTTCATCTTTCCTGTCTGTTCTCTTCGCATTTCTAAAATTATCTGTCTAGGAAGAAGGATTTGTGCATTTGTGTTAATGTTTACATAGTAAACAGAATATTTATGTCCATTCATATTTGAAAGTGCTTGTCTTCTATACAATTCTGTAAATATAAATAAGAAATAAGGGAGTGGTTTTTAGAATAAATCCCACTGACAAATATTTATTAGGCATGAACATGTAGATGTGCTGTGCTAGGATGCTATTCAATATGCAGGAACAATAGGAGTCACTGTCAGAATTCTTGGGTTCAAATCATAACGTTGCCTTTTTTTTTAGTAGAAGAAACCAGAGGCTGTCTTTGGCAAATGTGTTGAAAATAATGTTCTTGCATTGCAGCAGGAAGGAAATCAATGTCCAATTCACACATTTTATTCAGAGCCCAACCAGATTTTTTTTTATAGTTCTGAAGGGCTTGCAAAACCATAGCAACTCTGCCCCGTTTTCTTTACTAGGTTAGCTCATGGCTCCCATACTGCTTATATGATTCATTTGTCTCCAATTAAAAATCAATACTGTGCTGGGGCGCCTGGGTGGCTCAGTCGGTTAAGCGTCTGCCTTCGGCTCGGGTCGTGATCCCAGGGTCCTGGGATCAAGCCCCACGTCGGGCTTCCTGCTCCGCGGGGAGCCTGCTTCTCCCTCTCCCTCTGCCTGCCACTCTGCCTACTTGTGCTCTCTCTCTCTCTGTCAAATAAATAAATAAAATGAAAAAAAAAAATCAATACTGTGCTAAATACAGTTTAGCCTGGCTTTGTTTTCATATACATTAATGGTATTAAAAGATAAACAGGCATATTTAAAATTTTAAGCAAAAATTAATTCAGATGAGGCAACATCCAATCTAGCAGATAGAAAAGGTTCGAATTGCTGTATAAAATGAAAGACGTTTATAGGCAGAAAGGAACAGGAACAAGAAAATTATACTAGGCAAAAAAGCAGTTGGTTATTGCAAGGTTACTTCCCTTTAAGGGATGGTAGGGATCTATTAGGCAGATTACCTAACTGGTGCTGATCAGGTGATTCCTAATTTTTATTTTAATTTTATTTTTTGAGAGAGAGCGAGCATGAGCAGGGCAGAGGGAGAAGGAGAGGGAGAATCTTAAGTAGTAGGCTCCACATTCAGCTCGGAGCCCAATGGGGGCTGGATATCATGACCCTGAGATCATGACCAGAGCTGAAATCAAGAGTTGGACACTTAGCAGACTGAGCCACCCAGGCACCCCATTCCTGATTGGTTTAAGATTCCATTTCAGAGACAGATATAACTGTAATTAAATTCAGTCTGTTTGATGACATAAAGTTTAGCATACCATTCCATTTTAGGCCTGTTGTCTTATTTTTCACAACCCCCCCTCCCCTTTTCATCAGACTCTCCGCCTGTGAGATATGATAAAAAAGTTTAAGTAACCACTACTCCTGGCTACTACCCTGGAGTTCTCAGTTTTTGCTGAATCTCTGCATGGCATTAACAGGTCACGAGATCAGGTGCACATTCTTTAAGTTGGTCATTCTCTTTGTTCCTTTTCTGATGTTCCATTCTTCAGGAAATAATTTGCTTGGTTGTTAATGGTACAAACATACACTTTTTTTTTTTATTATGTTAGTCACCATACAGTACATCATTAGTTTTTGATGTAGTGTTCCATGATTCATTATTTGCGTATAACACCCAGGGCTCCATGCAATACATGCCCTCCTTAATACCCATCACTGGGCTAACCCATCCCCCCAACCCCCACCCCTCTAAAACCCTCAGTTTGTTTCTCGGAGTCCATTGTCTCTCATGGTTCGTCTCCCCCTCTGATTTCCCCCCTTCATTTTTCCCTTCCTTCTCCTAATGTCCTCCATGCTATTCCTTATGTTCCACAAATAAGTGAAACCATATAATAATTGACTTTCTCTGCTTGACTTATTTCACTTAGCATAATCTCCTCCAGTCCCATCCACGTTGATGCAAAAGTTGGGTATTCATCCTTTCTGATGGCCAAGTAATATTCCATTGTATATATGGACCACATCTTCTTTATCCATTCATCTGTTGAAGGGCATCTCGGCTCTTTCCACAGTTTGGCTATTGTGGACATTGCTGCTATGAACCTTGGGGTGCATATGGCCCTTCTTTTCACTACATCTGTGTCTTTGGCGTAAGTACCCAGGAGTACAATTGCTGGGTCATAGGGTAGCTCTATTTTTTATTTTTTGAGGAACCCCCACATTGTTTTCCAAAGTGGCTGTACCAACTTGCATTCCCACCAACAGTGTAAGAGGGTTCCCCTTTCTCCACAACCTCTCCAACATTTGTTGTTTCTTGCCTTGTCAATTTTTGCTATTCTAACTGATGTAAGGTGGTATCTCAATGTGGTTTTGATTTGAATTTCCTTGATGGCTAATGATGATGAACATTTTTCATGTGTCTGTTAACCATTTGTATGTCTTCTTTTGGTAAGTACCTGTTCATGTCTTCTGCCCATTTTTTGACTTGATTATTTGTTTTTTGGGTGTTGAGTTTGCGAAGTTCTTTATAGATCTTGGAAATCAGTGCTTTGTCTGTAGTGTCATTTGCAAAAATCTTTCTCCCATTCTGTGGGTTCCCTCTGTTTTGTTGACTGTTTCCTTTGAAGCTTTTTATCTTGATGAAGTCCCAAAAGTTCATTTTCGCTTTTGTTTCCCTTGCCTTTGGAGACATGTCTTAAAGAAGTTGCTGTGGCCAATGTCGAAGAGGTTACTGCTTATGTTCTCCTCTAGGATTTTGATGGATTCCTGTCTCACATTGAGGTCTTTCATCCATTTTGAGTTTATCTTTGTGTATGGTGTAAGAGAATGGTCAAGTTTCATTCTTTTGTATATAGCTGTCCAATTTTCCCAGCAAAATTTATTGAAGAGATGGTCTTTTTTCCATTGCATATTTTTTCCTGCTTTGTCGAAGATTATTTGACCATAGAGTTGAGGGTCCATATCTAGGCTCTCTATTCTGTTCCATTGGTCTATGTGTCTGTTTTTGTGCCAATACTTTGCTGTTTTGGTGATTACAGCTTTGTAATATAGCTTGAAATCAGGGAATGTGATGCCCCCAGCTTTGTTTTTCTTTTTCAACATTTCCTTGGCAATTCAGGGTCTTTTCTGATTCCATACAAATTTTAGGGTTGTTTGTTCCAGCACTTTGAAAAATGCCGTTGGTATTTTGATCAGGATGGTGTTGAAAGTATAGATTGCTCTGGGTAGCATAGACATTTTCACAATGTTTATTCTTCCATTCCATGAGCATGGAATGTTTTTCCATCTTTTTTTTTCAAACATGCATTTAAGCCTTTGAGCAAATACAGTATGTCAGGAGACTACTATGATTATTGTAAGCAGGATAATTCCCAATGAGTGTACTTCAGAGCCATAGTCTCTACAACCCAAACCAATCAGAATCAAGTAAGTAAAAAAAAGACCCCTTTCAAGGAGTCAGTCTCTTAAGTTAACTGACTTGTTCGGTGATCTTGTGTAGCTGAATCTCAGCTTTACCAGAAATGTTAATCCAAGTGCAACAAGAGGTGTTGACCATAGCACAGACATCTCCTTGCTCAGCTAAAATAATAATCAGGGGCTATCCTATGATCAAGAACAACTTTGGACAGGAGGTCCAGGGATTTTCCTTGGGCAGCTATTGCTTTAGGAGGAGATTCTGAAATATCTTTAAGAGTTAAGGGGAGATTCCTAATCATAGTCTCACTTTCACTTACTCCCAGCCAGGGAAGTAGGCATCTGCCAAAAAGAAAGCACATTTTGAATGCCTCCTGGTGATTGCCATTTGAGTCTGTGGCTTGGGAATAAAAAGGTATAAGGAGGCTAGTAAAATATAAGGGTCTGTAGATTACACAGTTTTATTCTTGTTTCCCTTGCTTTGTGTCCCTTTCTTTGTAGAGAGGCTGGATGCAAAGTTCCCCAAGTTTGGGGTTGTTAGCCACAGAAATGGACCCCAGGGTTAAGTAGTCTGGCATGATAAAGAGAAGGCTGAATTTGTTCCAGAGAAACTGAGGCATTAGAAATTCAGAAGTTTGTGATGGGCAGAACTATAAGATCACTAGCATCATGGCAGATCCCAAAGTCATTTGGAGGTAGGATTACACACACACACACACACACACATACACACCCCTTGCAATGGCCTGAGAGATGTGCCAGGCCAGAGCAAGACAAAAGGTGGACAAAATAATCATAAAGACCTGCATGGTGTAAGAATTAGGAAAAGGACAGTCAGAGAGAGAAAGAGGAATGGAAAGAAATGTTTTTGATCTGACATCCTGGGAAGAAGCAATCTGTTTCAATGTGAGCTACTTCTCTTCCTAGCCAGTTTGATTTGAGGTCTAAGCATTGGCACAAGACCAGATGTCAAGTGGAGCCTTCTTCAGTTGTGAAATATCCACCCAAGTTTTGACACTTTGTAATCTGGCAACAGTGTTGGTATAATGTTATCAGTTTTAATTCTAGTTATTATCTTAAAATGTTATGTGTCAGAGAAATACCAGATTTACTTGTCAGTTCCATTATAATGAACTCTCATCAGATCTTTAAGCATGGGCCTTTTAAAGTCTTTCATTATTTACAGACAGTTAGTGTTTTACTCTTATGTTTTTGCAAAAATAAGATTCATGGAAAGCACCCTACCAAGTACTCTTGACACTGATATGGCTGGATTACATGCTACCTGATTTGAACTAATTTTTGCTCAAACTCTTAAAAATTTTTGATGTGCCTCAGTTCATCTTTTAACACTGTTAATATAATATATATGAAAACAAAAATAGGCTAAACTGTATTTAGCCAATACTGATTTTTCATTGGAGACACACAAATCATACAAGCACTATGGGAGCCATGAGCTTTATTAGGTCTTTGCTTACTTAAGAAACCCAGTATTCTCAATATTAAAAAAGTTGGGTTTTGTTCACACCTTCTGTATTTGCCTTTAACGTCTTCTATTATCACTTTCATTAAACAGATAATGTTTATTTCATAATGATCAGTAATCCTATTTATTCAAATATTCAAACCTTTTGATGTTCTGGTAACTTCCCAAAAATCAAATTCTAAATAGAGTCTGTCAGGAGATCATACGGTGTTTATCTTTCCCTGTCTGACTTATTCACGTGGCATGTCTTCAAAGTCCATCCACGTTATTGCAAATTGTAGGATCTCCTTGTATTTTTTAAGAATGAATAATATTTCATTGTGTGAACAATATTTTAATATATATTTCATGTATATATACACAAACACATACATATCACAACTCCTTTATCCATGCATCCATCAATGGACATGATGTTGTTTCTATATCTTGTCTATTGTAAATAATGCTGCTATGAACAGGAGACTGCTGATATTATTTTTTTTTAAGATTTATTTATTTATTGAAGAAAGAGAGAGAGAGAGCACACACAAGTGGGGGAAGAGGCAGAGGGAGAGAGAGAATCTCAAATAGATTCCCCACTGAGCATGGAGCCTGATGCAGGGCTCAATCTCATGACCCTGAGATCATGACCTGAGCTGAAACCAAGTCAGAAGCTTAACCAACTGAGCTACCCAGGTGCCCCTCATTGTGTTTTAATTTGCATTTTCCTAATGATTACTGATGTTGAGTATCTTTTCATGTACCTTTTGGCCTTTCATATATCTTCTTTGGAGAAATGTCTATTCAGATCTTTTGCCCATTTTGTAATTGGGTTATTTGGTTTTTTCCTATTGAGTTCTATGAGTTCTTTTTTTTTTTTTTTGATGTAGTGTTCCATGATTTATTGTTTGGGTAAAAAACCCAGTGGTCCATTCAATACGTGCCCTCTTAAATACCCATCACCAGGCTAACCCATCCCTCCAACCCACTCCCCTCTAGAACCCTCAGATTGTATCTCAGAGTCCATAGTCTCTCATGGTTCATCTCCCCCTCTGATTTCCCCCCTTCATTTTACCCTTCCTACTATCTTCTTTTTTTTTTTAACATATAATGTATTATTTGTTTCAGAGGTACAGGTCTGTGATTCAACAGTCTTACACAATTCACAGTGCTCACCATAGCACATACCCTCCCCTATTTCTATCACCCAGGCACCCCATTCCTCCCACCCCTCACCACCCCAGCAACCCTCAGTTTGTTTCCAGAGATTAAGAATTCCTCATATCAGTGAGGTCATATGATACATGTCTTTCTCTGATTGACTTATTTCGCTCAGCATAATACCCTCCAGTTCCATCCATGTCGTTGCAAATGGCAAGATTTCATTCCCTTTGATGGCTGCATAATATTCCATTGTATATATATATACCTCTTCTTCTTTATCCATTCATCTGTCGATGGACATCTTGGCTCTTTCCACAGTTTGCCTATTGTGGACATTGCTGCTATAAACATCGGGGTGCACGTACCCCTTTGGATCCCTACATTTGTATCTTTGGGGTAAATACCCAGTAGTGCAATTGCTGGGTTGTATGGTAGCTCTATTTTCAACTTTTTGAGGAACCTCCATACTGTTTTCCAGAGTGGCTGCACCAGCTTGCATTCCCAACAACAGTGTAGGAGGGTTCCCCTTTCTCTGCATCCGCGCCAACATCTGTCGTTTCCTGACTTGTTAATTTTAGCCACTCTGACTGTTGTGAGGTGGTATCTCATTGAGGTTTTGATTTGGATTTCCCTGATGCTGAGCAATGTTGAGCACTTTTTCATGTGTCTGTTGGCCATTTGGATGTCTTCTTTGGAAAAATGTCTGTTCATGTCTTCTGCCCACTTCTTGATTGGATTGTTTGTTCTTTGGGTGTTGAGTTTCATTAAGTTCTTTATAGATTTTGGATACTAGCCCTTTATCTGATATGTCATTTGCAAATCTCTTCTCCTATTCTGTCGGTTGTCTTTTGGTTTTGTTGACTGTTTCTTTTGCTGTGCAAAAGTTTTTTATCTTGATGAAGTCCCAATAGTTCATTTTTGCCCTTGCTTCCCTTGCCTTTGGCAATGTTTCTAGGAAGAAGTTGCTGTGGCTGAGGTCGAAGAGGTTGCTGCCTGTGTTCTCCTTTAGGATTTGGATGGACTCCTGTCTCACATTGAGGTCTTTCAACTATTTGGAGTCTATCTTTGTGTGTGGTGTAAGGAAATGGTCCAGTTTCATTCTTCTGCATGTGGCTGTCCAATTTTCCCAACACCATTTGTTGAAGAGACTGTCTTTTTTCCATTGGACATTCTTTCCTGCTTTGTCGAAGATTAGTTGACCATAGAGTTGAGGGTCCATTTCTGGGCTCTCTATTCTGTTCCATTGATCTATGTGTCTGTTTTTGTGCCAGTACCATACTGTCTTGATGATGACAGCTTTTTAATAGAGCTTGAAGTCTGGAATTGTGATGCCGCCAGCTTTGCTTTTCTTTTTCAACATTCCTCTGGCTATGCGGGGTCTTTTCTGGTTCCATACAAATTTTAGGATTCTTTGTTCCATTTCTTTGAAAATGGTATTTTGATAGGGATTGCATTGAATATGTAGATTGCTCTAGGTAGCACTGACATCTTCACAATATTTGTTCTTCCAATCCATGAGCATGGAATGTTTTTCCATTTCTTTGTGTCTTCCTCAATTTCTTTCATGAGTATTTTATAGTTTTCTGAGTACAGATCCTTTGCCTCTTTGGTTAGATTTATTCCTAGGTATCTTATGGTTTTAGGTGCAATTGTAATTGCGATGGACTCCTTAATTTCTTTTTCTTCTGTCTTGTTGTTGCTGTATAGGAATGCCACTGATTTCTGTGCATTGATTTTATATCCTGCCACTTTACTGAATTCCTGTATGAGTTCTAGCAGCTTGGGGGTGGAGTCTTTTGGGTTTTCCACATAAAGTATCATATCATCTGCAAAGAGTGAGGGTTTGACTTCTTCTTTGCCGATTTGGATGCCTTTGATTTCTTTTTGTTGTCTGATTGCTGTGGCTAGGACTTCTAATACTATGTTGAATAGCAATGGTGATAGTTGACATCCCTGCCATGTTCCTGACCTTAGGGGGAAAGCTCTCAGTTTTTCCCCATTGAGAATGATATTCGCTGTAGGTTTTTCATAGATGGCTTTTATGATATTGAGGTATGTACCCTCTATCCCTATACTCTGAAGAGTTTTGATCAAGAAAGGATGCTGTACTTTCTCAAATGCTTTTTCTGCATCTACTGAGAGGATCATATGGTTCTTGTTCTTTCTTTTATTAATGGATTGTATCACATTGATTTGCAGATGTTGAACCACCTTGCAGCCCAGGAATAAACCCCACTTGGTCATGGTGAATAATCCTTTTAATATACTCTTGGATCCTATTGGCTAGTATTTTGGTGAGAATTTTTGCATCCATGTTCATCAAGGATATTGGTCTGTAATTCTCCTTTTGGATGGGGTCTTTGTCTGGTTTGGGGATCAAGGTAATGGTGGCCTCATAAAACGAGTTTGGAAGTTTTCCTTCCATTTCTATTTTTTGGAACAGTTTCAGAAGAATAGGTATTAATTCTTCTTGAAATGTTTGGTAGAATTCCCCTGGGAAGCCATCTGGCCCTGGGTTCTTGTTCGTTGGGAGATTTTTGATGACTGCTTCAATTTCCTTAGTGGTTATAGGTCTGTTCAGGTTTTCTATTTCTTCCTGGTTCAGTTTTGGTAGTTGATACATCTCTAGGAATGCATCCATTTCTTCCAGGTTATCTAATTTGCTGGCATAGAGTTGCTCATAATATGTTCTTATAATTGTTTGTATTTCTTTGGTGTTGGTTGTGATCTCTCCTCTTTCATTCATGATTTTGTTGATTTGGGTCATTTCTCTTTTCTTTTTGATAAGTCTGACCAGAGGTTTATCAATCTTGTTAATTCTTTCAAAGAACCAGCTCCTAGTTTCGTTGATCTGTTCTACTGTTCTTTTGGTTTCTATTTCATTGATTTCTGCTCTGATCTTTATTATTTCTCTTCTCCTGCTGGGTTTAGGCTTTATTTGCTGTTCTTTCTCAGCTCCTTTAGGTGTAGGGTTAGGTTGTGTACTTGAGACCTTTCTTGTTTCTTGAGGAAGGCTTGTATTGCTATTTACTTTCCTCTTAGGACTGCCTTTGCTGCATCTCAAAGATTTTGAACAGTTGTGTTTTCATTTTCATTGGTTTCCATGAATTTTTTTAATTCTTCTTTAATTTCCTGGTTGACACATTCATTCTTTAGTAGGATGCTCTTTAGCCACCATGTATTTGAGTTCTTTCCAACTTTCCTCTTGTGACTGAGTTCTAGTTTCAAAGCATTGTGGTCTGAATGTGGTCAAAGCAGGGAATGATCCCAATCTTTTGGTACCCGTTGAGACCTGATTTGTGACCTAGGATGTGATCTATTCTGGAGAATGTTCCATGGGCACTAGAGAAGAATGTGTATTCTGTTGCTTTGGGATGAAATGTTCTGAATATATCCGTGAAGTCCATTTGGTCCAGTGTGTCATTTAAAGTCTTTATTTCCTTGTTGATCTTTTGCTTAGATGATCTGTCCATTTCAGTGAGGGGGGTGTTAAAGTCCCCTACTATTATTGTATTGTTGTCGATGTGTTTCTTTGCTTTTGTTATTAATTGTCTTATATAATTGGCTGCTTCCATGTTAGGGGCATAGATATTTACAATTGTTAGATCTTCTTGTTGGATAGACCCTTTAAGTAGGATATAGTGTCCTTCCTCATCTCTTATTATAGTCTTTGGTTTAAAATCTAATTTGTCTGATATAAGGATTGCCACCCCAGCTTTCTTTTGGTGTCCATTAGCATGGTAAATGGTTTTCCACCCCCTCACTTTCAATCTGGGGGTGTCTTTGAGTCTAAAATGAGTCTCTTGCAGACAGCATATCGATGGGTCTTGTTTTTATATCCAATCTGATAGCCTGTGTCTTTTGATTGGGGCATTTAGCCCTTTTACATTCACGGTAACTCTTCTTTATATATTTTGGGCATTAACCCTTATTAGATAAATGGTTGGCAATTCCTCCCCCACGCCCCCGCTGTTCTATAGCTTGTCTTTTCATTTTGTTAATGGCTCCTTTTGCTGCAGAAGCTTTTTAGTTTGATGTGGTACCAGTTATTTTTGCTTTTGTAGCTCACGCTTTAGGTGTTCTGTATTTCTGAGAGTATATTTGATTTATATGTTTAATTTTCTTTAAGCCATTAAATAGAGGTATTTACATATGAATATTGGCAATATCATCCAGAGGTAGAAAAAATTGCATATTTATAACATACATATCTAAACATACATGAACATACAGATAGATACAAAGACTTTGTAGTTTTTATTTAAAAATTTTATCCAACAGACAGGTATAATAATGCAAAACTCACTAGTTTATGAAAGAACAGTGGTATCTAGATTGTGTTTCTGGAAGAAGTAATAAGTTAAATTTACCTGCTTGAATGGGTTTTTTTTTAACTAATGTTTGCGGAAGAGACTTCTAAGATTTTTATTAGGCCTAGTTTTCAAAATAATGTTCTCTCTCTCTCTTTTTTCCCTTCTCATAAGAACCACCCTGGACCCTGGAGAAGACCATGTAGAATACTTACATCTCTAAGGCACAGAGGAAAAATCCAAATTCCACCAAGAAGGACTAAATCCAGATCTTTTACAATGTCCGCAAGCTTTTTGAGATGAATAGAGGAGGTCTGGGGATTGGTTAAAAAAAAGATAGGTGGGCTTTGAGTTATTTCTAGGGTCACATTTTTATTCTTGTAAAGACTAGATTTGTAAGACAAATACAGTTGTTTTTAATTCCTCAAAGAATTGGGTTGCAACCTGCATGATAGCAAATGACTGCCTCACCTAACCAATATATTATCTCCAGTTGGTTCTTTATATTAGGAAGAAG
Organism: Phoca vitulina; assembly: GCF_004348235.1. NCBI lineage: Eukaryota > Metazoa > Chordata > Mammalia > Carnivora > Phocidae > Phoca > Phoca vitulina. The sequence goes on from NW_022589743.1 coordinate 6,499,023, forward strand.
ATCTTCAATAAAGATGGAAATCAAAAGATTCCTATGTTTTAGATTTAGAGAGCTGTGTGTCCTTGGAATGTTTTAGCAAATCCTTCCACAAAGGTTTCAGAATGTTTTCCTTTCTCTCTGGGTCCATAGTTCATTTCAGATTAAGGAAAGAAAAGTTCCTATCAAGCTCTAACAGCTTCCTATTTGGCCAACTTTTGACCATGGAACACTTTAAAAATAAATCTTTTCAAATACCTTGTCAGATTTTAGCCAGGACAAACAGTAAATATTCCTGGCAGTACTGAACAACCCTGTGAAAGCATGGAGGCAAAAGACCCAAGACCGAAAGTCACTTTCAAAGATAAACCAGAAAAAAGACTTAGGCAATTCCTCTGAGAGCTGGCAACACTGGTAGGACCCCAGCCAGAAAGAGTGTAATCCACATTTCATTCCACCCATACCTAGCCACAAATGGGGTGCAACCGACATTTCTGTCTGGTCATCTTTTTGGGGCTCTCCACCTGACTGTTACCAAGACACGTTCTCAGGATATAAAATGAGACAAACAAGAAAGCAATAGTTGTCTCTGGAAGGGAAAGGATGTACAACCAATGGGTACCCAAAAACAAACTGCGTCATAATTCAAAGGTCTAAGCCTTAACAAACGTTTTTGCCTGCCAATCTGAATTTGGAAAGAAAGGGAAAATGTGAAATTTACCTTCCTTTCTTGATGAGGGACTACAGATAGAGACACAGAAATGGCAGAGCTGACTTCGGTTAAGAATTCTCACCTTTTGCTGGCTTCCGTGTTTTCTCAGGATCCTGTCTGCAGGCTCTGGAGTGAGTGGGGTGTCCCAGTGGGTCTCATCCTGGCCACCAGAAACCATAGAAGAGGAAAAGTAATTTTTCCTTTATTCTTTACGGTGAGTGCTTGGCTGAGACCTCGTTTACTCCAGGGCATCTCATAAATGAGAAGTTTATGTAGGTTAAAAGTTCTCCACTGTGGCCACGGTAATTCAAGATTATCTTTAGTAAGGCTAGCCTGCTTGTTCGGGCTTAAAATAAAATTTTATTCATCTGAGGCCTCACACTGGCCCCAGTCCAGCTTAAGTCAGATCCAATCCAGCCAAGATCCAATCCAGTTTACTAAGTTAGACCAGGCTGACCTCGGAATCCTTCCTGGATCCTAAGTGGACCCAGTCTAACGAACTCCACCCGGTTTCTACGTCGGACCCAGTCCTGCTCCCCATCCGGTCCGGTTTCTAAGTCGGACCCAGTCCAGCCCTGCATCCGGTCCGGTTTCTAAGTCGGACCAAGACTTCCGGTTTTTAAGTCTGACGCAGCTGACCTCGGACTCCCTTGGTTTCTGAGTTTACCCGTTCTGACCCCAGACCCAGTTGGTTTCTATGTCGGACCCGGTCCAGAAAAGGAAATGCCCAAAGTCTGAAAGCGCCTCATGCAAAAGCTGCAGAGCCAGGATCCAAGAGGGACTTAAACCTCCAGAGGCAGCGGGAAAGCCGCCAGCTCACGGGGCGCAACAGGTAGGTGAGCCTGGTTGCTGCTTGCTCCAGGGGGCAGTGGAGGGTCTCTTTTTGTTTCCACTTGGGACACCCAGACTCTTAAAAGATAAACTGAGGCATATTAAACATTTTAGGAGTTTTTTTGAGCAAAAATCTATTTGCATTGGGCAGCATCCAGTGTAGCAGATGGAAAGGAGCTCTGAGGAGCTGTACAAAACCAAACACTTAAAGGCAGAAGGGAGTGGGAACACTAAGGGAAAAAAGAGTATTGGTTATTGCAAGGTTACTTTCCTTTAGGGGTTGGGAGGGGTTTTATCAAGCTGATCAGGCAATTTCTGATTGACTGGCTTAAGATTTCATTTCTGGAGAGCCGTAACTCTAAGTTTTAGTTTGGTGATGTAAGGCTTAACCAAAGCGGCTGTATTTTGGGCCTGTTGTCTTGTTTTTAACAACAGATAAGCTTGCAGTTTTAGTATACGGGGAAGTATAGAATTCCTGACTTTATATATAGCATTGTATTTTTCTGGGTTTAATCCACACTCAAGTTTAACTTCTAAAAATACACGATTGACATTCCTCACAAGCAAAACATCTTTGCATCCTCAATGCCTGCTACAATCCTTGGTAAAGAGTGGGGACTCTGTAAATGTTTATTGAATTTCAGGGTTAAGTGGGCCTTTTTTTTTTTTTTTTTAAGATGGCCCATATATGCCCATATTTTAAAAGACCTATTATTTTAAATAAATTTGAAATTTGATAAGATATATCAAGCAGCAAGCAACAAGTCTAAGCAATCAAAGCTGAGCCTCATTGCATAAGCTTTCAGAATCAGAATGTAAGTAAGAGTGTCAGGAATGGCTGTGTAAATGCGTAAATCACAAAACTAAGAAGAGCTGCATTCAGATCTCCTCCCCTCTGTTGGTATATAGCTATGAGCTCTGCCCTTGAAGCCAGACAACTGATACTCTGATTGCTTTTCAAATTGAAAGCCTCACCTGCTGTTTGCAAACGTGTTCTCTTCTCTTTTGCCCTGTTATTGAACAAGCAGGCATTGATTTCTAGCTCCTTTTTTTTTTTTTTTAAAGCAACAACATCCCACAGATACTAGATAGAACCCTGCCTGCTTAGTGGAGGGTTTAACTGAGAGTCATATTTAAAAAAAAAAAAGCAAAGAAAGAAAAAGAAGAAAAGAAAAAAACTCTGTAATTCCTGCACTGTCTGTTGGTAGATTCCTGTTATGAAAATAATGAATCTGATGTGACAGATGGAACAGGTGTAACTCAGTAATTATTAATACACAGCTTTCTAGGGAGGAAAGTATGTTGGAAGGTATTTATGACAGTATTACAGCTGAAAGCAATTGGGCAAACAGACATATCAAAGGTGGCTGATGATACCTATGCTTAGTAAGTAAAACTGAACTCTTCTTTTGGATGAAGATCAGCACTTCCATAGGAAATGTGTAAAAGAAAGGGGAAAGAAACTTGACATCACTGTCAAAAAACAAGAGAGCAGATCCTGCTTACCATGCTGAGCACTGAGTGAGCCACATATAAAGTGGTATGTTACTAACTAATATCTATTTAAAAATATGTGTTTCACTTGAATTGTTCATTAGTATATTACACGTTTGTTTATTTTAAAATACTCTTTACATATGATTTTGGAAATAAGTGCATGGAAAGGGAATGGAAGTTGAAAGAGAGAGATTGAAAGAGAAAGATTGATTTATGACAACAGGAAAGACTCAGACTATCAGAATTCTCTGAATTTATTAAATATTTCTTGATTCATTCATCAACTCACTGATACATTAAATCAATGACACGGTTATTGATTTACACCTTGTACTCTTCCTTCAGTATTATGTTTCTAGTCGTCCTACTCAAGAAGCTCTGTTAAGTTTACAGGTATACAGATATGAATAAATCATTACAGGGGTATATTTATTCATGACTAATATGAATGTGCAGGAAAATTATGTATCCATTGTTAAACAAACAAAAATGCCATACAAAATTAGTAGACAGAACTTAATTTTATATTCCAAAGCTATTGCCAGCAGAAGGGGAGAGAGCACAGACCAAGTCTGAATACCCAGGAATACCTAACTCCATAGGGGATTGTAGACCATCTATGTTTGCTAATTGGCTTTATCAAAGGAAAAGTCAATTTTCTCATTTTTCTCCTATCTTCATGATCAGAGGTGGTGACAACTTGGAGCGAGTTATACTACTTCTCCACAGAAAACTGAGAAACAGGAGCACTATATTCCTTGATGATTACATTTCAAAGAAATGGCTCCCAGGTCCTTGGGAAGGACATTCCTGGGTTGTAAAACTGGCAAGAAACTTTTTAAAAGGGTTTATATTTCAAAGGGACAGAGAAAAGGATTTGTAATCACAAGTTTGTAAACGCTCTAAGAGAAGGAAGGTCAGGGGCTTAGAGTCAGGAAGAAGTCAGTCAAACTCAGGGAGATGTCAAGACTGTCTTGGTCACCATACAGTCTACCCAGCTTTGATGCCAACACATTAAGTGTTCTTTTGGATGCAAAATGCAACAGGAGGCATGGTTTGAGTGTAACTCAAAATCTGCATTGACCAAATCAACTGGTTGCTTTGGAATAGAGCAGCACAGCCACTGACAAACACAAGAGTCTCTTGCAAAAACAGGTACAATGAGAAAGAAGTAGAAGGGAGGAGCATTTGCTGAGGTTTCTCATGTTCGAGGCCTTGCACCGTGTGGTGTGCATGCATTAACACTAACCCTGGTGTGTTGGTGATCATGTCTATTTAACAGATTGGGAAAGCAAGGTTCTTGTGTGAATATTCTGCCTGAATAGTGGGCAGAGCTGATATTTGGGTTTAATTTTGTCTGGTTTCCAAACATCATGATCAAAGCATTTAATGATTCTACCTTCTAAAAGCATAGAGTTGTGGACTGAAACATGAACAATTTCAGTTGAGTAGAAATTGACAGGATCTTGGGAGTGAGGATGAGAGAAGGTAGCCTTATCCTCTAGCTCTTGTGAATGGTAGAGATAGCTGGCATTTCTATTCCACCTCACATTAAATTCTAGGAAATTAGGCCATCCGTGTTACTACTGTATATGATTAAACATCAGAGAGATAGACGTTTTTAAAAGAAAAATAAGTTCATGGTATTGTATTCCAGAAACCTTGGCAAAAGGATTTTACATTAGTGCTCAGTGAGATTTCTAAACAGCTGGGTATGTCCACATGATCTGATGCTCTAGGAGGAAGATAGGTCATTGAGGAGTCTTTGGGGAAATGGACATACAGGCTGACTGTGCATCTTCCTGGAAATAGAATGGTTCCAACTCCCCAGGGACCTGTTTTTCAGGGCCCGCCTTCCCTCTATCTCTTTCCTTCCTTCCTGCTGGGCAGCAGTGTATATAGTCATGAATTCTCTGCTTTCTACTTTGCCCTTAGTGAATGTTATGGCTTCACATTATCAAAACTTTGGGGAAGAAGTAGAAACCTTAGTCCAGAATTACACAATCCTGGATTTTCAGGACGTACTCTGATAATTTATTTATTTAGTTTATTTATTGTGTTTGTTTTTATCTAAAAGTTTGGTATTGCATATATATATATATATATATATATATAGAGAGAGAGAGAGAGAGAGAGAGAAACTGAGAGATCAGAGATATATGTCAGTACTCCTGACAAAAATCTTGAAAATACCATAGAAAGAATATAAACTTCTACCACAGCAGAGAATATTGTAAAGTTTTCCTTTCCTTAAAAATAAATATCTTAAAAATGCATTTATTGAAATATAAAACCAGTAGAGAAAATCATGCAAATCATAAGTGTACAGACCGATAAGCTGTCATGAAGTCAGTAACTCTTAGAGACACCAGTCAGGCCAAGAATTAAAGTGTTCACAGCACCCCAGAAGCCCCACTCCGTCCTCTTCCAGTCAGAACCACTGCCTTTGCTACACTAGCAAACCCTGGTTTCCTGTATCCAGTGTGAGCTTCAGTTGCTGTGAAGGCCAGTCTAGTTTTGGTGTGTCTTCATTCCTGGTGTGTAAACCTTTGGGTTCTTAATGCGATGTCCTGGGGTGGTGGGTCTGAGCTCGTTTTCATACCCCCACAAAACTCCGCTCAGCTTCTCAGCTGTTGAGTTGCCTCTTGCAGATGCCCTAGGAAAAGTAGCTCCAAATATTGCGCTTTTTTCTCTAGGTTTCCTTGTCTCGAGCATCTTATCCAGTCATTCCTCATTGTCTTATTACCACTCTGATGCTTTTGAGCAGAGTTTTTTAAATTCAAATTTCCTTTTTGTTTTCAGTGTGCAGGTGGGTACAAACACCGTTTGACACTGGAATAGGATGTGTGTGTGTGTGTGTGTGTGTGTGTACGCGTGCACACATGTGTACCAACAAGGAAATAGATTTAGAAAGGTTAAGCAATTTTCCCCACATTATATGCCTAGTAAATAGATGTCTTAGTCCGTTGCTCTATACACATGAATTTAATTTGCCTCTGAAAGGGGCATTCAGGAGTTTGAAAATACACTGGCTTCTACTGTCAGAGGTCAGTCTACATGCTAACATAGCTCTTCAGCACTTTATAAATAAAACGCCTTGGAATCTGACCAGGATATAATCATTCATTACTGACTTTTGTCTCTGTAACACAGATTTCATTTCAGCAAAGCCCTTCGATTACAGATGATTTTCAAGCATCCTTTAATTGAATTAGGGGTACGGCATCCTAGCCTCAGAAAGATTTAAGTCAACTTATTGTTTAAAATCGTGAGCTCTTGAGCTGGAATACCTGGATCCAGTCTTGACTCTGATGCTTACTCTGTGATTTGCAGGAGTTAACATCACCTTTGTGAGCCTCCGTTTCCTTTTTTTTTTTTTTTTTTTTTAAAGATTTTTTATTTATTTATTTGAGAGAGAGAGAATGAGAGAGCAAGCACATGAGAGGGGGGAGGGTCAGAGGGAGAAGCAGACTCCCCGCCGAGCAGGGAGCCCGATGTGAGACTCGATCCAGGGACTCCAGGATCATGACCTGAGCCGAAGGCAGTCGTTTAACCAACTGAGCCACCCAGGCGCCCATGAGCCTCCGTTTCCTAAGTGGCACAATGAGGCCAGTGCGAGTCCCTATCACACAGAAGCATTGTCAGAGGAAGTGTTTGCCGTGAGAACATTGGCAGTGTGCTTGGTACGTGTTCTTGCTACTGTTTTAATTTTATAGTACCTTGAAGTCAGTGTTTTATTATTTTGGTATCTCCGGTTTACTGTGTTTTCTGTTGTTACGTAAGGGTCTGATCAAGGGTCAAGCCCTTTTCTGAACCAAGATGTACCAAAATATATTCTTTATACTGTCTCTCATCAGTTTGAAAATATTAGAATCTAAGCAGGATTTCAGGTTGCTTTATCTATACTCACAGGGCTACTTGAGTTCTCCTGGGGAAATAAGGAATGCTCAGACACGCGAAGGATCTTCGTCTGACTCAACTACCCATGACACAGGGTGAAACAGTGTCATGTAGCCACTTCTTCGAATGAATAATTTAACAGTGTGTGATAATGCTCAATATTAATAGTGAACTGTGACAAGGATGAATCATAGATCAGTGCAGGTTTTATATTCATGTGCATTTGGGCCAGATGAACTTGGCTGGGGTTGTGGTGTGAGGATGAAATCTTTGAGCAGGTAGCACTACCAAATTACATGTAGTCAATGCATGAAGTAAAAAACCTGCTACCATTGACTTTTCTCTTCAAATAGGCTCTTGGTCCATTTAAGTACTCAGGTAAAAATTGTAGGCTGTCACCCAGTTTCCTTATATATCCAGCCACAAAGAGCCAAGCCTTTTCCCTCAATACTTAATTTATTTCATCACAGACCATCTGCTGTACATCAGAAGAAATGTCTGCTTTTGGGGAATTGTGCTTGATTTTTCTGCTTTGTGATAGATGCTGCTGCAGCCAGTGGAGGAAGGGGAATGGTCTGTTTTTATAGGATATTGGAAAATAACATAGCAGATTGTCTATATATTATCAGTTAATTCAACATTTTCAAGTCATCTCTACTACTCTTGGTATCTATCAGCTTCCTGCCTTTAAAACACATGTGGCTACCTGAACTCTCAAATACTCTTCTGGCTGGCTGGTTTAGTGGGCAGATTTGGTTTGTCTGGATTGTGTCTTCCATCTTCCCAATATAAGAATGTAGGATGTCTTTATAGAAAAAGCTCTGCTTATATTTTGTTACTGACATACTTAGCAAGGCTGGACCAAAAGGGAAAATCTCTTTTCTGTTCTGGAAGTATGTGCAAGGTCTGCCCTACCTCCTCTCTACCATGTACAGAGCTCTGAGTCTCTGACATCCCCCCAAGTAAACATGAAGAAGCAAAATACAACTCATTGGAAAACTCAAGACCTTGTCTGGCCAGCCCCTTCAATTGCACATCCCTCCTTCCTAACAGATAAAGGAGCTGCAGAGCTCTGGGAAATTTGATGCACTTTCTTGTGTCGTTCTCAAGGCCGAATTGCAGTATTCATATGCTGTCATCTACTTTACCTCCCTGTTTCTCAGTGTCCACATACCCATTCTGTTATTAATAACAATCTGTATGAGGTCCCTTTTTAAGTACCAATAAAATAGTGGCAGTGGTACAGCCCAGTGGATGAGATTGAAGGATGCAGAGTCAAAGGATGGTTAAGATCTTGCTATCCCCTTCACTGGCTCTGTGACCTTGGGGATATTAATTTCCTTCTCTTGGCCTCAGGTTTATCATCTAGAAAATAATGGGAAGTAATTGTAACTACACTATGGAGTTTATGTGAGCATTAAATGAGGTAATGCACATAAAACACTTAGTATAGCGGATGGAAACAGTAAATTCTCAACGAAAGGCAAGTATTATAATTAGAAGTCCCAGCATGGTATTTCAGAAGGTGAAGCTTTTTTGATTTGAGCCCTAGTCACATTATTTCCCTCATTTTTGATATCTGTTAGATTAGAACGATAAAGCCCATACCATAGGACTGTTATGTGAAACATTTAGTCTGATACTTAAGAATCATAAAATTCATAGGGTTAGGAATGAAAAGGATAAGGTATCCTTAAGTATTTTTCTTGGACCGTAACAATAAATTGAACTTCCCTTATCCTTCCAAAAATATAGTTAATTGTATCTTGTGGTACCCCTGGAATTAAAGTCCCCCTAGTAAAGTTGTTCTTTATGATCGATAGCTGAATTTGCAAATTGGACTTCTTTGGATTGCAAGACCACTGAAAGTTACTATTTAGGTCCCAGCCAGAGGAGTATAACGGAGACTTCCACAGCGGACAGAGGCAGTTGATGAAACTTCTCCATGTGTTCTCCTTAACTGAGCTGGCTGTTTAATTGATCCAAAATCAATTTTCAATTAGTGGTGCTTTGGCATTTCATATTAGCTGTTAAAATTGTGAGGAATGGTAAGAAGAAAAGCATGTGACTTGGTAATTGCTTTTGCCTATATCAAAAACACAATGGAAACTAAAAGTTAGAGATACTGTTGCAATATGATGCATTGCAAAAGAATGCAGTGCTTTGGAAACACACGAGGAACTGGGGTAGACTGACTTGTAGGTGGAATGGATATCCACTGGCGGCCCTGATAGTTATCCATTCTTTCCTTGTGTTCATTATCTGCCATTCTTCAGCATTCGCATCCACAACATACTCTCCTGTTTTTACCCTAAAAATTTTGAGAAAGAGGAGGGGGGAGGATTTAAAAAAGAAAAATGAAAATGAAATGAAACAGCTCTAGGTTTTTAAGATATGACAGGGTGGGTTTGTCTTTCAAAATCTCCTTCCCACTCTGGGCCTTTCTATCACAAAACATATTGACCCGGCATATGCCTCTAAAGCAGAGTAAAGAGCCACCTCTCTTTCAAAAAAAGAGATATCATTGTTCATATTCATGAACCAGATTGTTTATAATCTTGACAATTCTGCAAACCTCCCAGTGTTATGGTTTGTGCGCTAGGTATGATTCAAACAGATGTCCTTCAAACCAGAGGGAGTACATGGAATTTGAAGGAATTCCTTAGCAGCAGTAACTACAGCCCAGGTCAGGAAGCAGGTTCCTCATGGCCTTTTTATTCATATGTATATAGGCTCGGTCCTGACTGACTGGTGGAAAGTACAAAAAAACTTTACTAACAGGAATATTTAGGATATTTATATATCATATGTTTATTTTTCTCTAAATATTCCTGTTAGTAAAGTTTTTCTATACATTATATATATGTGTGTACATACACACATATATATAAAGTTCTTAATATATATGTATTTGATGTATATATAAAATAATTCTGTTTTATATATCCCTTAGTGGAGGGATTGTAGGAAATTGCTTCTTAATATTCTTTTTTAACCTGCTTTTCTTGTCTTTCTTTTCTGCCCATCCAAGCAGGTAAAATTGTGATGGGGTTAGGCAAAAATCCATCTCACAAAACCTTTGGGGCCATTAAGCACAAACTTAAGTAAACAAAGACACAGTTGTCTCTTTGGAAGGATAGATAATTCCTTTTATTGCATCACTAAGAAAGCTTATACAGTGTCTAGCACTTAGTAGGTGCTAATTGTTGTCAGTGAATGAGTACTGAATGAAGGTGATCCTCAGAGAATGATTGGATCCAGGTGTCTGCCTTCATTACTCTGCACCTGTATGCATATAAACACATTTCCTTTCCCCGCTAGCAGCGGGGAGTGCTGCTATGCAACTCTCCATACCAGTTTTCATGGGCTGGTTGGCTGTCAGTTTGATGCACGTTCTAATGGCAAGCAGCACAGCATGAGCATTTCAGTAAGGCCATATCAAACAAGTTCACCCTCAGGAACATCACAGGAGAAACGTGTTTCATGGCTGTGGTCTGCCAGTGGTTTTATCCTTCTGCAGATTATGCTGACAGCTCAGCCCAGACGGGCCAGTACATGGAATGTGTAAGAGCTAATATGTGTTTTGTTGAAGTTTTATGCCAGTCTGTTCCTTCAAGTGTTCAGTGGATCTCAATACTGAGAAACAAACAGGATTAAATATGCAGATTTATTTATTTATTTATTTATTTTGCCTGACACGTTCATCATCATATTTTCTTTTTTTTTTTTTAAAGATTTTATTTATTTATTTGAGAGAGAGAGAATGAGAGACAGAGAGCACGAGAGGGAAGAGGGTCAGAGGGAGAAGCAGACCCCTCGCTGAGCAGGGAGCCCGATGCGGGACTCGATCCTGGAACTCCAGGATCATGACCTGAGCCAAAGGCAGTCGCTTAACCAACTGAGCCACCCAGGCGCCCTCATCATCATATTTTCAAAATTTAATTTCCCATCACAAAACTAACACCATATAAACAAAAAGTTATTGAGTTAAATAAGAGAAAGTCAGTGCAATGGAAATATCAATCAAAGATTTTTGCCTGGGGTAATGCCATTGTATGCCATTCTAAAATTTGTTTAGCAAACATATTTAGGAATGTTTAATCTAAACTACTAATGTAATGGCTAATCGAGAAGAGTCTCAGGAGATATATTGAACTGTAAAGTAAAATCAGTCTCATTTTACAAACCTTATACAAATGGCTTTAAAATCGAGACTCTCTCTCCATAGAGCTCAAGAGGAAAATAGTCTCACAGATTAACACGCACATATTTAGGACATAGCTGCACCACTAGAACTTACTGTGTCATTGCTAGAAAGGACACATAGTTTTACATAAATTCAGGCTCCCTGAAAGATGCAATACCAGAAGACTCACCATAATAAAACATTACAGGAAGCCTGGTGCTTTCAGCATTTTAATGTTAATCTTCACAGAATTATGCAAATTAAGAACCCGTCTCTTCACATGTGTTTTTGTTGTTATTGTTGTTTTGTTTTAGTTTACATGTTTTCAGATGAGAAAACTGAGGTTCAGAGAGTTCCTTCAGCTTGTCTGCGGTGGCGCAGTGGCTCATCAGCACAGCTAGTAGTCAAGCAGTAAGATGCAGCCGTCATGGGGTTTTCTTTAAAAATTTTCTCCTTCCTCTGCCATACAGACCTTGACAGTGGGAAGAAACTGTGTTGTTTCCTTTGGGGAAACATAGAGTGATTATTCATACTATTTGGATTCCAGTTGTGAAAGTGTCGCACTGCATCTTTGGATGGCAACCTAGAGACCTAACAGCAGAATTCCCAAAATAAGCCTCTCTGCCCAGTAGCTGTATTCAGTGCTCTCATTCTGTTTACTTAGGCCCTATATTTCCTGACTGCTCTTTCTGAGTAAAGACACTTAACAAGGAAATAATGGCCCCATGGGTGAAAATCATAAAATGGAAAACCCCAAGGCATGTATATTTTATTTTATTTTATTTATTTATTTATTTATTTTTAAAGATTTTATTTATTTATTTGACAGACAGAGACAGCGAGAGAGGGAACACAAGCAGGGGGAGTGGGAGAGGGAGAAACAGGCTTCCCGCCGAGCAGGGAGCCCGACTCGGGGCCCGATCCCAGGACCCTGGGACCATGACCTGAGCCGAAGGCAGACGCTTAACGACTGAGCCACCCAGGCGCACCTGCATGTATATTTTATTACATTAAATTAAGGACACACCATCTACTATAATCCATCCAGTAAACAAAGGGGAAGCAAGCAAGAATGCTAAGCAAATATTTTTATTAAGAAAATAGCTTTTATTGGTTCTATAATATTCATTAAATTAATACATGTTTGTTGTAGAAATTTGTATAATTAAAAAAACCAACAAAATTGCATAAAACTCACCCAAAACAATAGCTAAAAATAAGCATTCTTTTAAATTTTTCTGATGTCTTCAAATAATTTTTTAAAAACCTGAGATTAGACTCTATATGCTGTTTTGTTGTTTGGTTTTTAATTAATAATATAAATTGACGGGGTGTCTGGGTGGCTCAGTCGGTTAAGCGCCTGCCTTTGGCTCAGGTCATGATCCCAGGGTCCTGGGATTGAACCCCATGTGGGGCTCCCTTCTCAGCGGGAATCTGCTTCTCCTTCTCCCTCTGCCCCCGCACCCACGCTTGTGTGCTCGCTCTCTCGATCTCTGTCAAATAAATAAATAAAATCTTTAAAAAATATATAGAGAATTTTTTCTTTTATTACATGTTCTTATAAAGAATTTTTTCTAACATTTTTCTATTACTATCATGTACAGTGTAACTAATTCCTTATTATTACTCATTTTGATGACTACTATTTCATGAAATTAACAGTTTGAGAAACAATTTTCTTTTTTTTTTTTTTTTTTTTTTTTTTTTAAGATTTTATTTATTTATTTGACAGAGAGAGACACAGCGAGAGAGGGAACACAAGCAGGGGGAGTGGGAGAGGGAGAAGCAGGCTTCCTGCCGAGCAGGGAGCCCGATGTGGGACTCGATCCCAGGACCCTGGGATCACGACCTGAGCCGAAGGCAGACGCTTAACGACTGAGCCACCCAGGCGCCCCTGAGAAACAATTTTCTATATAAATGTTAGAAAAGGAATTCTTCATCAAAAAGGACTATGTACTTTTTTAAGTTGTGACCCATGTTGTCAGATACATAAAGCCCTTCTAGATCTACTAAATGTGTGCTGCATGTGTATAAGTGTGTTAACCCACAGCCTCTCTAGTATTAGATATTTATTTGCATTAAAAATAGTTTTGAGAAGGTGGCACCTGAAAATTCTACCTGATGTCTTAATACTTTATATTTACTTGACATTGAGCTGGATTATTACATATATTTTTATATATACACATTTTTTATTGGACATTTAAAATTTTCTTTTCTAATAGGAATGCTTTATCTTTTTATATTGATTCTAAGAGCTATTTATGTATTAGACTAAATATCCTCAGGTTGTCATTATATTGCAAATATTTTCTCCAGCTTTTGTTTTTTTCCATTTTATTTGGCTTTTTATGCACTAATACATGGTTTTCTCTCTTGTTTGAAATCTTAAAAAGTCTCCTTTACTTGATATACATACACACATGAATACACATATCCAGGGAAGTGGAAAAGTATTGCAGTATGCTAGTATCTATATAAGTCTAAAGTTGTCCACAACATTCCCTAACTATCCTTTTATTATCAGTAAAATCTGTAGTGATGTCACTTCTCTTATTCCTACAATTGATAACTTGTGCTTTCTCCCTCCTTTGTTTTTGCCTGATCAATCTGGCTTTGGGGTTTAATCAACTTTATTGTTCTTGCCAAAGAATTAACTTTGGTTTTAAAAGCAAGCGCTAGAAAAACATATTAATGGATTAATAGTATATGCTATAGAATGCTCAAAAAAGAACCAACTGCACCATGTACAAAATAGTAACATAGTTCTATAAAAATTACTCAGGCTTGTTTTTAGAAGAAATAATGGATTAACACTGTCAAGATTGTTAAATAGTAGTGTATATAGTGCTCTGTGTGTGTGTGTGTGTGTGTGTGTGTGTGTGTGTGTGTTTTAAGCAACTTTGCATTAAGGGGAGGCATGGGAGAAGAGTTTGGCATAAGAATATTGTTCAGGATAAGGACATTTGAGCTATAAAAGTACCTTCTATTAGCATTGTGTGGATCAGTCAGGGGTAGTAATATTTCCAAAAGACATTCACAGAAAGCTATCTCCACTCTTTGGAAAAAAAAAATCATTAAATTAGTGTTACCTCAAATAATATTGGAGAAATTCTGTAGAAGAGTTTAGATTATGTTTCCCTTGAAAAAATAATAATAACAAAAGGAAACGTCAACAGATTGTGAAAGTGTAAATTAGGACAATTCCTTTGAAATAAATATTTTGGCAGTATGTGATTCAAACCAGTATTAATACTTTGATCTGGCAATTCTCAGTTTGGGAATCTTTCCTGAGGAAATAAACTGAAATGAAGAAAAATCTTATGCCAAAAAATATGTTTATTGTAGCAACATTGTTTTTTAATTGTGAAAATTCAAAGACAATTATTTGCCCCAAGATATGGCAATAGTTAAATTAATTGGCTCATCCAGTCATTTGAGCACAATATAATCATTGAAATGTTTACAAGGACCATGTAATAACTTTGAAAATGCTTGTAAAATAATGTTAAGTAAGTTAAGAAGGATTATACTCAGTCAATTATAATTCTTAATAAGTAAATGCAGATAAGAAGGACCCAGCAAGTCAACATATTAATGATACCCATTTTGAAGGAGGATGGAATGGTAGAAAACAAAGCAGTAGCTATGGAATAGAGACTGGAATCTAAATTAGTCAGCATGTCTTATCTGTGACTCATTGTGTTATATATAACTTAAGTAAGGTATTTGATATGTCTTTTCCTCAATTTCCTCAAGTTTGTAAAATGAGGGATAATATCAGTGTTACATCATAAGAGTAATTGTTTTACTAAATTGTTTTATTAAATGAATTAATACATATGAAGTATTTAGAACAGTGCCTATACCAGAATAAACACTATGCAAACACTAGCTATAACTTGTATGATGGATGATGTATATTTCTGTATTGTATTTTCTATATTTTTAATTAGTAATATTTTTATAATGAAATCACAGCAAATAACTAGCAGGAGCTCACTTATCAAAAATTCCTGCATTCTATTTTCTATTTTCAAATCAGTGGGTGTGAGGGAAAAGCTAGAGAATTCTAGTTTCCAAATTTAGCTCCAACAGCAAGAGGATTTACAAATTTTATGCTCGACTTGAGAGAACTGCTGCATGCTTCCTTCTCTACCTGCGTGGTATTCTTACTTTCTCCACCAGCACAGCTAGGCAAAACATAATCAAACTTTCATAGATTGGCTTATGTCGATTATTGATTTTCCTGGTTTATAAACATCAAAACAGTATTGAAAAAAGCCAGAAAATCAAATTCACATTGCTTGGGTTCAGTATTTTTTGACACCACAATTTGTGAAATATTTAATAACTCTAGGAGCAACTTTTCTTATGGAGTGAAATGCACTATCATCCAAAAATGCCTCTTGCCCACAAATCCCAAAACAAAGTGCATATTTTTAATGGGTAGGCCAGAAGATTATGAAATTTAAATATAGTCATACATAGACAGCTTACATGCGGTAGATTAAAGAAATTCTTTCAAAAGCCTTAGAATATGGTGCTCATTTAACTGGAATGAACTTTTACTATTTATCAGTTCCTTTCACTGAACATTTCTGCTGTTGCCATTACTTAATATTCTTTCCTAACTACCATCAACCATGTTCACATGAAAGTCCACAACTTTTAAGGAGGATATTTCTAAGAACCATTTTAATTGCAAGTAGGAAAAAAAGCAGTTCAAGTGGACTTGAAAAAGGAATCTATCAGCTTAGATAGTTTTAAACTACAGAATTTAGTTTTGATTTCAGGCACATCAGAACCCAGGATCTCAAACAATCCATCAGTTACCAAGTAATTTTTCTTTTGCCAGTTTTTGCTGTACATTTCTAAGTTTTTGCTACATCCCTATGTGGGCTACCTTTACTTCATCACAAACATCATAAACAGTTCCACGTTGACATTCTATTTGCTTCAAGTCCAGAGAACAAAAGCTTATTTTGCTAAATTTTTAGAACTCGGTCTTACTGGCTATGATTGGTCTTGCTTGGGTCACTGCCTATTCCTTTTTTTTTTTTTTAAGATTTTATTTATTTGGCAGAGAGCACAAGCAGAGGGAGAACAGGCAGAGGGAGAGGGAGAAGCAGGCTCCCCGCAGAGCAGGAAGCCCAAAGCAGGGCTAGATCCCAGGACCCTGAGATCGTGACCTGAGCCAAAGGCAGATGCTTAACTGACTGAGCCACCAGGTGCCCCACACATGCCTATTCCTAAACAATCACTATGAACAGGATTACAGGGAATATATTGAATGGACAAGTCTGGGACACTCTCCAACCCTGGAGTTGGAAGATGTCCAACCCATGCAAACTATAAGGACAGAGTAGATAAGGGAGTGCTTCCCCGTTTAAATTAGGGTGCTGTTATGAAGAAGCAGTAATGTGTGAAGGGGAACATTCAAATAGTAAAAGTGCACTGTAGTAAGATACTATATTATATGTGCATACTGTATATTTGTGTATGTGTGGGTATATGCTTAGATAAAAAAGAGATAAACATATGTTTCTTTTTATTTATGTTTATTTTTAAGATTTTATTTATTTATTTGTCAGAGAGAGAGTGAGAGCACGGGAACACAAGCAAGGGGAGTGGCAGGCAGAGGAAGAAGCAGGCTTCCTGCTGAGCAAGGAGCCCAATGCTGGACTCCATCCCAGACCCTGGGATCATGACCTGAGCCAAAGGCAGATGCTTAACTGACTGAGCCACCCAGGAGTCCCATACATATGTATTTTTTTAGATGGATGGGTAGGTAGATAGATGATATAGATATTTGTACATACATTGATAGGATTGAACTTGTTAAAGTATAATTATGATACAACTTAATTGTTTTTTCCTGCCAGTGCCTTCAAACATGCATTGTTGGGTACTTGGGTGGCTCAGTTGGTTAAGTGTCTGACTCGATTGCAGCTCAGGTCGTGATCTTGGGGTCCTGAGATCGAGCCCTGCATCAGGCTCCACACTCAGTGTGGAGTCTGCTTGTCCCTCTCCCTCTGCTCTTCACCTCACTTGTGTTCTCTCTCCCCCCTCAAATAAATAAATAAATAAAATCTTTAAAACAAAACAAAAAACCCAAAACATGCACTGTTGAATCTTTTTTCCCATCTCTCAACATTTTGGAAGGATCTCATAACTTGCTAGTCCCTTTCAAATATAAGAATAGTCTCACTTTTTAGATTTTAAAATCTAGTCTGAATTACATTGAATCACCACTTCTATTTTTCATCCAATTCAATGATCTTTACATCCTCTTAGCACAGGCCAGATTGTTGGCATGGATGTCTGCAGAGAGAAAGCGAGTGGAAATTTGATCTTCCCTCTTACTCCTCTCTTTTCCACATCCCAGAGTTGGAAGGATGAAGAGGGCAATGGAAACAAGAGGATTAAAAGTACTTTCTAGTTGGCATACACCACTTTGCTCTTATGCCCTCTGTTAATCTCATCGTTGACTCTTCCAGAGGGTCATGGAGGATTCTTTAGTGACCTCATTCCCATTCATACTTCATCCTTCTCTGATAGGAGATGCACTCTCCACTGGATCTCTTCTTTTTTTTTTTTTTTTTTTTTTTTACAGAAAACTATAAATTTTATTGAGAGAAATTAAGGAAAACCTAAATAAATGAAGAGCAACCATCATATTCATGGACTGATAGACTCAATATCATAAAAATACTAATTCCACCCTAAATCGATGTATATTCACTGCAATCCCAATTAGCCCAACAAGCAGATTGTAAAATTTATGTGGAAGTGAAAAGCACCAACAATAGTTGAGATCCTCCTGAAGAAGAAAGAAGAGAGTAGATTTGCTCTACCCAATATCAAGACTTAAAATAATACTATATCAGTTAAATCAACATATTATTTGTTGAAGTATAAATAAATAGATTAATGGAATAGTATAGCGTATTTCTTTTTTTTAATATTTTTTTAGCTTTTTTTATGTTATATTAATCACCATACATTACATCATTAGTTTTTTTTTATTATGTTATGTTAATCACCATATATTACAGCATTAGTTTTTAATGCAGTGTTCCATGATTCATTATTTGCGTATAACACCCAGTGCTCTCTGCAGAACGTGCCCTCTTTAATACCCATTACAGGCTAACCCATCCTCCCACTCCCCTCCCCTCTAGAACCCTCGGTTTGTTTTTCAGAGTCCATCGTCTCTCATGGTTTGTCTCCCCCTCCAATTTCCCCCCTTCATTATTCCCCTCCTGCTATCTTCTTCTTCTTCTTCTTTTTTTTTTTTTTTTAACATATAATGTATTATTTGTTTCAGAGGTACAGATCTGTGATTCAACAGTCTTGCACAATTCACAGCGCTCACCATAGCACATACCCTCCCCAATGTCTATCACCCAGCCACCCCATCCCTCCCACCCCCCACCACTCCAGCAACCCTCCGTTTGTTTCCAGAGATTAAGAATTCCTCATATCAGTGAGGTCATATGATACATGTCTTTCTCTGATTGACTTACTTTGCTCAGCATAACACTCTCCAGCTCCATCCACATCATTGCAAATAGCAAGATCTCATTCCTTTTGATGGCTGCATAATATTCCATTGTATATATATACCACTTCTTCTTTATCCATTCATCTGTCGATGGACATCTTGGCTCTTTCCACAGTTTGGCTATTGTGGACATTGCTGCTATAAACATCGGGGTGTGCACGTACCCCTTCGGATCCCTACATTTGTATCTTTGGGGTAAATACCCAGTAGTGCAATTGCTGGGTCCTATGGTAGCTCTATTTTCAACTTTTTGAGGAACCTCCATACTGTTTTCCAGAGTGGCTGCACCAGCTTGCATTCCCAACAGTGTAGGAGGGTTCTCCTTTCTCCGCATCCCCGCCAACAACTGTCGTTTCCTGACTTGTTAATTTTAGCCATTCTGACTGGTGTGAGGTGGTATCTCATTGAGGTTTTGATTTGGATTTCCCTGATGCCAAGCGATGTTGAGCACTTCTTCATGTGTCTGTTGGCCATTTGGATGTCTTCTTTAGAAAAATGTCTGTTCATGTCTTCTGCCCATTTCTTGATTGGATCGTTTATTCTTTGGGTGTTGAGTTTGATAAGTTCTTTATAGATTTTGGATACTAGCCCTTTATCTGATATGTCATTTGCAAATATCTTCTGCCATTCTGTTGGTTGTCTTTTGGTTTTGTTGACTGTTTCTTTTGCTGTGCGAAAGCTTTTTATCTTGATGAAGTCCCAATAGTTCATTTTTGCCCTTGCTTCCCTTGCCTTTGGCGATGTTTCTAGGAAGAAGTTGCTGTGGCTGAGGTCGAAGAGGTTGCTGCCTGTGTTCTCCTTTAGGATTTTGATGGACTCCTGTCTCACATTGAGGTCTTTCAGCCATTTTGAGTCTATTTTTGTGTGTGGTGTAAGGAAATGGTCCAGTTTCATTCTTCTGCATGTGGCTGTCCAATTTTCCCAACACCATTTGTTGAAGAGACTGTTTTTTTTTCCGTTGGACATTCTTTCCTGCTTTGTCGAAGATTAGTTGACCATAGAGTTGAGGATCCATTTCTGGGCTCTCTATTCTGTTCCATTGATCTATGTGTCTGTTTTTGTGCCAGTACCATACTGTCTTGATGATGACAGCTTTTTAGTAGAGCTTGAAGTCTGGAATTGTGATGCTGCCAGCTTTGCTTTTCTTTTTCAACATTCCTCTGGCTATTCAGGGTCTTCTCTGGTTCCATACAAATTTTAGGATCTCATCTATGACCCAAGACCCTCTGCTCTTGCATACTGGGACCATCTCCAGCTTCTTTCTGCTGGAGCTTTCTCCCCCTGTCAGGCAATCCTCTGGTAGGGATCATTTTTAAGAGATCTCACACAGTTATTTCTTAAGTATGTCCTGGGCCTATGGAAAACATTGTACATCCCCACCTTGCCACAAGATCGTGGCTGCTTGTTCTTATGGCCTTCCTCTATCTGTATCTTCCTCTACCATGTGTCGTCTACTCCAGCCAGCCTCCAGGTGAGAAGCAGCCATCTCATGTACCTCTCTGTTCCAGAATTTCTCCAAATCCCTGAGACAGAGGTTACTTTGTACCAGGATCTCACTCACTAAGCTGTGTTTTACCCCCTCGGTGTCAGGAGAGCTCACAAAGGTCCACTTGTGGAATAAGATGATGGTCTCTGTTCTTTGCAGCCGTTCCCATCTTGATGAATGTTTCTTTGGGAGCCTAGTCACTTGGCTAGGGGTGGTAGTGGGGAGTACCTCCCTCTCCATGAGTAGGGGAAATGAAAATGGCACAGACTCACCTCCTGTACATTCTCCTGCTTGAATGAATTCCTCTTCAGATATCTCCTTTTATTCTTTTACAGTCTGGATAAATCATATGACCAGTGTTTGAAGGGCTGCTTTTATTCTCTTCCAGTGAATTTCACCTGAATGTGTCTAGCACATTTATTTAAAAATGAGAAAGCTGTATTTATTTTTCATTGTTTTCAGCTTGGGAGCTTCAGAGGAAATTCTGAAATGACAAGAAAAGTCCTTTTTTTTTTTTTTTTTGCATCAAGATAGTTATAAGATACCTTTCACATTAATTAACATAAGAAAAATACAAAAGATTTTCTTGAATGGACTCATTATAGTGGCACTTTGAGGCACCATTCACCCTTCCTTTAGATGAGAAAAATGAGCCACAGGGAGGATGATTGCTTTCTCAAGCTCTCACTGGAACCAGGGAAACAGCCTTGGTTTTCCCCATTTCCAACTTGTGTTTTCCTCCAGTCAAACACTTTCAGTATCTTTTATATATGGACTTGATGGTAGACTATGAGTAATGTAAACTCCACATTTGTGTCTATTTTTAACAACTTAAACTTTAAATGATTTTGTGTCTGCTTCCTGTGTGTGTATGTTTATGCAGTTAATTTGCTTTGTGTTACTTTTTATTCTATTGTTTGGAAAACTTTTAATTCCTGTTTAATGGGGATTCTGTAGGAATTACTCACTTATTTTGTAACCAAAATTTAAATATAGTTTTTAGTGGCTCTTCGATTTTTTAACCAGAATTTGTTCATGAGGGGTGCCTGGGTGGCTCAGATGGTTAAGCGTCTGCCTTCAGCTCAGGTCATGATCTCAGGGTCCTGGGATTGAGTCCCACATCGGGCTCCCTGCTCGGCGGGGAGCCTGCTTCTCCCCCTACCTGCTCTGCCTGCCGCTCCCTTTGCTTGTGCTCTCTCTCTGACAAATAAATAAAATCTTAAAAAAAAAAAAATTTTTTTTTCATGAATAATGGTGGTAAATGAAGAACCCCATAGCAAAACGAGACATGCCTTGTTTGTCTCCAGTCTGGTTAGAGTCAAGGCAGAGAACTATCGCCTATATCAAATGGGTTGTGTTTTTCTATTTGAGAGAAAGAGCAGCTGGGAACTACCCTGCCCAACATGATACCGAGCAGAACCCCATTTTAACCCTTCCCTCAGAACCTGTAGACAACGCCCCTAAGTCAGCAGAGGGCAGGCCACAAGGCAAGTCAGCGCTCTGGCAGGCTGCAGTGTCAGAATGCCAGAGGTTGACAAGACATCCCAGGGGATGTTCTTTGTTTGAAAGGGTGGTGGCAACAGTGCTGTCACAGCAAGGACCTGTCAGTCATGGGCATTGCCACACACCACAGCTTGCATTCCCATACACTTGGAATTTCAGATATTGCTATATATCTACACCATCCATATCTCTTTGCACTATTCCTATTAATGGAACAATTGCCAAACAGAAGTGAGAGATTCTAAAATTCCTCTTCTTTTGTCTGAAGCACTCGTTAAGTACAAGCTAAGAAATCCATTCCTGACTGTTTTTTACCACTGGCTTTATAGTGGGGCATGTACTACAATTCTTATTATTGTGTTTCTCTGGCTGACTCTTTTTCTTAGCAATCTTTGTAACTGTCCTACACATGGGTCATTGTCTTCCCTGCTGGAAGGTCGTATGGCTCTGTGGGAAACACTGGAAAACGTTGGACGTTAACTGTGGCTTCTAAAGTATAAATAATACTTTAAGTGCATTGATAATTAGAATAAGAGGGGGCTGAATGTAAGGAAGGGAAGAAGCAGAGAAGGAGTGGTTGCATGTGTGTAGTACAGACTGTGAATAAAGGAAAGAGATAAAAGTATTATGTGACAAGTCTTACAGCTGTGTTCCTGACTCAGTGATGGAGAAAAAGCTGAATTGAGTGAGTGTGGGAGGAAGCAGAAGGAAATAAGAGATAGGTTGAGATTGCTGAGACCTGCCAGAGTAACATGATGCCTCGTGATGAGAAGTTATCATGGATACCACTAAACTGTATGGCAAATGTATTGGGATGGGAGTCTGAAAAATACCACTGGAGTGCGTATAGGATTTTGTCCTGAACTCCATTGTGCTGAGCCAGTAAAATATCTCCAAGTCTTAGTAAAATAACACATAAAACTCCAGGATAGTCAATGTATTTGTGACTTTGGTGGCAACTTGGTGGTGAAATTCAATTATCTACAGCAGTGGGCTCAAAGCCTTTTGAAGACGTACTAACGATTAAATGAAGACATAGTATTAAATTTTTTTGAGCAAGTATCTATAGCATATATATGCATGTATTTATAAATTACATATATATGCTATTAAACTACTATGTTAGGAATATTATAAAATACACAAATTATACATGGTAAAGAATGAAATATATGTGTGTATGTTAGAAAAATTTACATCATCCCTCTCACTCCACTTTGATGACCACTGGAAATTTCCCTTCAATTGAAATCACTTTCAAATCCGTTAATGTTTGATGTTCACCAGGGTAGGTAAGGCTCTTAATATTATTTCTCTTTTACATATGAGACAACAGAGATGTGGGCAGTTTAAAAATAGTCTAGTCTAGTTTCTACAAATAGATTTAGCTTGCCCATTCAGACTAGTATTAGGAATTTATGAAATTCCACAATACAAGTCACATGCCAAATCTGGGATTTCTGCAGGACATCTCACCTTTGCTCATTCATTTGTACTTCCTTTGTTTCTCTTTCTAAGAACGTCTCACTCCACAATTAGCTCTGCAGATTGAAGACATACGCGAATTATTTTTGCTATCCAAGCTGACTTCAGTTCTCTGTCTTCTGGTTTCCCACTGTATCAAAAGGCTGCTGGCTTTTGGCCCCTATAAAAATGAGTAAGTAGGTTAGACACACCTCCTTTTCCCCATCGTGCAGAAAGGGACACTTACAAAAGAGACTTGCCCAGGATTTCAGTTTCACATATTAGTGCAACCTTTTTCTTTGTAGCTCTTGAGGATATGTTGAGGTTATGTATACTTCTGTGTATTACAGAGTTTTTCATAGTTGGCCAAAATGAGTACTGTCTCTGATCACTGCAACTCAGAGCTGGTTAATCTGTTTCTATTTTTCGCAATTTCTTTATCATACACCTTTTCTTTCTCTGACACTAAATTTCAGTATGAACATTAAACATCTCTTTGTCCTTCTTGCTTATTACTACCACACTTTGGGGTACTGTAGAGCAACTTATTAGGTACCCAGCCACATTGTAATTTTATTTTACTATGAAATACTCAGTTGCATTTTTAGAAAACTTTGATCCTGGTATGACTGACTGGCCTTTAAGAAATGATGCCACCATTTACTTAATTTTTACATGCTGGGAATTACAACAGATTTTTGTTTGTGTGTGTGTGTCCTCATTTAGTCTTAACAGTAACCCTGTGGGATTCACATTAAGATCTATGGTTTAAAACTATGGACACTAAAACTTACAGAATTGTCCTATTTGCTTAATGTCAGAATGAGGTAGTAGGGAGCGGTGGGGGTGAGTTTGATACTCAAACCCAGATTAAGCTGACTTAGTTGCTCATTATTTTAATCCTTTGCTATCCAGCCCCTAGACAAACTGTTTTATTTTTTTCTTATTTTATATTCTGTTCTCTGGTGTATTAATGGATATAGTTCAAATATATCCTATTGAAATTATCCCAGAAATATTACATAAGAGTCAATCAGTATAACATAGATTTAGATATATATTTGGATATCAGTATTGTCTTGGGTTATGGTACTCAACTGGTATCTTAGCACTAGGAGGTATCCCAGAAAATGTGTCACCTCCTTAATTTAGCTTGCTACTTTATAATATATATATTTTTTCTATATATAATATATATATTTTTTCTAGATAAACTAATGGGTCCAAAAGTAGAAATGACTATGTTCATTGGCTGCAAAGAGTTCACTAAGTAGTAGAGAGAGAACATCCATAGAGTTATTTTTAAAGTCATCAGCTGGTAGTGCCTTATTATTTTATTTTTTTCTTAAGTAGTCTCCATGCCCAGTGTGGGTCTTGAACTTACGACCCCGAGATCAAGAGTCACATGCTCTACTGACTGAGCCAGCCAGGAACCCCAATAGTACCTTCTTTTTTTTTTTTTAAAGATTTTATTTATTTATTTGACAGAGAGAGACAGCAAGAGAAAGAGCACAAGCAGGGGGGAGTGGGAGAGGGAGAAGCAGGCCTCCCATGGAGCAGGGAGCCCGATGCAGGGCTCAATCCCAGGACCCCAAGATCATGACCTGAGCCGAAGGCAGACGCTTAATGACTGAGCCACCCAGACACCCCACTGATAGTGCCTTCTTAATTGGCATATTGTTGAATATTTGTCAGATGTAGTGAAAAATGGATTGATTAATTTACTGACAATGCAAAGGTTGTAAAGATTATATTTAGTCTTTGTGTAATTATTTGTATAATGACAAATAAAATTGTATATATTTGAAGTATATGGCATGATGACCTGATGCACACATACACTGTGGAATTTTTACCACAATTAAGTTAGCATATCCATCACTTCACATAATTACCATTTGTGTATACACATGTGCAGTGAGAATGCTTTTAACTTTTGTTTTTAAAACATTAAAGTTAAAAAGCATTTTAGCTTTCATTTTCTGGATTTAGTTCCAAGGCAGTGCTATGTTCACTGTATGATTGGTGACATTTTTTCTAGCTTACCATCTTGTTTCATCTTCAGTACTCTAGTTATCAGTCTGGCAGGTGAGTCTCCACGTGGTGCATTTAACATATATCTTGTTTCCCCAGCACTATACTCACTTGCCTAAAGGCAATGGAAAACTTGTCTACTTCTTTGTATTCACAGTGACTGGTACAGAGCTTTGCATGAAGTAGGCTGTTACCAAATGTCCATTGAATTGCTGAAATGAATTCCAGTAGTATTTTTGGAAGGTTGAGTGCACAGAGTTTTCAGAGCATGCTGCCAGTAACTACTTATGAGATCACAGACAAATCATCATCTCTTTGAAGCTGAATTTTATTTGTAAAATTCATGTGTTATACAAAATGCTCTCAAAGGATGCATTTAGCTAGACTGACCATATAGTATATTGCCCAAACTGGGATGTTTTTAAGAGTAAAAGTGGGTGCCATTAGAAATTACACAAAGAAAACAGGCCAAAATCCAGTACTGTGATATACAAACTAGGCATCATCTTACTATTTCTAGCTCATAAATTCTGAAATTTTGTAATTTTCCATTTTGTTCATTTTTAGTTTATAATATTAGCAATTAAGAATATAGAATTTGCCTTTCTCTGCCTGGCTTATTTCATTTAGCATAATGTTCTAAAATACTGTATATGATCTTAGTCATATGTGGAATCTTAAAAAAAACAAAAAGCAAAACTCATAGAAACAGAATAGAATGGTGGTTGCCAGGGACTGGGACTCAGGAGGTAATGGTCAAAAGGTACAAACTTTCTAATAAGTCCTAGGACTCTGATGTACAGCCTGGAAAACTATAGTTAATAATAGTGTATCATGTTGTTGAAATTTGCTAAGAAATAAATCTTGAGTATTCTCACTACACACACACATACACACACAAACAAAATGCTAGCCATGTGAAGTAATGGATGTGTAACTTGATTGTGGCAAAAATTTCACAATGTATGTTTATATGAAATCATCATGCCATACACTTTAAATATATGCAGTTTTATTTTTCAGTTATACTCAATAAAGCTGGAAAAACAAGAATATAGAATTTGCAGTCCAAAAGTCCTGAACAGCTTGCATGCACTGTGATCTTGGGCAAAATTTTTTATCTTCCTTGAGTCTCTATTTCTTCCATGTATGAGAAAAAATAATAATATTGTGTTTTTTCACATGGTTATAACAAGAATAGAATAAAATTAGATCTATAAAAAGATCAACATGGTGATTGGCACATAATAGCCAAAATGAATAACAAGAGTTATTACTTTACTACTATTATTATTCAAGTTACTACAATAATTAAAATTATTATTTTTCTTTGGACAACCAGTGTCTTTATATTTCATCATTGGCTGAACATATTACATAATTTGATCTACATATTACAATTTCATATGTTGATTTGAAACGGTGTCAGTTATTGCAAAATGTGCTAGTTACTCCATCTTAAGATAATTTGTTAAACTTCTCATTGTCTGTCCAAATCAGACATTGTAGTGTTGGCCTATGGTGACCATTGTTATTATGTTATTATGAAAGAAGACATTCTTTCAAAGGAAGGCACTTCCTTTTGCACTTGTTTCCAAGTTCCTTTGTGAAAGAACTCCACCAATCCCATTGGGCGAAGCTAACTGTAAGCCCTATGGGCCACAGTTGAGGAGAGAATTATTACATAGTCTGGATTAAAGTAGTCCCAAGGAAATACAAATCTAGTGAATCAGACGCCTCAGTTTATATCAAAAAGGTGACTTTTGGGGACATGCCTTTGTGTGAAATAGTCAGTCTTCAAAAAGAATTTTATGAGATAGGATTTTATATAAGAAGAATACCCCAAACACTGATTGTGCAGAAGTGATGTATATTTCTTATAAAATGTTCTAGTGCATTAACTTTGTTCTTTACTATTACTCTGAGAATGCTGAACTCCTGGGTATTGGTGTTATAAATCTTCAATAGCAAGAAGGGGTATCAATCAATAAATACTTAACAACAGTATAAATTATGTACAATAGAATAAGTGAGTATTTCAGGGAAACCCATAGGCTAATGGGTCCTGCTTACAAAATGCCATAAAGGCTAAACATCCTGAATCTGAGCAAATAGGGCTACGTTACCCGAGAGAAGTAATCTTTACAAAATCAACATTTCATAGTTTGGGAATGATTTTTAAAAAGCCAATGGGTGATATGCTTGAAAATCCTCTGTAATCAAAATGTCCTTAAGTATATAACTTATAATGTACTCTTTAGTCAGAATTTGGCTTGTAAAGTGTAAAGCAGTTTGGATAAACTGTATAAGAGTTTTAATGAGAATCTGTATTTTACTATTTGAAGTATCTTTACTGAATTTACTATTGAAATTATGCTATAATTGATTCATTTGTCTTTTAGTGCTTAGATCTAATTTACTGAACAAAGATTACTAATTGTTTCTTAGAACCATTATTTTTAGTGGTTTGTTTGAATAACCAAAACAACACATAGGTAAAATTATGATCCAATAATGAAGGATTTCAAAGGAAGTAATTCTCTAATGTCCAGTTATGCCTATGTAGTATGGGTTTATGTTTTCTCTGTATTTACTTAAAGAGATCTGACAAATTATCAATTCTAAGTAGAAACATCAGGCATATCTACTTGCTTTCCTAATGTGGAAAATTCCCATGGAGTACTCCAAAACCACTTAGTCATAGCAGTTTCTTAGTGCATAGTACAAAAGCCCCTGAAATAAATAGCCATGGATGGAAAAGACAAGAAACTAAAAACCAAAATGACATACTGTCTTTAAATTGAAGTACCCCCATCCCTTCCATAATCCATTTTAAATGATCATAACATAACTTGCTTTTGAAGAAAACTTACTTGGGAAACCTGGTTTAGTCATGTGTGTGCTTGCAGTGATCTTACTTACGATAATTATTCAACTTCCACTTACATATAGATGCTTAAAGATTGGCATCATGTGTAACTGAAGGCATCATAAGACAGAGAATGTACTGCTAATTTCTCTGTGTCATCTCTTTCCTGTATGATGGCACGCTATAAATCCAGCAAGTTGAAATAAGGTCTCAGAAACCCTGTTAGCAAGGAGATTGGCAGAAGGTTTTGGCATAAATGAGCAAATAAAACAAACTCAGGTTCTTTGCAAGTCCCCAGGTTAGCATTGTTTGTGAGTTCATTTTCATTAGCCGCTTTATTCAAGTTTATGCCTATACCTAATTTTGACCTAACACTTGGTAGAAGAAGAATAATATGTCCATATATATCAGGAATTAGCCAACTACTGCCCAAGGGCCAAATCCAGCCTATAGCCTGTCTCTGTAAATCAAATATTATCAGGGCACAGCCATCCCCATCAGTCATATTACCCACCTATCACTCTACAACACTGGAGTTGAGTAGTTGCCACAGAAACTGTATAAATACTGCCTCCCTGGAACTTGGCAAAAATGGTTGCTGACCTTTGATGCAAAAGAACCAAATCATAGATTACTGGGATAAGAAGAATAAATTCCCCATTTGACCAAAGAGAAAACTGAGACCGAAGAAGATGATAATTTGCTTTGTGATACAAAACTAATCCGGTACAATGGCTTGGCCTGTGAGCTAATTCCTACTACCTGATCTAGTGGTCCTTGCGATCTGATTTACGCAGTAGAGAGTAAGCCAGACTTCTCACATAGCTGATTAGAGAGGGTTGTGACAGTAGCTTAGCAGTCACATGAACACTTTTGGAAACAAATGTTCTTACAATGTATTACACTCAGCATGGCAATAGAACATTTAATATTTAATTACAGTAATTATCTCAGCCCTTCTTAAACTTTTTCACTCCTTTCTCTAGATAGTTGCTCCCTTTTACCTTTGTTCTATATTGTGTATATATTTTATTATAAATTTGCTAATGTATCTCTTTAAGAGGAATGTTATGAGGCATATATTATAAGGTACAAGAAGCGTCAGCATAGATCAAATAATAAAGAGTGGTTTCTAAGGGATTCAGAAACTGTGAACACCGAAGTTTTGCTGCCAACCCCCGACATATTTAAATGAAGAATTCTCTTCAAATTACTGTGGTAAAGAACTACAGCTAAGTACCTGTGATTTAATAGCTACAGTTTTGCCTTTTCAAATGTTGACTCCCAGAGTAAATTTCAGGAATTCCTTTGTAAAATATTCTAATAATCATCAGTGACTTTTGTAGCTGTTACCTCCATGGCTCCAACATGTTTCAGGATTTGTTTTGAAAATTGTATACTCTTAGATTAATCTCCAGAGTAAGTTAGATATATGTTGTAAGCTGATTAAACAGGTGAAGAAAAAGTGGGATAGGTTACTTCATTTTACTTTGCAGTGGTCAGAACAGCAAACGTGTGGCCCAACTGAATTAAGAATTTATGACTCCTTGGTCAGAATCTATACTCCTCAGTTATACCTATTATAAGGTCCAAGAAAAACATTTGTGTTCACACATTCTTAAATTGTTCTTTACATTTGGTTATCTGGTTAAAATTATTATGAAAATGTTTAGTAGGTAATAATAAATTTCTTGAAACTAATAACATTAATGAAAAGAGAAAGCTATACCTCTGTATTTATTACTCATAAAGTAATTCCAACATATATTAACTAATTTTATTTTACAATTTTTATTCATTTAACTATTTGGTACAAATAACACAAGTACAGGGAAATCATACACGTGTGCATGCACACACACTAATATGTGCAGTTCAATGATTTATCACAAAGTCTGCCATCGTAGGGTTCAAGAAATAGAATGTTTCAAGGATTCAGTAGTCTTCCTCATACCCTTCCTTTCCTCCAAAGGCAGCCCCACACTTATGGTATGGTAATCAATTTCATGCACTAGTTTAGTTTTACCACATGCTCAATACTGTGATTTTGCTTGTTTTGTAAATTTTATATAAATGAAATCATGCAACAGTTTTTTGTGAAGTTCGAACCCTTTGTGCATTTGCATTGCTGTATAGCATTGAGTTATATGAATATAGCACAGTTTATATATACTCTATGGAAAGATACAGGTTATTTTCAGGCGATATTATGAGTATTGCTACTATGAATATTTTGTCCATTTATTTTGTGCAATATGTATGCTTTCATGTTAGGTAATGAGTAATGGAACAAAGGGTCTGTGGGTATGACTTTAATTCAATATTGGTAGATAATATAAAATAATTTTCTAAAGGGACTGTATACATTTATAGCCCTCCCAGAATTGTAAGGGTTGTTACTGGTTCTCAGGGTCTGTGACACCTGCTATTATTTTCTCATTTGTAATCATTCTGATGGGTGTGTAGTCGTATCTCAATATGCTTTTAACTTCCAAATCTCACTTTTTCTGGGAGATAGAGCACTTGTATTTATTGGCTATTTGTATACCTTCTTTAATGAAAGGTATTCAAATATTCAGTCTTACTGTGGGATGGTTTGTCTTTTTCTTGTTATGCAGGAGATCTTTTTATATTTTAGAAGCAATTCTTCTGTGGATATACAGCACACATACTGTCCATCCCTCTGTGAATCACTAGCTATGTCTCTTAAGGGTGACTTTTTTTTAAGTTTTTTTTTTTTTTAAAGATTTTATTTATTTTTTTGACAGAGAGATAGAGAGCATAAGTAGGCAGAGAGGCAGGCAGAGGGAGAGGGAGAAGCAGGCGCCCCGCCGAGCAGGGAGCCTGACGTGGGGCTCGATCCCAGGACCCTGGGACCATGACCTGAGCCGAAGGCAGACACTCAACGACTGAGCCACCCAGGCGCCCCGGTGCCTTTTTTTTTTTTTAATAAACAAAACTTAAAAATTTAATATGGTCAAATTGACCAATATTTTATTTTTCATTGGGTGTTTTTGTTGTTGTTGTTGTGTTTACTCAGTTTTTCCCCACCTTAAGACATTAAAATATTCTTCTGTATTAACTTCTAGATACTTAGTTTTTCTCTTTTTACCATTTAATTTGCTATAATCCAAAGTTAAATTTTGTATAGAGTGTAAGATAGAGGTTAATTTCCTTTTTTTTTGGTTTTGTTTTGTTTTGTTTTATTATTCCATGTAGTATTGTCCTGGTACAATTTTTTTTTGGAGGGGGGAACTGACTTTCCCAACTGTTTGGCCATGCCATATTTATCATATATCAAGTGGCCATGTGTGCATGGGGCTTTATTCTGCTCTTTTGATTGGTTTTTTTATTCCTAAAAAATAGCTCACTATCCTAGTTCCTGCAATATTTAATAAGCCTTGATATCTGGTAGAGCAAATTTCTCCCCCCTTGTTCTCTTTATTCAAATGTATTTGGGCCACTCTTAACCTTTTGGGGGTTAAAATCATCTTGTCAGATTTCAAAACAAAAAGTTCATGGGCTTTTATTTTAAATAAACTTTTTATAGAAGTAGGACGTATGTAAAAAATATAAACAGAGTGTCCAGTTAGATTAATTTTTTACCTGATAAATATACCCATTTAGTAACTATCCCAATAAAAAAAAAGAGACTGGTAACCAGTATGCCAGAACCTCCCTTATGCCCTTGGTGGCCAATATCATCCTGTAAAGAAGACTGCTATTTTGACTTCATCACTACACTGTTTATTTCTCCTATTCTTGGACTTTCTGTTTGCTCATGAGCAAATATATGATGTATCTAAGTGTGTTTTGTTTTTGTTGTTTTGTTTTGTTTGCTTGTTTGTTTTTTGCATTTAGCGTGGTTAGTGTTTGCTGACCTTTTAGGTCTCTGGGTTGATGTCTATGATCATATTTGGAAAATTATCTGCTGGTATTTTTTCAAATTATTTTACCTGTTCCATTTTCTTTCTCCTCTCTTTGTGAGGCCCCAGGTCCATGGATATCTTTCTAACCTGTCTTTATGTCTCTTTCCTCTGTTTTCTTTCCTGTGCTCCAATCTGTGCTTTTGCTATTGTCCTATCTTTTAATTCAATAATCTACTTCTTGTTGAGGCTAATCTAGTTTTTAAAATAAGTTACTGCAAATATTTCATGTTTTTCCTTTTAAGTCTTTTTCATGTTTTCTGTGTTTTCTTAAATATTTTGTAGTTTAAAGAAATATTCCTGTCTGATAACTCTAATATCAGGATCACTTAGGGTTCTTTATTTTATTTCATTTGGGGAGAGGGGAGGTTGTCTTTTCATCCTTTCTTGGCATGCCTGGCGATTTTTATTGAATGCCAGCCATTGAGTATGGATATTGTAGAGGGTCAGGATGATAATCTTTTTTTTTTTCTCCTCCAGAGAGAGATTAAAAAAAAAAAAAAATCCTGGAAAGCAGATATTGTGGGGATGGAGTGTGGCAGATGGTTTCTCTTACTCCTAAAATAAGCCTTATTCCTAGTATTTAACTTTTGTGTTTCCACCAAAAGCCTGGGGCTATTATCAAGTTTCTTCCACCCTGTTGGTTCTGAATCTCCACCTTTGTCTCTCAAACACTACCAGATTCCTAAAATTTCTGCTCAGCTCTTTAGCTACCAGCTAGTTCGGTCTGCTTGGTCAGATACCTCAAACGGAACAGCTTGGGCATTTTTCTCTACTCCAGGATCTTGGCTTAGCACCTCTGAGCTATAACTTCCATATCCTGAGTCCAGTGAGGCCACTGAAGGCCTAAACTGCTGAATTTTGCCTGGCCTCTGTTTTTTGTGCTAGGAACCAGCAAATGCCCATCTTGGCCCTCTCAAATCCTGGCTCCTTTGAATCCTCTTTTAAGTCTTCAAATATTTTTGTTTGTTTGTTTTCAGCTTTCAAAACTGTTCTGAGTTGAAGAATCAGTATGGTAGAGGCTTGTCTGCTAAAACCAGAAGCTGAAGCTTCTTATCTAGTCTAGATCAAATCATCTCCCTCTATCTCAAGCACTTCACTGACTTCAAGAATTAATCCTTTTACTTTCTGTACTTTTGAATCTTCCCCATTCTATATGCTCCTTCTCATAAATACTTAGTAAGTCCAAAGCTCTCCAATTTTAAACATCTGTTCTTCTTTAAATGCTCCAGGATCAGCTATTACCCTTTTGACTCTCCTCTTCCCACTTCTTCACCTTCCAATTATTTCTCAAAAAAAATACATTCTGGCTTCCAATCCACTGACTCTATTGAATTTACTCTAGTTAGTATTACCAGTTATGTATTTGATGCTAAATATCTTAATGG
This sequence comes from Phoca vitulina, assembly GCF_004348235.1. Lineage (NCBI taxonomy): Eukaryota > Metazoa > Chordata > Mammalia > Carnivora > Phocidae > Phoca > Phoca vitulina. The sequence goes on from NW_022589743.1 coordinate 6,532,362, forward strand.
CTTTCTGATTTATTTTTCCTGATTAGTTATCAGATTTTTTTTTAAAGATTTTATTTATTTACTTGAGAGAGAGAATGAGAGAGAGCATGAGAGGGAGGAGGGTCAGAGGGAGAAGCAGACTCCCTGCTGAGCAGGGAGCCCGATGCGGGACTCGATCCCAGGGACTCCAGGATCATGACCTGAGCTGAAGGCAGTCGCTTAACCAAGTGAGCCACCCAGGCACCCCCAGATTTTTTTTTTTTTAAGGGAGAGTGCGGGTGCATGCAGTGATGTGCGGGGAGGAGTTAGAGGGAGAGGGAGAAGTAGAAGAATCTTAAGCAGGCTCCACTCCCAGTGTAGAGCCCATCACAGGATTGATTTCATGACCCTGAGATCGTGACCTGAGCTGAAATCAAGAGTCAGACGCTTAACTGAGTGAGCTACCCAAGTGCCCCTAGTTACCAGATTTTGATAACTACTTTTTCATCTCAAAATATTGCCGTTCTCTGGACATTGCTTCCCCAGTAGTGTTCTCCAGCTCTTTGTCTTAATTCTCTGGTAGCTCTCTTTCAGTTTTCTTTGTGAGTTTTAATTATCTTCCCATCTCATTTTTTTTAAAGTGTGCTCTTATTTTCTAATATTTCGTCCATATAAAATAATGTGTTCTCTGTATCTTTCTCTCTCCCAGCAAAGTTAATTATCATTCTGATATTTGTGATTCTTGCTCTGTTTTTCTTTATAGTTTTTCTATATATGTACATATGTATCAAAATACTGAAAGTTTTACATGCTTTCAATTTCATGTTGATGGCAGCATGCTGTATGTATTCTTCCCTTTCTTTCCCTACTCAATATTATTTGAGATTCATTCATCTTGAAATTGTAATTAATTTTCACTATTAGATGTTATTGAAATTCCACACATTATCAATTTTCTTTTAGATGAGTCCTTGGATGTTTTTCTTTTACAAAGAATACTGATATAAATGTTCTTATACATGTTGTCTGATGGCACATGCATAAACATTTAGGTATGTTACCTTATTTTTTAAGGTGTTTACTTATAATAGCAATTGTTAAATTATGTGATATGAATACGTTCAACTTTACAAAAGAATTCCAAGGTGAATTTTTAAATTAATGTACCAGTTTTCTCTTTTATCTGCATTATGCAGGAGTTCCTGTTGTCCTCTTGTTCTACATCCTGACCAACACATTGTGTTCTCCTAGCTTTTAATCTTTGTCAATCCATCGTTGCTCTTTCCATGTCTAAAATGCTGGTATTTTTGTCACTTTTTAAGGTCACTCTGACATCATTCAAAGGTGATAAAATCCTTTCCCACTACTATACTTACCACTTATGTTTTTTATGGCTGTCAATGCATACTTTCAGCTCAGACTTTCCTGCTCTAAGTTTTATATCCATTTCTAATTTTTTTGACACCTTCACTTGGATATCACACAAACAATGGAATTCCATTTTGTCCAAAAGTGAAGTCACATATCTCTTTCTCTTCTTCTTATGATATCCAACTCAATAATTTGTACTACTGAACCCAAGTCACCCAAGTGAAAAATCTGGACATAATCTTGAATTTCTTCTCTCCTTGTTCAACTACATTCAGTCATCATGCAGTCCTTTGTTTTATCTCTAACTCGTTCTCTAATCCATTTAATTCTCTACATCTCTGCTGAAAATACTCTGCTTTCAGATGTAAATAACTTCCAGATATAAGTCATTTAAAATAATGAAAGTGCAGGGGGACATCCTGGTAGGGGATGTGCCCTACCCATATCCTAGTGGAAAAAATATTTTATTATTCTCATAAACTGAACAAACTGAGAAAAAGTATAGAAAATTAGCTACATAAATAAACTTAAGTTTAGATATATTAATATTATGATATTTAAAAAGTCACAAGGAATTCATAAGGATAACAAAATTAAGAACAACCCTGACTATCTTGGTGTAACATGCATTTTAATCACAGCATCAAGCTAGTTTCCTGCCTTGTCTTCACTATCTTGTTTGCGCTGTGAGTGCTTATACAGTTTTGCAAACTTAAGTTTATGTGTTGCTTACTCTCCTTTGATAGTTCAGTGTTTTGTCTGTCTTTATTTTTTAACCCCAAAATATGATTAATTACAATTTGTTACAAAACAAAAATCTCTTTCCTTGAATCTTTTTGGTAGGCTCTCAGTAATAATGCCTTCCTAACAGCCTGAAACCGCTGGTATCTACCTGATCCTCTGCTTCAGTTCTTTCATTCTCTCTCATTTTTATTCCATACTCTCTAAAGAAACATCTGAATACAATTTATCTTCCCACATATGTCTATTTTCAGGGAGAAAAATGCACTAATCATACAAGAATATTCTTGTCTCCATATCAATGAATAATTTATAGTGGGTTCTCACAATACATTATTCATTAATATTCGATTTATGCATTAGTTTTGTTGATATATATATATAACTATATATGAATATATATACATATACGCACATACACACGCAAATATAAACACACACATGTACACATACACTCTAAAGAGAAAGATGGGTTCTCTAACCACTCATGTACTCTTGTTGTATTACCTACATTATTTAGGGCATGTAATACTAGCTATTTTAACAAACAGATCCCCAAATCTTAGTGATCAGTGATTTAATCCAACTGAAGTTAGGTTATGTAAAATCCAGTAGGATGAGCTTCTGTATAAAGCTTTAAGATGTTGCAGGCCACTCAGAGATGTACTGGTGGTCTGCCTGCCCAAGACAAACCTTGTATGTAAGTTCCCTTGCTTACTAAACCTGCTACCTACCAAAAAGAAAAAAAAAATCTAATATGATGTGTTCTGTTATCACCCAGGGCTCCAGTGACTTCCATTGCACCACTGGATCATTTGCAAGATAAAGGGTATGAGGGTGTGAATGATTGCCTGTGAGAGTTTTGATTTTAATTTATTTTTTTTAATGAACCAAGAACAGAAATGACACATATCAAGTCCACTATGCTTAAATTGGCCAAAACTGCATGAGAAGCTGGCAAATGTTACCTGGTTTGTACCAAGGAAGAAAGGGGAATGAGTCAGTCTCTGCCACAGTGGAAAAGCAGTAGGCTGGACTCTTATTTGTGTTAAATCATTTACCCCATCCATCCGATACTGTCTTATATCATAATATCCATTTAAACTTCAACATATATTTATATCCCCTGACACTTAGGCATTACCTTTATAAACCCAATGTTTCCTTCTTCTTCTTCTACTTCTTCTTTTTTTTTTTTGGAAGAAAGAGAGCACATTACTCGGTGGATTTGTATGCTATGTCCTGTAAGTGCTTCATATCATGTTATATTTTCTTGGCCTCAGAATAATCACTTACTAATTGCTTGCTAAGTAATATTCTAAAGATTGTATTATGGAATGTATTATTTTCAGTGAGTTATTCAGAAAATATATTTATATGTAGATATTTGTATCCATATGGTGGTATCTAACTAGAAAAGCAGAAGAGGATTAATAATCCAAGACTAAAAAAAAAAAACGGACTAGGAAAACACCACAGTAGAAGACCGAATTATTCTGCTTGGTCTTGACAATGATCAGATTCATGGGATTTGCTATTTCACTTCCCTTTGTTAACATTGTCTAACCCCTTCATCAATTTTAGCCCATCAAATGTTTACATATGTATAGAAAAAAACTTCATTGGAATTTAAAGTAGTCGACATAGTTTGGGGGGGGGTGATTATTATTACAATAGCTACCTAGTCTGAGTCTATTCTGAGAGTAACCCATGGTTTCAATAAATCATGAAACAAAATTCATTGTGCTATAAATAAATCTTTGATTGTTTTTAGTGTTTAATGAAGATTACTTCTCTCCCCAAACTATTTTCTTAAAAAAAATGCCTTCCAATGCTTCCTTCATACTGTCACCAGAGTGATCTACCTGGTATATAAATCTGATTATATTATTTCTCTTTATAGAAACTTGTAGTGGCTACATATGATTACAAAATGATGGGAAACCTGTATAATCCTGTCTCCTGATAGTCTGTGCTTTATGTGTCATAACCGAACAGTATAGAATTACTTACAGTCAGAACAAGCTATTACGTTGAATCTTCCTGCTATTGTTCATATTGTTCTCTTTATTTAAAATTTCGTTTCCCTTCTGTTGACTTCCTAATTCCTACTGGTCTTTCACAGCATAGGTGCCACCTTCCCAAAGAAGCTTTGTCTTATCCTCCTGCTCACATAGGTTGAGTAATGTTTTCCTTCATGTATGTTCCCTGTGTGATGTTATCATTTTGTTTTGGAATTATTTTCTAATATGTCTCACTGTTCTTCTAGACTATAAACTCTTACAAAATAAGAAAGGACCATTAATTTATCATATCTTATCCATAGTGTTGTTCCTAATACAGAATAGTGTTCAATTAATATTATTTTTTGAATTGAACTAATAGAAATATAATATATCACAGGACATGGAAATACTGTTCAATGTTACAAAGATTATTGAAATCTCTATTTGAGATCTAAATAATGCAGAGAACCATACACCTATTACTTTAAAGACAACAGTAGTCATAATTTGGATTCTGATTTCCAAAATCAACAGCAATTCTTTGGCAGAATAATTGTTGTATCAGGTCCCCTGGGACAAACTTGCTTTTGGTTTGAAACTCTAATAGTTAAAATTCTCTTCTCTCTAATCTGTATTACAAATAACACTACAAGGTGACCCAGGCTTTTATTTTAGAATGTCACAAAGAAAAATCAGCTATCTGTTGGGAGCAAGACTCATTGTATAAAACAGGCACAAAGGTAAATGCCTAAAATCTCTTACTCTTTGGAAAGAGGCATATAATATTTATGTACACATATGTACATAGTAATACACTGGGGAATGTATTTTTTAAAGGTATCAAGTTATCATTTGTCAATTTCTACTGTCATAGCCATGATCTTCTAGGTTGTGTCCTGCTAACAAATTAACTCTTGGACATCAGTGACTTCACTCATAAGGTTTGTTTCTCATTCATGCTAATTGCCCAGCTCACATCTGCAGAGTGCTTGCTCCACACAGTCCCTCAGGGACCCAGGCTGATGGATATTTCCCAAGATGGATGTTCTGCCTGTTGAGGCAAAGAGGATCATGCATGGAGTTCTCACACTGTTTTCATATTCTTTGACATCAAAGTGACATACATTACTTGCACTTACAGCGATTGGCCAGAGCTGGTGAGATTGAGCTAGGGAACCGGGGGGAATATATGAATTAAATTGGGATCATTACTAAAGCTACCACAGCTATTAAATAAGATCTCTGGAACAATAACCTGTATTTTAGAGGGCTTCTGCAGGCAGCAGAGGTTGCTTACTATATCCTGTTCTTGTACTACAAATAATCAGTATACGTCTATAAAGAGAATAAAGGAAATGCTAGACTTGGGGGTCACAACAACTTTGTGAATAAAAATTTAATTCACTAAAAAATGTTTAATAAGTTCCATGAAATGCAGAAGGAGGAAGGATTTAGGACCCAGGAAAGCTGGTGTTCAAACATAGCATATTTAAGTGACTTGAGACAAGTCCTTTGACCACTTGAGGCCTCAGCATCCTCATTAGTAGAATGTGGTTACTTTTACTTATTTCTCAGAAGTAAAGGAAGGAACATGATGTGCCTAGAATAACTTTGTAGAAATGTAACAAATAGAAGTTACATGGACTATTCCCATATACATCTTTACTCCTGTCCCCTTCTGCTCAACAATATCATTAACCAAACTTTGGTGGTGTCCTTCAGTGAGTACACAGACAAGGGGGAAGACAGGCAACATACACTGCACACTGAATATATTACAATGCAACAAGTACCCTAATAGGGGTAGCTGCTTTTAGAATCCAGAGGAAAGAGTCATTAATTGGGAAAAAGTGAGCACGGGAGATAAAGGGAAAGTCAGGAACATTTCAGTGATGAATATAAGTAAAATAAGTAGAGACAGAAAATAGGCATAGTAATTTATAACACATCAAAATGCTATTATATTAAATGTGATGGTGTATATAAAGTGCCCACAAGAGTGTTTGACATAGTGTTAGCGGTCATCATATAATTATTAATACTCTTTAAAATGTAAGGTTTTTACTATATAACCTCGTTAAAACTCTCCATGATTATTATTACTACTATTATTTTATTTTTATTTTTTTATTTTGCTTTAGGCTCTAGACATTGATTGGCACACAATATTGATATTCAGACTTTGTAAAAAACTACATAAATCTTTCTTCCAAGAAAAACTTACAGAGAAATTCAGTATATGAGACTGATAACTACATACCTGCTTAAGTCGAAGTGGGCATGAGAGAGGAGTCCTGTTAATTGGCCTTTGCGTATCTTGCTGGCTTGAGGCAACTCTGCAGGATGGTTAGGACTGCCACATTTTTGAAAACAGCTTGCTCAAAGACTCTGATTTATTACTGTACAGGAGATATCCTTTTAATGAAGTAAGAGTTGTTGGAATACCTAATTTCATTTTGTCCTAAAATTCAAAGCAGACATTCTTAATCATTTGTTTTCAGATTATAGTTGGACCTAATCTACAAATTTCTTTTTTGTTATTTTTAATATATTATGTATAAAAAATAGTTTAGCGTCCTGCTTTCCTAATCAATTAAGTTTTCTTTGGCCAATTATGCAGGTACCACACAAAGTTTCCTTGTATGGGTTTATAATTATTTATATTGCCTAATTAGAAATTGGTATCTTTCTTCTATCCAAGAACTCTTGCCTTTTTAGATGATGAGAATTCACAGATGATGTCTCCTCAAATAACAGCTTTCTCTGTCAAAAGTATTTTCTCCATTTTTTCTTATGAAGTTCAATTCAAATTGTGTTGGATCATCTACTACCTTCCAAGTTTTCTTAATCTCCATTTCATGTTTTTCATTTCTATCTCTTTGTACTATATTCATCTAATTTTCGCTCTCTTTCTTTTTTCTTTTTAGAGAGAGAGAGAGAGAGAGAGAGAGAGAGGCAGGGGAGGGGCAGAGGGAGAGGAAGAGAGAGAATCCCAAGCAGGCTCCACACCCAGTGCAGAGCCTGAGGGGGCTTGATCTCACAACCCCAAGATCATGACCTAAACCGAAATCAAGAGTCAGATGCTCAACCAACTGAGCCACCCAGCCATCCCAGTTTCTCTCTCCCTTTTTTTTTTTTTTAATAATTATAACTTTATATTCTTTTTTATAATTTTCTAATGTTAATCTTTTACTTTATTATTAAGTTATTGGCTCTGCTTAATATACCTATGAGTGTTATTTTAATGATTGTATTTTATGTCTAGAAATTCAGTGTGTGTCTATGTAAAATCTGTCCACACTTATTTTATAGTGTCCTATTCTTTTGACTTGGTTTCTAGTCCTTCAAAATATACCTGTCAGCAATTTTTTTTGGAGGGGAGGGGCAGTGGGAGAGGGAGAGAGAATCCCTAGCAGGCTCCACGTCTAGTGCAGAGCCTGAGGGGGCTTGATCTCACAACCCTGAGATCATGACCTGAGCCAAAATCAAGAGTCGGATGCTTAACCAACTGAGCCACCCAGGCACCCCCATACCTGTCAATGTTTTAAGGATACTATGTAATAGTCCCTTTCGGATTATCCAACTAATCTCAGTTTTTGTGCTATTTTTATTTATGGGTAGACAGTTAACAATGTTTTGTTTCCTCATGCACTCTGATTAGAGTGTGTGTGTGTATGTGCGTGTGAACCCCTGTTCAGTTTTTTTTTTTTTTTTTATTCTGTATGGTTTCTGTATATCCTGAATTATCAAAGCATTTGAATACCTTTGTTTGGTTTCTGTTAGAGATCCCATGAATTTCAGTGGCTCTACTAGATTTTGTATATTTCTTATTTTGTGGTTCTTGTATCATGTAGGTATTATAAATTAGGATTCCATACTCACATACATGAATGCTTACTGCTTTTATATTTATTTCCCCACCCAAAGCCCAGAAAGAAGAAAAACTTTTGTAACTTTTCTTTGCTGGGATATTGGATGAGATATTTTTTACATCATGAAGATTGGTAGTACCTTGAGGGCTCAAGGCTTAAGCAACTGGTGAAGTTCTAGTTTCCTGTCTAACTCTTATTCATAGTTATATCCTTAGAATTTCTTCTTGGTCTAAACATCTCATGGATAACCTGCTTTATCAACCTTGCCCATCATTTTAGTTTTATTTCTTTGTTTTAAGCACCTGGGGGACTGCTTTGTCTTTTTTTCATCTGACTTGGCTGTGCGTTTTAAATACCTTATCAAGCATCTTTTGTGTGTGTGTGTTTATAGTTAATAAACTGAGTACAGTCTGCCATGTTGCCTGAGTCTAATAATTTGTTTTAGAGAAGAGATAATTTTGTTAGGAGCAGTAATGAGTAAACAAACCAAAATATGCTCATTTTAAGTGGTTTACTATTTATATATTACACAATATAAAGACTTCTACTCTTCTTGAGTTGTAGTTGGAGACATTGTTCTAATATCTTGCCTGAAGATCCATACGTGTTAGGTAGGGCATTTGGCATTATTCCTCTGAAATTTAGACAGCAGTTGGACTTAGAGGATGAAAAGTAAGATCCATCTAAATGTGTCTCTAATTGAATTATTTCCCAGTCTCACCCACTAGACTTTCAGCTATTGTTGTAAAATAGGTTTTGAGTTTTAGAATTTCTTCAGTAAGCTTGCTGCAGGGAAAAACTGAACTTCCGTGGGTCTGAGCATATACGTAGTTTGAAGTTTCACTATTTCCAAAGGAAAATAATGTGTGAGGTGTGACTGATTATCTTGCTTTTTAATAAGGACAAAATTTTATATATATACATCCCAAGTGAATTTCTCTCACATTTTGAATAATTTATTTATCTCTACTTTCTGATGTAGACACTTCAGCTACTGTTATGTCCCCCTTACCCCCTTTTTTAACAGTATTGTTGAAAGCATCTAGAAGGCTTTGAACATTTACCATGAGGGTTCTGCAAGTTTTATACTTGCGCCCCCACCTCAAGCAATTAATTTCGTCTTTTTTATTTCTTAACCTCCTAAGTAATGGACCCCACAGTTTCATTTTTTTTCCTCATTCCTTTGCCCTCCTTCAGATTCCATCATGACCCCAACATAGCAGATATCCTTTCCTTGCTCTGCACCCACTGTGTATTTGTGCCCCTTCTACTGGTCATGGAATGTACTTGCTACGTGGGTTCCTACTGCTGTCTGCACTGTTGCATTCAGTTCTTTGGTTTGCCCACATATGTTTTGTAAAATAGGGGAAATTTTTTTTTCTTTTTGTATTCTACTCAAAAATGTAACGGCAGATTAGAGCTGTTTGTTTTCCAGTATCTTAGAACAGTCATAGGAAACCACTGTTAAATTTTTGTTTGTAGTTCTCCCTACCTCTGTATGATTGAGACACTTAGTGTTTGGGGATTGGGTCAAAAGAAATCAAATTTCCTTAGCCATTCTTTCAGGGAGACTCCTGTCAGTTCAGTTATGTCCTATAGCTTGGGCATGATGGCAGTGACCACAACAGAGACTCAAGGAAGGACCTCTGTCATTTATTAAAAACAAACAAACAAACATGTTTATTGAGGTGTGACCTCTACTTGATGATCACTTGGAACAAATATGGTATCAAAAGAAAAAAATAATTAACCTTACAATGGAGAAAACTGGCAGACATCACTTTAACAAAATGATCAATTTTAACATGCTCAGTAATGTTGATAACAAGATTCTCCAATATAATATGATAAAAGGGGGACTTCACTTCATGTATACTTCCAAAAAGCAATAAACCCCATATAGTCATGAGAAAGCATTAAACAAACTCAAATTGAACATCACTTTATGAAATCACTGATTGGTTCTCTTAAGAGGATCAAGGTCAAGAAAAACACAGAAAGACTGATAAACTGTCACAAACTAAGGAGACATGACAACTGCTCTAACATGACATGACAGAACACTGTAATATCCTAGATCAGATCCTGAACAGAAAAGTAGCTTTAGTGAGAAAACTGGTAAAAATATTTTGTTTATATATTGGTATTATACCAGCATTATGAATTTCTTAATTTCAATAAACATACCATGGTTTTGTATGATATAAAAATTAGGGGAAGCTGGGTGAAGGTTACTAGTACATTATATTGTCTTTACCACTTTCCTGGAAACCTAAAATTATTTCAAATAGGCAAATTTAAAGAAAAAAAAGAACACTACCTTTCATAATTAAAAAAAAGGTCATGTGACTGCACCCTGCTTTGAAGAACTAGATATCATTTTTCTAGGGAAGGAGTGATGCACTCAAATTCCGAAGGATAATCTGTTCTGTTCTGGATGGTTTTTCCTGTAGAGAATGACCCCTGGTCAAGTCAACCATCAAGAGTCACCACTTGCTGGAAGAATCTTATCACACGCCTAGTGTCTCTATCAGAATTGGAACTTAAGGAACCAGTGACATATCTGGGTGGAGAAATTTTCTTATGAGATAAGCATAGATAACCTGATTTGTAACTTTGCAAGCCGCTTAAATTCTAAATCACATATTCACCTGAGGCTGGTTGTCTTGAATTATCTAATTCTAGATTTGAAACTGTCAGTCCTTTTATAAAACAGAATAGTTCAATGGTGAATATTAAATTGAAAATATGAGAAAAAGTGCTCTCAAAGGGCAGAACACATTGATAAATTCTTGTGACATATCGTGTAGCCCATTGTAGTACAAACAGGGCAGGCTGTCAAGCTTTTATATAAAATTATGTAAAATCTGATACTACCAGCCAATACCAACAAAACTCTGATTTTGTTTGTCCTGTCCTGGCTGTTAAAAGTGGAAGAATTGTGTTGATGTAGGATTTTCTGCCTAGTATTCCTTCCAAGAGCTGGGACATCTGCGAAGAAATAGATGTGTGTATATAGGGGTATTTCATTCCACCTCCTTGGAATAAAATGGGCTCTGTTTTTTCACTCTAGAGGTCTACTTACTGACAGATACCATATCCCTTTGACTTTATTTTCCTTTTAAAATCAATCATTCTGTGTTTGGTCTTCTCTCTGAGTTGCAGAAGCAGATTAATGCTGCAATTATCTATATTAGTAATTGAATGACTCTGATGGCAAATCTCAGAGACATATTGATTTCCCAGCCTTTCTAAATAAATATGCCCCTCACCAATCTCAAGGAAATAGCTACCTTCTGCCCTAGATATTTCATAACAAAATGGTTTCTTAGCAAAGAATTGAGGGAGGCCACGTGGTATTCACTGATCCCAGAGTTCCCTTGCTAAAATACTTTTTTCCTTTGTTATCCTTATATTCCCTCCATTCTTTCCAGATTATACAAACCTCACACTCTGTATCCTATCATGTTAGACCCATCAACATATTCTTGTCTTCCCTGCTTTCATCTCTCCATTTCGAGCTTGTGTACTTAGGCAAAAGATGGAACTTATTCTTTGACACCAAGCTGTAAATATGTCTAATAAGTAGGTTGACTATATGGGATTGTTAAATGAAGGTCCTTTTAAGATTAATTTGGGGCACTAAATGGGGGACCAATGGGGTATTAGGACAAGAGGCATGAATTGACATTGTCTAGGAGAATTGGACATGTGTCAGCCTACTGATAAAACTTAATATGAGGGGCGCCTGGGTGGCTCAGTCATTGAGCGTCTGCCTTCGACTCAGGTCATGATCCCAGGGTCCTGGGATCGAGCCCCACATCGGGCTCCCTGCTCAGCGGGAAGCCTGCTTCTCCCTCTCCCACTCCCCTTGCTTGTGTTCCCTCTCTCGCTGTGTCTCTCTCTGTCAAATAAATAAAATCTTTAAAAAAAAAAAAAAAACTTAATATGATACTTTCCTGTAAGGGAAAAGAAAGCTTAGTAGGGAAAAACGTCAATAAAACAAATAATTCCTAATCAGTGAATTTCAAATAGCAAGCATTATGTATAGGATTTTGATAACCAAGGGATGCCTTTCCTGAACTTCTAAAACAGTCTGTCTGTCTTTCATCTCCGACCCTCCATATTTTAAGAAACACCAATAATATAGTTAGTAATAGATACAATAAAAAAGTGCTTGCATACACCCAGTGCTTTAAAGTTTTAAACTAGTATAATAGCTATTATCTTACTTATATTACATAGGAACTCTACTGCACTTATACAATTAACATCGCTCCTTTTATAGATGAGATCATTGAATCAAAACTCCAGCCTAGATTGCCCATTCATTTCTTCTTTCAGTCATTCAAAAACAAAACAAAAACAAATATACTGTATACCTCCATTCTCCTATTTGTCAGACTCTGTGCTAGATATGAGGATGAAGATGATAAAGACCCTTCTTTCAAGTTGCTTATTGTCTAATGAGAAGAGATAGACAGGTATCATAGACTCACTTTTTGTATCCAGTACGCTTTTTATTAAAGCTTAACAACCTACTTCCACTTGAACTCTACTTATGACAGCTGCCATATTTTTCAATGACTTCATATAGTTTGGGAACTTTTTGACATAACTTTTTTTGTTGTTGTTGTTAATTCTCTTTTGTTCCCTGAGAAATTGGACAAGAGCTCCTTTCCCATGGAGCAGAAAAATAAAGGAAGTGAGTTTCTGAATGTGTTCTTCTCTAGAAAAAGTGTGACATGATGGCAGTGACTGGAAACCAGTGGACAGATGAACTAAGTATTGATGTGGTGTGTTAGGAGTATGTATTCCTCATCAGAAAGGAGTAAAGACACAAGATGACTACAAGTTGCAACCTCAGAAGCCTGTGGATCAATACAAGGTAAGTTAGGTTAGGTCATAAGGAACAAAAACTAGGTGGTTCAGGAGTGGGCAAAAGTATTTTCAAATAATTTCAGAAAAAGTTTTTTTTTGTTTCTTTAATTGTACTCAATGGGTTAGCTTGGTTTAAGGACTTTCACAACTACTTAATAGCAACAAACCATAGGAAAATGTAAAAAATAATCTTGGTCTTTTATATTCAAAGTAAAAACCATGGGGTCAGCATCATAGGCATCACCTAGGAGTTTGTTGGAGATGTAGAATCTCAGGACTGACCCCAGAACTCTTGAATCAGAATCTGTAATTTAACAAGATGCCTAGGTAATTCCTACACATGCCAGACTTTGAGAAACACTTCTGTGGTAGGATCATTTATACAATGCATCCTCAGACCACATTTCAAAAATTGCAGGTTTTCACAAGAGCTTTGCAGTAGATCCAGCTCAGGTCTATGTAACACAGTTGTTTGAATAGGAAACTGTTTGAATTTCCAGATAAAACAGAGGAAATTCTTCTTACTTTGTCTTACTTTTCTCTGAGCACAAGGGATAATTACCAATGTTCTGTTTTGATGGGGACCACGTAGGTCTGATCTCTATTTTACCTAATGTAGCTTGCAGTTCCTTTTCCGAATGTTCACTCCTAGGGCAGGCAGCTGATGAGATGATTTACTGTTCTAGTAGGAGAGAGATTCCATCTGTTTTCCTAATGTTCTTGCAGATTTGCCATGGACAACATATTAACAAGGCCATGCTTTGGCAGTGTCATACCCTAAAACTTTTAATAAAGGGGGTGGCGGTGGTAGAGAAACCATTCTATTTCAGCTTTGTTGTTTGAGTGTAAAGGATATCCTTTGAGTAACTTGACAGGTGCCAGTATTTAAGAAAATTGCTTAGAGGAAGGGATATAAGGTTGATGACTTCTTAGGACCATATAGTGTCATAATTCTCCAAATCTAGGATAGTGTAAAGGGCAATATTATGATATTAGACAGTCTGGTATTTGCTTCTCTATTTTCATCCTGTGACCTGTATGACTTCAAGCAAGTTACTTAACGTCTTCAAGTTTCCATTTTCCCATCTGTAGATGGAGATAATCATACTTACCTCAAAGGAGAGGTGTGAGATGTAATAAGATTATATATATAAAGTACCTATGCATAATGCCCAGCCCCTTTTTCGCCCTTTATAGATGTTAGATTTCCTCATTTATTGACATCCCATTTCTCTAAACTGATAAAAGTGTGGAGGAAAAGCCATTTGAGCTGTTTATTTTCTTATTATATCCTCTTGGAAAGCACAAACATCTAGGGAAAAGAAATTGCATAAATGGAATGAATATTACATTTTAAACATGATGATATTGTATATTCATACAACAGTGTTAGAATCTTATTAAGCTGGGAGCCCATTATAGTACTATCCTTAAGTTCTGTGCTATGAAATACCTAATATACTATCTTATGAGATCTCAAGACAGCCCCAGACACATTTGCGAAGTACACAACATTTATTTCCCATGCATCATCTACTGTGAGCCTTCTCTTTGTCATGTGGGTCCCACAGAGAGTGACGCCTTCTCCAGCAGTGCTTCCAGCCCCTACCACCCTGTCATATACACATACCATGCTCTTGAATTTATTTTTTCCCATTATCTTTCCTCAATAAAAATTACATATCCTGTGCTCCCCTTATATAGTAGTGTTTTCACTTATGAAGATAATAAGTAATAAAATAATTCCTATTAATAGTAATAAAGAATATCTTTGCTTTTATCTTAATACGTATTATGGATGCATTTTAGCAGAGATTTCTGGAAGTGCTATTTCAACCCCCACAGGAGTGACTTGAATGCTGTCCATATTAGGTATAGTGGCAAGAGAGTGGGAGAAAAGCTGTCAAAGGAGGGGGGAGCAGGGAAGCTTCTAGCTTTCCTTTGATCACACACTGTTAATGTGTGAGGCTTTGCCTATGTGACTTAATATTTAGTGATGCAATTTTTAAATACTTTTGTATCCGTAATAATTTCTCCTTAAGACAGATTTTCACAGTACTCACAGATGTGCACTTTTATCAAGATTTTTCTCCATGATTATAGAGATAGAATCATATAGTTCAATCTTAATTTTTAAAGAAGTTTGTGAAGGTGAGATAATATGGTAAATGTTGTAGGAGAGGTAATGATTAGAATACACCTATGAGTTTTGTTCAGAGTTAAAGATTCCAAGCTAGAAAGGAATCGAATCTTAGAAGGACTCTAAAACTATTTCTGCCAAAACTGAATAGATAAATAT
Source organism: Phoca vitulina (assembly GCF_004348235.1). Taxonomy (NCBI): domain Eukaryota; kingdom Metazoa; phylum Chordata; class Mammalia; order Carnivora; family Phocidae; genus Phoca; species Phoca vitulina. Next base: position 6,547,490 of record NW_022589743.1, read on the forward strand.
GTTTTTTTCCTACCAAATATCTACTAAAGGATGGCTTATGCAGCCAGTGGAGTAGCAATCTAGGTCTTATTCCATAAAAAGCAGCATTATATTCTTATTATTAGCCTGTTCATTCTAATCTTGATTGACAGAGAAAATGGTCTTCTTTTTTTTTTTGAAAATGGTCTTCTACAGCTCTCTAGTAAGCTGTTAGAGCTATTGGTTTTGGAACTGCTTTGGGATGAGAAGTCCTTTTCACTATTTATGGAATTTGGACAAAACCAATAATATAGAGAGGCAGCCACAATAATAACTCAATCCTGATTATGTGAAAAGTTGAGAGTTCTGAGTTAATAATGTTCTCTAAGCAATGCCCTTAAATCTTCTTAAAGAGATGTTCCTGTTGAAACCACTACAAGGATCAATTTATCATCTGTATCTCTATAGTCTAGAATCTGTTGTTTGAATGAGTGATTCAAGTTCACCAAAGCCATCATTCTTCCTGTGTTATTCACCAATATACTATACACCAACTCACTTGTTACTTACAGAGCAGAACTGCTGCCTGGATCTATCAAAACATTGCCAATTTTCCAATTGTTCAGGCATCAGATCTTTGCATTTAACATTGATATTTTGTTCCCTCAGAATTGTCAAGACTATATATTCATATAGAATGCATTTGCTAAAGTCAGCCTTTCACTTACCATACTCTTCATTAGAATCCCCATTAATGAGAATGGCCCCTTAATTTGACATTTCAAATATAAATGTTACTGATTCATATTGAAATAAATTATTTCAGTTGGAAAACTCATAGATAGTAGTTTTCCCCAGCACACATGAAAATTACATCAGTTCTCTTCTCAATGACTGTTGTTAAGTAGATTCAGAGGAGAAAACAAGACAAACCTGCTATAAGATTTAAGTTTCTGACCAGAGGTCTTGGACAGTGAGCCAAAATTAATCTTACAAGTAATGCAGTATATCTGATTATGCAGTAATTTAGGCAGGCTTATGTTGAAAAATTACTGAATATGACAAAATTGCTACTCTGAATTTCTTCCTTGCCCCACATCAAACCCCTATTCCAATCATAGCTTAAGTTAGGGTTATTAGAAATATTAAGAGGTTGGGGTGCTACATAATTTCTAATGACTCCATATTTAATAGATTTTCAACGCAAAAGAATGATCAAGAGGCCTTAATGTATATTTATGGTTTTAATTGTAGTTCATCCACTCATTAACCAAATGTTTGTTGACCATCTTCTGGAATGTAAAAATGAATGAGGAACAGCCCCTTCCTTTCAGGAGGTCACAGTCTATTAGGAGAAGTAAGTTGGTAATCATGTGATTACAAGAGAGTGAGACAGTTGATGGTAAATGTTAAAAAAAGCAAATGGAGAGAGGAATCTATGCAAAACACTCACTTAAACGTGAACAAGGAGAAATATTTAGGGGGAAAAAAAAAGTACCAGGAGTTCAATTTGATTTGATTTTCTGGGATGGGGGCTTGCATTCTTATCTCTTATTTTTTCAGTTAGCAGAGATAGTGTGCAGATGTAAGACAATTTGTTTTTAATCAGGAAGGGTTAAATCATGGCTTTGCCATCCATAGCTATACAAATTTGGTTAAACCCATTACTTTTTGAAATCCGGTTTCCCCATACACAAAATATATAGACTAATCCTGATCCAAAATATCAGTTTTTATAAATAATGTGAAATAAGCATAAATATCTTGTACATGGAAATAATAATTTATAATGACAACAATGGCAACAACATTAGTGTTATTAGTTATTAGTGTTATTAGTGACTACCTTTGTTCAGAGTTTGAGATACACCACGCACCGAGGCAGGCCCTTCACATGCAAGATCTTTAGTCCATGCAAACACTCTATAAGCAGATACTATTCTTTTCCCTATTTTAACAAGGCTTATAAAGATTATTTTATTTGTCCAAAGTGAGCTAGAATAACAATAATGGCCAACATATATTGAGTACTTACTAATTGTCTGGCGTTGTTTTAAAACATTAGTTATCTCAATTTATTTATGCTTACTGTGAATAGAGTGTTATTTTTCCCATTTTACAGATGTCACGAGCTGAATTGTGTTCCTGTGAAAATTCATATGTTCAAGATCTAAACCTCAGTATTTTAGAATCTGACTGTGTTTGGAGATAGGACCTTTTTAAGAGGTGATTACGTTAAAATGAGGTCCTTAGAGTGAGCTCTAATCCAGTTTGACTGATGTCCTTACAAGCGGAGGAAATTTGACCACACAGAGAGACCCCAGGGGTGTATCCACACAGAGAAAAAGCCCGTCGGAGATGGAATTAGAATGAGGCCATCTTCAAACCAAGGAGAGAGGATTCAGAAGATACCAAATCTCATGAAGACCTTGATCTTGGTCTTCCAGTCTCCAGGACTGTGAGAAAATAAATTTACATTGTCGAAACCACCCAGGCTGTGGTAGTCATGGCAGCCCTAGCAAACCGTTACAACAGGTGACTGCAGTGGCGCAGAGAGGTTGCATATACATCGCTAAACAGTCCCTGTGCACAGCAGCTGGGACGCAGACCCGAGCAGTCTCATGCCAGCATCCATACCCTTTATCTGCTCATGGAAAGCTTCTCATGACAGGTGTGGAAATTGTGGTAGCAAGTGGTCAAGTCATGTCCCCTAAATTGCACATCTGTACAATGTTAAGGCCAGGATTCATATCCAGCTCTGTCTGATTTCCTCCTAGTTAACTTAAAACAATTTTCATTATTCCTCGGATACCCAGTTTAGCTAAAAGCTGCATTTCACTTAGCTTCAAATTTCCTGTAAAAGAGGGTTGAAGAAATGCCAGCTTTGACACATGTAAACAGGCTACTAAGTTAATTTCCATGGATGAAAGATGGCAAAGCTTTGCAAAGGAGCTCTGTAGTCACTTAAAGCATTAGTGTCATATTCTACATCAACTGCTAACTGCCCCTGGTAAGCCATACATCACACCATTCTTTGTGATATCAATTTAAACGCAAATCTTGTTTGTCGTGCTGATGTTGAAAGCCTTTTACTGCCTTCAGTAGCTACCAGAAGAACCATTACAGTAGATGTCCTAAATTATAAAGGGTTTCTCAGGAGGCTGACTCTTTTTACACATTTTGGTTAGTGACAGAAGGGTTGGAAGCATCCCTCTGGATTGATTATCACTTATATAATGACTTAAGTCCGAGCTGCTGCTTTTCTGGTGTAAAATACACCTTTCAAATCTCTGACCTCATTCTAGGCCACATATGGGAAAAGTTCCACACATTCTAAGGGTTAGGAAAAAAGAAACCTTGTGGATGCCAAGCTAGATTCTCCACTTCAGAATTTTTCTCACAATGGCATACAATAAACTTTTCATGTTTAAATATATATTTTCTTTAACACAGTGAGTAATACTGAACATTACTAAATCAGCAACAACATTTTTCCATGGAGGAATCTGATCATATTACTTAACATAAATACTACCAAGATGAAACATTTTGACAAAGTACCATATTATAGGCCTTAATAGTTTGCTTTATAGCTCATCTAACATTTGAACGTTTTAGCGTACACAGAGCAGCTTTTAAATGAACATACTTAAAGCTGTTTTCAAAATGAGCAAGGTGAACAAAATATGTTTATTTATATATCATCTCTTTCTGAAGTATCTTTTTGGATTGTAATTTAGTTCTTTAATATTAATAGCACTTAATAGAAGTTATTGTATATTAACTGTGTAACTAATGCTGTGCTAAACAATAATTAAATAGTTCATGTAATTTTAATAGCAGTCCTATGTGTTAGAGAATATTATCTCAATTTTAAAAATGAGGAAAACACTGTAATTACAGAGTTTATATATAGAAGAGGCAGGGCTTGTACCCAGTCCTAATTCCAGAGGATAAGTACTTAATTTGCAATTGTTGAATGGACATTATATCCATCCACTTACTTATCTGTCCATTTGTCCATTTATATATTCCATAATCATTTATTGAGTGCCAAGTGTGTGCTAAGCACCACGTTAAGAACAGATGGGAGGAGATAAATAAGCATGGTTACTGCCTTAAAGTAGAACACCAACTACAGAGGAGATGTGTGAAATGATGATTTTGTAATATATATGATGTGATGCCACTGTGGTGCCACATTTACAATCATTTTCAACAATATGTTCTACAGGATATTCATTTCACAATATGCACAAAAAGAGTGGGAAACTGCTCACCACATCCCCTTCTTGGGGACTCAGTATTTTAGAGTTGCCTATTACAGGCTCTCATAAAGAACAAAACTGCCAAGAGTATTTCCTAACTTGTCCTGGGGACTCCTGTGTTTTCTAGAAATGCTATTAATATTCTAGGGAATTCATTTCTCATGGAACAATTAAAAAAAAAAAAAACAACCTGGTGTAGGAGTACGTGTTTTTACGTAATATTAACCCTGTGTCCTTTGCCAAGATATTATTTGAACCAAAATTGTTTATCATTAGCCTGAAGGACATTATGCACTTCTTACATTTTAAATTTGTAATCTCTGAAATTGCAGCAGAGCTGAGATGTTTTAATTGAAATAGTATTACTCCGGCCAGTTTCAAGCCTATGAAATGGATTTACCTGTTCCCTGGTGTCCACCTGTCATCTCTCCCTTCACTTTACCCTCTCCCCCATTTGGCTGACTACTGTCTCTAGGCCAGGAGGAGACAGGAAAACAAAGAGGAGGAAAAATACAAACAAGCTATTTTGTTTTATTTCACTGATGCTGAGCTATTCTGTAAATATTTTAATGGGAGGATTTAGTCCCTATTACCTAAAAGGCAATTAGTAGGTTATTTGTGAAATAGTTGTATCATAATTTTTTTCGGCTTTGACTAGAAAGTGACTCTCACTGTGTTTCATAGAGAAATTAAAAAAAAAAAAAAACCTTTAAGAATCAATACAACGATAAGAGACTAGGAAATCTCAGGTAAAGGCTGAACAGAGTCTGGTCCAGGATGCTCCCAGTAGAGCCAGGGATTTAGTATTGTAGAAAGTTTGTAGTAGTAATGTAATGTAGTAATGATGCCAAAAACCGGAGTCAGAGGAGTTAGGTGTCTGTGGTTTTCAGAATCGAGCCATTGACAGTATACCTGCATTTACTTAGTTATTACTACATGCCAAATAGTGTAGTAGGTGTAGATTTTTACATACTGAATTCTTCCCAAATCTTAATTCTGTGATATAGAACCCTCTTTTTACAGATAAGGAAGATAAAGTTTTGTGATATTGTCAGATTAACAAAGGGTTTTAAATTAAGTATTTATTTGTAAGTATATTCCCATGCTGGGTGAGTGGGTTATAAAAGTAAAAATAATGACAATCCTGCTATCATGACTTAAATTCACTTGAGAAAGCAGACCCATAAACATAATTTTATTTTTATTTTTTTCAACTATCATCTTCTTTCTTTTTTTAATTTAAATTCAATTAGCCAACTTATAGTACATCATTAGTTTTAGATGTTGTGTTCAGTAATTTATCATTTGCATATAAATATACCTAGTGCTCATCGCATAACTTTAAAAGTGTGATGAGCGAATGTGGTAAGAGGAGCTTGCTATAAGAACAAGCGTGTCAATGAAACTGTTTCCTACTAGTTACATGAGGGCTTCACACAACCTCTTCAGACTTAATTGCTTCTTTCCATTAAAAACCCTGTCTATCTGCTCTCTCTTCCTGCCTACCTACCTGACTGTGGAAGTAGAGAAATATTCCTCTTTTCTATTCTGAAATGTTATAAAAGAGAAATAAGAGGAAGGCAATTTATAACAAAATAATAAATATCCCAGTATAAAAATGCACAAAAGGAACTGCATTACAAGTCAAAACTTCCATTTCCATTTTCTGTAATTACCCGGGGAAGAATGTTTGTGTATGTGTAGAAGATAACCTTAGAGAGAATCCTGCTCTAATTTGGTTACTGAAAATAAAAGTAACAATTCCATATTAGTCATTGAAAAAGAATCAAAGATGTATCAGAATTTTTTTTTAATGAGTTAGCTATTGAAAGGACTGCCCAAGGTCAATCTAGTCCCCTGGGAAGGACTCTGTTTTTGGCTGTCACTAGAGCACTGTGTTGTTTGACACCTGCCTCCACCCACAGGTGTACAGACAGCTTAAGAGGGGGATGGAAGCTGCTCTTTGCTACTGATGTGGTGAGTCCCCAATTTCCCAACCTGATGACTTCAAAGATAGTTCTTGTTCAGGTGCAGTTTGCACTTTCTGCTGAACCACAGACAGGCCTCCTTTTGAGCACCGCCCCACCTCGGCGTTACGAGCAGGAGTCCCTTGGTAGCAGGTACTGCATGAGCTCCGTACCAGGGACTTTCTGAATGTCACTTTACTGACCTTTGCTCCTCAAGCTTCAAAAAGCATGTAAGCCTATAATTCCTTGAAATACACCTCCTACTATTCTAGGCAGTGGGAGGACTTTTCATTTACCTGGCCAAACCATGGCCTACCTACATTATAAGTGATAATTAAGATGCTCCTGGGCTAGGTTAATATGTGGGGGAAGTAAGGAAGGCTTCAGGGAGAAGGCGATAAGAGACTGGAGTTAGAAAAGTCAAATAGGCAATAATCAAATAGAAAAATCAGGTAGGGGATTTTGCGGGGGCGGGGTGGTATCATCACATGGCAGAGAGCAGAGAGGAGAAGCAAGCTTTCTCTTGACCCTTCACGGGCATTAATCCCATTCATTAGGGCTCACTGTCATGACCTCATCTAATCTTAAGTATCTTCTAAAGCCCCACTTCCTAATACCATCTCACTGGTGGGTGGAGTTTCAACATGAACTTTGGGGGAGACACAAGCATTCAGTCCAGAACTCCTATCAATGTGTTAGTAATTAAAATAAAACACTGGGGCGCTTGGGTGGCTCAGTAAGTTAAGCGTCTGCCTTCGGCTCAGGTCATGACCTCAGGGTCCTGAGATGGAGCCCCACATGGGGCTCCCTGCTCAGTGGGGAGCTTGCTTCTCCCTCTCCCTCTGCCCTTCCCCACTGCTCCTGCTCTCTCACGCGCTCTCTCTGTCAAATAAATAAATAAATAAATCTTTAAAAAATAAACACAACTAAAAGAAACAGTCAGAAAACCATTGCAACTAGCCACACTCAGATGATTTTCATGAACTTTAAAGAGAGTGTATTGATGATTAAAGCTTCACTTTATTTTATTTTATTTTTTTAAGATTTTATTTATTTATTTGACAGAGAGATAGCGAGAGCAGGAACACAAGCACGGGGAGTGGGAGAGGGAGAAGCAGGCTTCCCGCTGAGCAGGGAGCCCGATGTGGGACTCGATCCCAGGACCCTGGGATCATGACCTGAGCCGAAGGCAGACGCTTAACGACTGAGCCACCCAGGCACCCCTAAAGCTTCACTTTAAAATAGTAGAAAGAGAGAAAGAAAAAAAAGTCAGGTGTTTTGAAATGATAATGGGTAATGCATTCATATAGTATGTGGCCAAGTTAGATTTTGATGGGTCTACATGAGATATGCTCTCATTCAATAAATCAGATTATTGATCTTGAGAAATAATAATCATAGCTAACCTTTACCCCATTTAGTCCTTAAATAACCTTGGAGGCTTACGACCCATTTAGGTTAAACAACTTTTGATCTTTTATTAGGGAAATAGCAAATACAACAAAATTTTTGTACAACCATATTTTAATGATATTCATTATCATATGTTTATATTTATATATTATACACTACCTTTATATCTATTAATTTGCCATAGTTCTACCTTCATTCAAGTTAATTTTCCTTAATCATTACAAAAGCAACATTCATGCCTTATTTGGTACCTACTCTCTGCTTGACATAATTTTCTCATTCTCTTATGTAGCTCCCCTCACCCCCCTCTCATACTCCTAAACAACATCACTATCTTCATAAGGAAACAAAAGCTCTGAAACACTGGTGTAAATTTATACCTTTAATATTCCCCAGAGCCATTTTTTTTTTGTCCTGTACTAGTAAACCCTGTTGCCTTCACACTGTACTATGCCAGAGAGCTGATGGAACAGAAGGGAAGATCATCCATCGTATTTTGTGATCAATGTTCGATTGGGCATGTAAATATTACTTTTTGTTCTAAGCTTGAAGTCTAAGAAACCTCTAGTACTTTCCCATGAAACTAATTATTAGTAAATGGTTTAATCTTTCCTCTCTGACCAGGCACCGCATTCACAAATTAAGGGGTTGTTTAATTGATTACCCATTTGTTTCTGGAAGTGGCTTGTAATACCATCACCAGTGATCTAATGCCATTATCCTAGAGACTTCCCCGGTGTTTTCACAATGTTTTATTCACCGGGGTAAGGATCTGGACTGCTGGAACATTGTCTTTGTCAGTAACTTGCCACTTAGATAAACCATTGATTTCTTCCCCTCCAGTCAGCAGGCATTCTGTAGGTAAGCTCTCGCTCCATCGTTCGTTCTTCTATTACGACTCCAGTGAGCTTTTGCCAACTGGAAACCTATCTCTATTCTCCTGCCTGTGAAGGTTGGTGCTTATATAAGAGGCAGGGATACTGCCTGGCTGGGGAGTCAGAGTCAGAAGCCTAACTTGCAGAATAGATTTATGCTAGAGGCAAATAGTGCATGTTAAAATGGGATGGCAAGGTGTTTAGCAGATTCCTTTTTCTACTAAAAAGTTGGCAGTGGACCTTTACAAATGTGGTGCTCTAGTAATATCTGTGAAATGTTAGTCTTATCTCATTGAAAACCGTATTCCTTTTCTTTAACTTCCGTTTGAGCCCTTCCTGCCACTCCTAGAAATTTTCATCAGTTATTTTCTCTTTTTGTTCATTTTTTCAATATGTATTTGTTGAGATTCTGCTATGTTCCATTTCCTGCACTGGTCCCTGGAGAGGCAAAGTGAAAGTCAGATAAAACTCCAGGCTTTACAAAGGAAAAGGTGATGTTCTGTTTTGGAAGAGGAAACGAGGAACATGTGAATGCATGCAATCAGTACAGTTTAGAAGAGCTAGGGAATGAAAAAAGAGAGTATTCAGGGGTGGGAGAATATTCTCCCATAATCTCTGCTACTGCCTCTTGTTTGAGTCAGGTAAGTGGTATCTGTGCCACCCTCTGGCCTCTGTGTTTTAGTTTTCCAGCATAGGGAGGGAGAGAGCATGCTCTAACCCTGAATGCACTTTACATGTTGAACCAGCCTCATTTACCCTGTTTTCCACACCAAGAACCACATCAAATTTTGCTAAATTATGAAAGTTTTTTTTAAAGAAAAAAGGATATAAAAGTTGGTGTGTGTGTGTGCCTACAGTGAGCCCAACAGGTTTATAATATCCTGGGCACTAATAAAGTCCTACTCTCTCCAATTCCAGACTTAGAAAAGGTAGACATGCTTTTAGTCAGCCTCAGGTAGCCACTCACTGGTTTCTCCAGGATCCACTCCTACATTTCTTCCTGGAAATGTCCTGGATATATCCAGTTTTCCATCCCTTCCTAACTTTCTTCATTTTTCCATTCAACACATATTGTCTGGATGCCTATAATGTATGACAGGCACTGTTTTAAGTGCTGGGGAAAGGGCAGAGAACAAGACTGGTGAAATACTTTCTAGAAGAGAGGAGAGGGATAATGACCAGATGAGAAAAATGTGAGATGGCAATAAAATGCTAAGCAGGGAATTAACATAAGAACACAGAAACAGAATAATCCAATGGCTACTCTCATTTGAGGAGTTAAGGGGAATCATATCTGACTTGGTAATATATGATCTAAGATCAAAGGGACAGGAAAGGGCCAGCCATAGCATAATGAGGGAAGAGCATTACAGGCAGAAGGATCAGCCAGTGCAAAGACCACAAGACGTGTTCTAGGAGCAGAAAGATCACTGCTGTGGCTCTAGTAGAGTGGGTGTAGGGGAGACTGGAACCAAAAGTTGATCAGAGGGTATGGCAGAGGTCAAGATACATGGAGGAGATTCATGAGTCCTATTAAAGAGTTTGGGCTTTATTGGTTGTAGTCTAGGTAAAATGAGAAGCTATTGAAGACTTTCGATCAGAAAGGCAGCAAAGCTGATTTATGTTCTAGATCAGTGCCTCTCAAACTTACTGTGCACACAAATCCCCTGGAGACTTGGTTACAAGGCAGATTCTGGCTCAGCGGGTCTGCGTGTGGACTGAGATTCTGCATTTCCAAGTAGCTGCCAGTTGATGCTGCTGGTTCAGTCAGTCTTTAGAATAGTGATGTTCTAGAAGATCACTGAATGTTGTTGGAGAATGAATTTCAGGGAAAAAAGAGAACAAGCAGGAAGACCAGTTCAGAGGCTCTTCTTGCAGCATTTCCAGTGAGAGATTATGGTGACTTGGACAATTTTGTTGATAGTAGAGATGGAGAAAGTAGTTGCTTTCAGAAAATGTTGTGCAAGTGGGTTTGACATAGATTATGAATGGATGTAATGAGAGGAAGGAGGGAAAGTGAGAAATCAGTGAAAACTTCTAAAATTTTGGCTTGAACAGTTATGTAGATGGTGATGCCATTTGCCAAGACAAGGGAGAAAGGGGAGCAGGCAGGACTGTGATTCCATCAGTCCTGTCCCCACCCCATCCAGCATTTAGCACAGGACTTTGGTGGGAAAATTGTTCTTAAAATATATTTTACCACTTATCATAAATGCTGAAGGTACAAAAGGAAGATGTCTATTCCTTGAAGATTTTATCATCAAACAATGGGGCACATTACAAATAATGATGCCAATAAATAAGAAACTCACAGGTGAGTGTCTCAAATTCCACATCTACATAAACAATGGTAATTGGGTCACGTGCTCAATGGAAAAAGTATTATGGCAGAAAAGTCATATAGCAATGTCAGTTGAGTTCCACGTCGTTAAATCTGGGTATTCATTTTGAGCGGTGAGCTTCATAGAATTAAAGACGAGAAAAAATTGTTTACACATAAAACAACTAGCTGAAAATGGATTTTTATTGCCTATGTGTCGTAAGAAAGGTTAGCTCCCCCTTTGTTTTGTCAAATGGGATTAATGAGATGGGAAACATCTCCTCGAATTTAAAAAGTCTTAAATTACAAGGGAATACTATAATATATCCAGGGAATTATAAGCCAAGCAGGTTTGTAGCTTCTAAGATCAGGGGCCAGAGTTCATTCCCTGAGGTGTGTCAAAAGAGTATTACCTAACTCTGCTAGAGAGGCTCCGTTTGAAGATGCTGATTTTTACTTCACAAGTACTACTGTTTGAAATGGGAAATATCCTTGAGCTTTCGTAGAAATCTGTGAGTCTGACCATGGGCTAGACAGAAAGTCTGCTAACAATGACGGCCACGGTAATTTGTTTGGTCTCAGATCTTGCCTAACAGAAGGAGAAGAGTTGACAGAGAAACTCCATCCTATGCCCAATACAGTAAAAGCACCCTAATTGGTAGCAAAACCTTGGCAGTTAAGCAGTCATCCCAATTATCTGGAGCTAGTATGGCTGGAGGACATTTGATTTTCACAGAGTTATTGTTTAAAAAATATCAACTCACACCAGTAATTGGAAGATGATTGTAGGCTGAGTTATAAGTAACAGGAATATTTCAGAGAAAGGGATAATGGGTGGAGGAGATAAGAAGTGTGTTTGTGTAGAAAGAGTGGGGAAGACCGTTCATCTGTTGAACTGTTTATAAAGAGCAGTCGGAGAACTGCAGAATGAAAGTAAAAGATTTTCTCCTTTTTTCTCAGCTGAATGTAAAACATAGTAGGTTGGCAATTCATAGGTAAACCTTTCTTTGGGAGGTATACAAGCCAAGTTCTGCTCAATTAGAAAGAATAAAGACCTCTAGATTTTGTAAAATGTTTTATAGTTTAGAAAGCAAAGGCAACTCTTCCTAGAACTTAATCATTCTCTGTGGCCCCAGAACCCTTATGACTTTTACTGTTGTATTTAAGGCAGCTTGCTACCCCGCTGCGTTTTCTGTTACTGTAGCACTCCTCAGTAGGGCCTCCAATAACGTTGAACGAATGAGTGAACAAAAGTGTTTTTGAAGTCACCATCTCATTTGACCCCATTACAAAGATTTTTTTTTAATTTTTTATTGTTATGTTAATCACCATACATTATATCATTAGTTTTAGATGTAGTGTTCCATGATTCATTGTTTGTGCATAACACCCAGTGCTCCATGCAGAACGTGCCCTCTTTAATACCCATCACCAGGCTAACCCATCCTCCCACCCCCCTCCCCTCTAGAACCCTCAGTTCGTTTTTCAGAGTCCATAGTCTCTCATGGTTCGTCTCCCCCTCCGATTCCCCCCCTTCATTCTTCCCCTCCTGCTATCTTCTTCTTTTTTTTTTTTCATTACAAAGATTTTTAACTTAACATTTAAAAAGAAGAAAAATCAAATGAACTGTTCAGATTAGGAATGTCAGGGTTCAGTGCTGTGAATTTTCAGGTGTGGAGCCAGGGCTAGAACACAGCTGTTTTGATTCCCAAACTTTCTCTCTTCCCATTTTACCTGGAGATTTTCTGGGACAAAAATTGAATAGGCTTCCTCACTACACAGCCAGGAGAGGAGTGAAATAATCATTTGATTATTTTAAACAGCCTTGAATACTCCAGTCTTTTTCCTAGGAGTGTGTTCTGCTTCCTCAAAGTCCTGTACCCTGCCAACTGCCTACATCATTGAATGATTTTGTGGCATCTCTATTAGAAGATCCTGGTAACCAGGCATGTCCATTTCAGCATTTTAAATGACTTTAAAGAAAAGGGGGATAAAAAGATACTTATCTGTAGAGAATATGTATTGTGATCCAGGCTTTTTACGTATACTCTCTGTGTAGTAGCTCTTATTTACGCTTATAGGACACACACACATACACACAGAATAAAAATCACTCACAATCTCACCACTATTCAAAATGCTTATAAAATATGAAGTATGAAGTAAAAATCTCTACTTCTTCAATCCCATCCAACCCCCATTTTATTGAGATTCTTCAAGACTTTTTCCAGTGCCTTTCAGATAGAGCATCCCCTACTAATTTCTGTCTCTGTTCCCGTATATTCTCACCTATAACAAAATGGGAGAAAATTATACTTACTCATCAGCAGCTTGCTTTCTTTTCTTTTTTTTTTTTCTTCCACTTAATTATATATCATTCATGGCCACACAAATTTAACCTTTAATACAACCCTGGAGAGAAATTGTGATTCTATTCAATTACCCACACAAGGACATTGAAGATCAGACATTTCAAAAATTTTGCCCAGGGCCACAGAGTAATAGCAGGTCAAGGTACAGACCCAACTCTGCCTTATTCCACAGTCTGCAGTCTTTTCTGTGAAGCAGGGAGTCTCCCTCAGAGCAGAGAGAACAAACTCGCCCACTACCTTCATTGTTTTATGCACAGTCTGCTGATTAACATCAGATGTACTAAGTCTGTGTCGTGTTTGGATCTGCTCCACCAAACTTGGGTCTCCCTAAATTCCACCTGTTCCTGAGCCCACTCCAAAAGCAAAAGCTATGAACATTTCGAGAGGCATGGCCGGCAGAGGCAGCTGCAGGACTAGTCAGGACTGGTATCATCTCCAAGGCTGACGGCAACCGCAGTGATGCTGGGAGATGCCCGTGGCTGCTGAGCCAGTTCTCTGTGCTCTGTTGCTGGCATCAGGGTGATTCCAGACCTGGTCGTGTGCATCCAAGTGTTGTTCACTTAGTGCTAGGTTAACACGGTGCCATTAACATCTGAACCGCACCATATGCTTTGCTTTTTATGTAGACTTCTGCATGCTAGGGTTGGGCTTTTCGAGTTGACTCTGTCACTATCCTAAAGGCAACGAGATACACTCTAGTCTCAGGCATGTAACATAATTAGCATGCAAGCCCAGTTTTTAGTGACTAGCCCTCTGCTCGGCACACAGAGGCTGCTCCACCCTTTTTGGCTGATAGACTGAACAAATACCTTATGGGGCGGTAACGCTGGATCCTACCGTAGATTTTGGCTGCTAACAGGGCCTAAGGTCAGAACTATAAGGCATTCCACTCAGAACTACTTGACTGAGACTTCTGTAGCATACAGGAAACACAATCAACTTGGGAAAAGAAAACCGGGGTCCTTGTCTTAAATCTGTTTGTGGCTATAGGACTAAAGATGAGTGACTCAATCCATGTCTCCTGACTTTTCATCTTCATAAAAAAGAGAGGAGATACTAATGTAATAGCTCTATTTCAGAGTCCTCGTGTGCAATAAATGAAAATATATGTCAACTCGGTTTCCTAACTAACCACATAAAATAAAACAAATCAATGTCGGGTATATAGAATTTTTCATCTAATGGTTTGAAACTACACAAAAGATCAGGCACAGTCTTTGTTGTTAAGATACTTAAAAAAAATAATTATGGCAGCAGGGTAAACGTGAAATCATTGGAAACATAGAATTTCACTAATGTCCCAGCAGCCAGGTGAGCTTGGAGGAGCACTTGGCTTATCGAGGAAGTCTTCTGAAGCAGATGGAATTGAACATAGTGCTGTTCACATAGCTGAAAAGGTAACTAATTTCTGAAAGCTTTTTCCAGTTTTTGCAAATGCCAAAATTAATTTCTCTTGACTAAGGCTATTTTGGACTCTGAAAACCATGTGGACTCTGTTTCCTAAATCCTTCCCTACACTGGTTCTTTAAGTAAAGCCAACCTGCCCATGCGTCACAGGACAGATGGAAAAGTAAGTCAGTCGTTGCCATAACCCGTCCCACACCATCTCTTTCTCCGTGCCTTGCTCTCTGTTTCTGGTTCACTACTCTGGTATCTTTGGTTTCAGGTAGCGGTTTCTGACTTCTCCATGGTCTTGAGACTTTCTTCTCTGCCTTGATTCTCTGCAAGAGGAAAAAAAAAAAAAGTCATAGAAGAAAAGCCAGCTTCACTCCCTGACTCTCACACTGACTCTTGGGCTCCCCATTGTAAGAGGGAGAGCAGAGACATTTCTGATTTTTGCAGGGTGCATAGAGATGGGGACTGGACGTGTACAAGTTCAATAGCTGTGTTCTTATTTACCATCTCTAAAGATTCCTGTTTTATATCTCCATTTGTTCTTTTCTTTAACTGCTAAGTTCCTAGGGGAATAATTGAGAATTTACTTGTTTATGTATACTAGGTGATCTGAGGTATTTTACATGTAAACATACATACAGTAAGACTGGAAAAAATATTTTTAAAGAAAAAATAAAAACCCAAGTGATCAAAATGGGGGAGGGGGCAGGAAAAGGAAGAGTTACGACAGTTGAATCCATCATTTATGTCTATGTTTCCTGGCTCCTAAAGGAAAGACACTTGATGTGTCATGAAGTTTTCATTCTTTTCCTAGTAGGAAAGAGATAAGTTCATAAATTAAAAACAGGTTATATCTTGGTTTGGGTTCTGAGGGAAAAAATATTTCCTAGTAGATTCACATAGAGGATTTTGAATAAAAATAATGGATAATATTTTCAATAGTTGTATTTTTCCTTTCCCTCAAAATAAAAATGTTCCTGCATTGACTATTTCTAATGTTGAAACTTTGTAAAATTTGAGAAAATGTATTGCATCTTGTTCTGTACAAGTAATTCTACCCATACCAGAAAGAGGGCATTTATCATAAAGCTAATGATGCCTAAGCTTCAGAGCACCTCACAGACTTGGGCCCTTTCAAAGATCCTGCACCTAACCTGTATTTGTAATTTATTCTGTTTTTCTTAAAGAGGGTCCCCTTAATTGTTTGTCATTGCCCCCCAGGCCTGTATCTCCTCCAAATCTCATGTAATGTAGGTGGTCTCTTTAAAGTAGTTGTAGAATTTGAGGAATGACTAACAGACAAATTTTATGGATGAACCTTCTGAAATATCAATTGTCAACTCTAGGCTGTTAATATTATCTTTATGGCAGTCAAAAATAGCTGAACTCTCATACCAGTATCCAAAGGAAAGCTATTCATTATTGTTGATGGAAAGTATCCAGAAACCTTAGATAATTTGGTTTTATTCAATGGCTCTTTATTAAAAGCTCACAGTAGATCTGTCACTTTGTTAAATGCAGTCAGTACTAAAATTAAAGGCATGATTCCTACTTTTGAAGAACTCCTGGTTTAATAGGAAATAAATATGCATTACAATATAGCATCATGAGTACTAGAATTACTATATATATATAGGGAGTAGTGAGAGAATTAAGAAATACGCAAACTATGCTTAACTTTGCTGGAAGTGTTAGAAAGGGACACACCCAGTAATAGAATTAACAAATGTAACATTTTGCTATGAAAATTGGTAATTACCTCAAATTTCTAGTCATTTTTGCTATATTTTTTAAATACTTGATA
Organism: Phoca vitulina; assembly: GCF_004348235.1. Classification (NCBI taxonomy): domain Eukaryota; kingdom Metazoa; phylum Chordata; class Mammalia; order Carnivora; family Phocidae; genus Phoca; species Phoca vitulina. The sequence continues at coordinate 6,563,862 of NW_022589743.1, forward strand.
GTGATCCTTAAAGATAGTAAAAAGGAATTAGGCAATCAAAGAAGAGTAGGAGAGAATTTAGATATATGTGAATCATTTGGAAAGATAAAGGAATCTGAGGCATTTGGGCTTTGACTGGCCAGGTGAAAGGGAGCTAAGGTGAAGATGGTGGGAAGATGGTGGAGCTAACTGGGCCAGGTCTGAGGATCCTGAGTAGTCCTGCAGTGCTGTGTACAGACATCTGATTTACAGAGCAGAGAACATTTTCCGACTAAGTATTTCCAAGTAAACAAGATCTTGCCAAGGTTTTTCTATGTAAACTATCAACTTACGCTGCATCTCCAGAGCCATGACTATGTAGGGAATCAATACATCTATTCAGTCTTTTCGTGTCACTTGGCCTGTTTCATTGCCAGTAAATCTGGAGCTCAGATATATTCTTTGATACTCACCAACTTTCATCTTATGGTGGGCTTTCTACAGAGTTCTTCAGTGTTGATGTTTCCCCTGCTAAGAGAAGAAGCCCAGTATTGCCAGGGACACCAGGGAAGCCTGAAAAGAAATACCCTCTTCCTTTGTATCAGTAGATGCAATGTCTATTGGAATACCTTCTTATGTCCAGAGTGCTAGTCCCTTGAGGTGAAGCTCAGAAATACCTCTTCTGTTGTTACTGTGTACCGATTGCTCCAGAATGGTTGAAGCTCTGCCTTTATACCCCCCACGCATAGGCCTGGTGTTATAACTAAAATCTGCACACCAAAGCATTGTCACTGTTCATTTCTTCTGCACCCACCAGATCATAAGCATGTAAGAGCTACCCATCACATGTTGTAGTTAACCTTGATCCAATTCTTGTTCTTCTCACTGCAGTTAGTGGAGATAATTATCTTACCACCTTAGTTCCCGGAAGAGAAAGATAAGATGACAAGTTTCTTGGAGTTATATTCAGTTAAGAGTGGTTCGTTCCAGAGTGTTCTTCAGCATTACATTTCTTTATTTTCATTTATGCCGTCAGTTCTCCCAGGGCACCTAGATGGTTGCAGCAGGAGAGGGTCCAGGGTCTGCGTCCTTCTCTCTCAAATTGTCCTTCTCCACAACCCCTCAACTGAGTGCAGGGCCTAGCATGCTGGCCTCAACTCTTCCTAGGCATGTGGTAATATTTATCTGAGAAGCTTTGTTTACCTTGCTTTGTATATGTATTGTGATTAGAAAAACCTGAGTCATTCAGAAAGACTTGCTGGTAAAACAGATAAGAGTTTGTATCCTTCCTTTTTCTTGATTTCCACATGACATCACCTCGACCCCCACCTCTCAGCAACCGTCAAGCTTGGCATATCAGTAATTTATCTTTCTGAAGGAAAAAAAAAGTGCTACCTCACCACATAGCACAGAGACCCGCATATGCATTAGTTTATATCTAAGGCACAGAGGCATAAACCTCAAGAAGTCTGTGGTCTCCTGGGGAAAGTGAAATCTGAATAAATGTTTATAAAATATTGTGATACCATATAGAAATATGGGCTGTAACAAAACAATACTTTGAAGACCTGTGAAAATAATGCTTCCTAAAACAAATACAGCAGAACACAACCTTTAACGGATTAGGTTTATCTGTGCTGGACCAATTCAAATAGATTGTTTGGAAAAGCACAGAGCATGGAGTCAGGAAGTTTTTAGTCTTTCAGATTGGATCTGGAAATAATCTCCCCCCCTTCTATATTTGCAGGTGCTTCTAAATTGAAATTATTCCACCTCTGCAAAAATGAAAGCCATCACACGTCTTCCTGTCTCAGCAACTTTTGCTGGGAAGTTGCCCAGACCTGAATAATATCAGGTCCTGTATTTTCCTTTATAAGAAAAAAAAAATTATATGACTCAATAAAAACCTTCCCTGAAGAACAGAATTATCGTATTTCAGTGACAATCTGTTATTGTGCTGTTTTCTAAATGAGTTGATTAAAATTCAAGGGATCCTAAGTTCTACATCTCCCCTCCCCCACATACTGCTCTCCTGTGTTTACCACCCAACTTGTTGAGTTACCTAACCAGAAAAGTTTTTTTTCTTTTGTATGAACCCTTTGAATGGAGAGAATGAAGTGAGACAGTTGTAAATGAATCTAAGTGTTAAAACTCTTATCTAATTTTTTTTTTTAGCATTCAAAATCAATGTTCAAATTTCCCACTACATTTCAAAAAAAAAAAAAAAACCAGGATACACTACCATGGTTCAATATTTCTATTCTAAAACATATTAAATTTACTTAAATTAAACTCAAAATAGAAGAGGAAGAGGAGGAGATAGAGGCAGAAAAGGAGACGCTCGATTTTTCTCACTTCATAGGTGAGAAGGTTATGGCATAAAGTTAGTGATTTTCTAAGTGTCACCAAGCTCCTGCTGGAGTTACATCCATTTGAACCAACTTCTGTTCCCAAGCCTGTTCTCTTTAAGAATCACCAAGGTGGCAGTTACTATATCTAGATATTACTCTAAGCACTTGACAAATGTCATAATCCTATGAAGCGGTACAGTCATTATCCCCATTTTGCACATGGGGAGACAGGAACAGAGCATCTCTAGATAGCAGAGCTGGGATTCAGACCTGTGTCATCTGAACGTAGCTGCCAGGCTCTTACCCTCTGTGCTATACTGTCTTCCCATTGTGCTGGGGGTTTTTAATCATACCTATGTTCTAGAATCATATGGAATATTTTAAAAATCTCTGGCCTCAATTCGGATCCATGAAGTGAGAATCTATGGGGGTTAGACCAGAGGACAGGTATATTTTCAAAGCCCCCAGTTGATTCCATGTGCAGCCAGGTTTGAGGACCTCTGTGTACCAGGAAGTTTCAGGAGAGCACAGTGGACAAGAGCAAGAACTGTATAATCTGATGATCTGGGTTCAATTTTTAATCTTTTCACCCAGTAGAATTGTAATGATGAGGAAGTTACCTTGCTTGCTGTGTCTTGGTTTTCTCATCTATCAATTGGGTATAATAATATATCATACCTACTTGATGGGTTTGCTGTGGGGTTAATATTTAACAATTTCATCACATTTACTGGCATGTGATAAACATTTAGTAGATATTAACTAAGAAGAGCTTCTTGTATCCTTTCATGGGGAAATGAATAGATCTGGAGAGGGTTTGGGCTGCAGTCATTTGATGGGATAGTGTAGGATAATGCAGGTTGATGATCTGGATTCTGCTTATTCTCTATTTTACAGTATTTTGTTTCATGGTTTTTAGGATGTCCAAAGTCATTTCTGGAGTGATTTAGGAAGTCCATGAATGTTGATTCATAACTCTGACTCACATGTTATAATTACTATTTTTATTTTATATAACTTTTATTAAATGTCTATAATTAAAATTTGAGTATAATTTATATGCATCAAATACTGGTTAAGCAGTGGACACATGTTATTCAGTTAAATATTTGTATTGTCTCTATAAATTAGTTACATGTTTTTCAAATTTTGCTAGGTAGGAAATTGAGACACAAAAGCTAATATGTTTTACAATATCAGGTCCCGTTTTTTCCCCCCAACTTGTTCTCTTCTCAACCACCATAACACATTTCAGGTTTTTCTTCCAACAGTATCTTAGTTCTGTAACTGATGTCTCGATTAGTCAACAATTGCCATGTAATGCTGCCTAACAAAAAACAGCACAAAACAAGACTCAGTGTCCTATAAAAAGCATTGTTTTGTTTTTATTTTCTCATTCATGCAGCTGCAGCTTGGCACTGGTTGGATTTGCCTTTTTGGCTCTAAGCCTAGGACAGGTTCATGTGAGCTTCATGCATCTCTCATTCTTCTGGGACTCTGGGTCACTTAGGACATGTTCTTCTGTGATCACAGCAGAAATGAAAGAGGGGCAAGCACAAAACCACTGCTTATAAGGCTTGGATCCAAGTTGGCCCACTGTCACTTCCACTCACACCATATTGATCAAGAACTGAGGAGGAGGGATGCATTCTCTGCCTCTCGTAGGAGGAACTGCAAAGTCAAATAGAAAAGAGCAGAGATGCAGGGAGTGGTAAAGAATCACAATCAATGATCAGTAATCCCCTTCAGTTAGTAAGTGGCATATCTAATAGTTGAAACTGAAATCTCTCTTAACACAGAATTGAGTATCTTTTGTGAAATCTTTCATTGAGAAATTAGGACTGATAATTTTGAAAGGCTGAGGAAAATGACCAAATGAATCCTCCTGGGCTCTTTTCCTCTCCTTTTATCTGCTAAAGTTAGGATTAATAATTTTATTAGTTTTAGTTAATTTATAGGATCCCCCAAATTTGGAATGTTTACCAATTGGTAATTCATAGGATTACCTATCTATATAAGGTCAGAGGTATACATGTTAGAAGCAAGCATACATGCACATACAATTACTTTGAAGATTATAGTAATGGTAGGCTATTTCTCCTTCTCTCTCTCTCTCTCGGCTCTTTTCAGTTGATTGCATGAGGGAGTTACACTAGTTCAAGTTAAAAGCAAACCCCAAATGGTTACATTATACCAGTTGTGAGTTTTTTAAACTTGTGACAAGGGACAGAAGGGAGATGCTTCTCATTACAAGGAAATCCTCACTTAAGCTTCAGTGAGCCAGAGCACTTAAAACTCATGAACCTTCAGTTGGTCGTCATCCTTAGCCAGTCCAGTCTCTACCAGGAACTGGCGTATGTTCTTGCACTGGTCACCTGTAGCTGAATTACTTCTCCACATTCTGGATGCTCAAGTACAGTACCATTGCAGGCAGATTTCTTAAATGCCTTCGCTAGTTTCTTTTTATCGTAATCATCAAGGATCCTTTGGACAGTAGTAAGGGTCTTCCTGCCATTTCTCTGTTGAATTCTTATATGGATATAATCCTCAGTGCCAGCAGGAAGCAGATACCATGCTTACTTGAATCAGCAAAGGGGTCGAAAGAGTGGAGGTTCTGGATAGTGGACATAAGGACAGAGGATAGGATTTCTTTTCCTCCATGGAAAAGAGGGAAGGCGGCTGCAGGAGAAGGCAGGGGGGGCTAGGGAAAGGGTGTAGGGGGATGGGGCCGGAGCCTCAGGAAGGGAAGGAGCTCAAGGGGGAAGCGGTTGCATCCTCCGTGGTTGGCGGCTGTGCAGTGACTGGGGCCTTGCCTTCTCTTTTAAACTTTATACCCACTAATACTATAAGCTCTACTTGCATTTTAGAAATCAAGTTTGCATTTTTCAGTGCATCGATGGAGGTAGTTCTAGCTTGCTTTCTATAGTATGTCAGTGGAGATACAGCTCTTCTTCATTTTTGTATATATCCCAGTGCATTCGTTAATGTGATGGAAACTTTTTATAGGAGAAAAGCAAACAGGTTAGCTCTAAATAAGTGGCCAAAAATTTTGATTTTTTTTAAAAGAAAATTATGCAAAAGGTGTCATATATATATGCATATATATATATATATGTATATACACACTCATATATATAAAGAGAGAGAGAGAAAGAGACGGGAGGGAGGGAGTGGGCACTCTCCTTTTTTAGGTTAGGTTGGGATATGAATTTGGGAAACATTGCACCTTAACACCTGAATTTATTGTTTCCATTTAACCAAGAAATAGTTCTTTGGTAAGTTGCTTTACCCCTGATTTTGCATGTGTGTCATTCTTAAAATTTGAGGGTATAGGAGCAGAAGAAAGGAGATTTTCTAATATAGTTAGTTCCTCAAAAAAAAAAAAAAAATCTCAGCATGAATGTTTCCATTTCCTAGGAAATTTTTTTCAGTTTCTCTTAAAGCCAGGATATATTAACTATATTGAACCAACAAAGGGCTGCTCCCTGATACGAAATTCATTTTCCACAGTCATTCTGTCTCTTCAAATATAGCTTGTTATGTATTTAAATGTTGGATTAAAAGCCAAACCTATCTGAAGCTCTGTAGGTTTTCAAATCAGTAACAGAGAAGAGCAAGAATGGTGTTTTTAGATTCCACAAAAGAATCAATCATTTCAGTAATAAACGTCAAAGTCTCTTATCTTTAATTCCTATAAGAGAAGACACATTTGACGCTTGAGTTTACAGATAATCTGATAGAGTGTGTTTTTGTGTGTGGCTGACTCGTTTAGTCCTTATTAGAAACTCACAGCTTTATTCTAAAGGATCAGTTATAAAGAAGCTGCTTTAATAGAGAAAAGGCACGGTTGACCCATAAATGACTTGGACAAAACTTTCATGTTGGCATTGTTCCTTTTTTCTTTTTTTTTTTTTTTTTAGATAGAAAAACAGGGGCCCAGTTGGTTAAGCATCTGCCTTCAGCTCAGGTCATGATCCGAGGGTCCTGGGATTAAGCCCTGCATCGGGCTCCCTGCTCAGTGGGAAGCCTGCTTCTTTTCCCTCTGCCTGCCGCTCCCCCTGCTTGTGCTGTCTCTCTCTGTGTCAAATAAATAAATAAAATCTTAAAAAAAAAAAGATGGAAAAACAGATGCATCATTCTAATTTGAGGTTATGGACACCCACATTGGCTCCTGCTTGATCCCTGGAATGGATTATTTTCTGACCTCATAAAACAGTGTGTCTGATAGTCCTACAGTAATAGAGCTGGGAACACCATGTGTAAAATTAAATTGAAGGGTGGTTGAGACAGCTCTCATTTCCATTTTGGAGATGCTTCCATGAAAAGGAAAAGAAATTCTGAGGACATACACTGTAACTTTGCAAGACATCTGACAAAAGAGTGTTCGACTTTGTACTCTTAGACATGCACCTCTTCAACCACTCAGTACCATGAAACAGCCACTACATAACCATGGTCACACTAATAATGAAACTGCAAGTATTTTTAGACTTTTTATTATGGAAAATTTAAAACATATGTGAAAGTGCAGGGACTAGTACACTGAACCTTATGTACCCATCACTCATGGTCAGTCTTGTTTCATGTTCACTGCCATCTACCTCTGACACAGGATATTTTAAGAAAATCCCAGATAATCATATCATTTCATCCATAAATATGTCTGTAGGTATTTCTCAAAATTAAAGACTCCTGTTACCATAATACTTATTGTGGTTAACATAATCATCATAATTACTTAATGTCATAAAATACCCAGCCAGCATTCATGTGCACATTCATGCTTATGCGTGGAGGAAAGCCATCCCTACCCCACTTCCCCCCCCACACACATTTATACATGCATATCCCTCTTGTTTGAAACATGATTCAGAAAGGCTCATTAATTGTGATTGGTTGAGATGTCTCCTGAGTATCTTTTAATTTATAATTTCTTTCTCCATGTTTGTTCTTTTCTTTACAATTAATTTGTTGACAAAATTCAGTTTGTCCTATAATTTCCCACAATCTGGATAGTGCCAGTGGCATCCCCGTGGTATCTACTCATGTTTTTGTTTGTTCCCTACATTTCCTGTAAATTGGTAGTTAGATCTGGAAGATTGATCAGATTTTTGCTTTCTTTGTTTTATAAGAACACTTCTTTCAGGAGGGACATGTCTGGCCCTTGGTTAGCCACCATTGGTGATCATTGCCTGGCTCTAGGTTTTCATGAGGGGCTGAAAAATGGTGCTTATCCAATACAGTCATACCTTCCTCATCATTAGTTGAAATGGTTCTCTAAGAACAGTCCCCCCATTCAGTGGTTTGGATAATTTTGTATAGGAAATTAAGGTAAATGTTTTATTTTTTAATTTACTGGTTTTTAAAATAAGTTGCTTTCCTTGTATACTCCAAAGATCTATCAGAACATCATCATCATCATCATCATCATCAACATCATCATCATCATCTCAAGGATTTAAATACAGTTTATATGTTTAAATCCACCAGTTATTATTGATCTCAGTGATCAAATGTCTCAACTTAGACCAATGGGAGCTTCTAGTTAACTCTGAATCCTTTTAACTCCACCAAAATAGTATTAGGAATGTTCCCTGTTTGTTATCTGTATGATAAGGTGTTCCACATTCATCTCCTACATTTTCTGTGTTAGATGTCATATTACACATCTACAAGGTGCCTTGGTTCCTTTTAGTGGTAGATGATAGTTGGAGACAAAATCTGGGTACTGTGATTGTTTATTGCCACTGGGTCAGTCATCGTTTAGAAGACTTTTCGGTGGACAGAGCTGGGATATATGTAGTTTTATTTCAAGAAATGCTTTATGAATTTATATTGATTTACTTCAAATTCTGGATTTCAGAGTTGTCACTTGACCTATCTTCCCTCATTAGTTCCTTTTCGCTATGTTGAAAGTGAGTTCTTTAAGGGCCCAAAAGAATCAACCATTTCCTTTATCCCACTTTTGTCACAGAATAATATTAATGCCACTGACAACAATATGACTGGCAAGTTTTAATATTTTCCACACTTGTTTTTGTCCTTAGGACCTATACCACTCAGGATATACCTCATTAGGGATATATAGTCAATTTACAGTGTTTCACAGCCACTTGGAAGTTGTTCCTCCCTTACTGTTACCATATCAGCCTGATGCACAATTAGCTCATTTGTTTCATTTTTCTTCTGCTTTTTTGGACTTTTCAAAAGTTATTTCTGTTTTAAAATTATGTGAAATATACCAGGTTCCAAGAAGGCCAATATAACAACATACATATTGAGAGGTTTAGTCTCCATAACTGTCCTAGTTACTGTATTGCCTCCTTCCCTTTAAGGGGGAAAAAACATTGTTTTAACATTATCTTGTATTTTGCTATTTAGTGTTGTATGCAAACATCTATCTACCATTTCTCTCTTTACGCACACACACACACACACACATGTGCACACATATCAGAAATGGCAGAATATTATATGCACTTACCTCTGTCTCACTTTTTCACGTTAACCTTAAATGCTGAGTACCATTCCATTTTAATATACACAGATATACCTCATTCCATTTTTCCAGCTGCATTTTTCTCATAGCTACATTGCATGGATATTTCATAGTTTATTCAGTGGGCCCCCTTTTCGTGGGCAATTGGGCTGCTTTCAATATTTTGTTATTACAATTACTGGTTCAGTAAATAGCCTTTCCTTAATTTTGCTCATGTAATTTTTGTATATATTGCCAATTCCCCTCCATAAGAGTAGTAACATTTTGCATTCCCACTAGCAGTATCTGAGATTTTTTTCCTTACAGCTTTGCCAACAAAGTCAATTGTCAAGCTTTTGATTTTTTGCCAATTTGATGAGAAATGCTAACTCAGTGAGGTATTAATTTGCATCTGTCTTATTATAAGTGAGGTTTAGCATCCTTAATATGTTTAAGTTCCATTTGCATTTCTTTCCTGTGAAGGTCATTTCATATTTCTAGCACATTTCCTCTAAGTTAGCTGATATTTTTCCTCTCTATTTTTAAAAAAAAGCCTTTAAAACATGATAAATATTAACTCTATTTATAATTTAAACTACAAATATTTTCTGCAGATTGTCATTTTATTTACTTTGCCTCTGATGTTTCTGCCATGCAATTTATTATTTACTTTTATACAATTAAATGTCCATAGCTGTTTTCTTTTGGCTTCTCAGTTTTGAGTCATAGGAAAGTTTTATTAGTCCATGGTTATGGAGAAATTTGTCTATGTATGAGACTGGATTTTATGAATAATTGACCACTTATTTTACATCCATAAACTTTAATGTGAAGAACATAATGAGAATATTATGTCTAGATCTCATTCCTGGCTATGCCACCAACTAGTTCTGTGAGTATGAATATACTACTAAAAGAAATGGAGACTTCAATAGCTTGTTCAAAATTGGGCTAACTATTAACTACCACCAGGGATTATTATCAGGATTAATTGAGAATATAAAATTCCATACATGATATTATGCAGCCATCAAAAGGAATGAGATCTTGCCATTTGCAACGACGTGGATGGAACTGGAGGGTATTATGCTGAGCGAAATAAGTCAATCAGAGAAAGACATGTATCATATGACCTCACTGATAGGAATTCTTAATCTCAGGAAACAAACTGAGGGTTGCTGGAGTGGGGGGTGGGGTGGGAGGGATGGGGTGACTTGGTGATGGACAGTGGGGAGGGTATGTGCTCTGGTAAGCGCTGTGAATTGTGCAAGACTGTTGAATCTCAGATCTGTACCTCTGAAACAAATAATGCAATATATGTTAAGAAAGAAAAAAAGAAGAAGAAGAATGTAGCAGGAGGGGAAGAATGAAGGGGGGGAAATTGGAGGGGGAGAGGAACCATGGGAGACGGTGGACTCTGAGAAACAAACTGGGGGTTCTAGAGGGGAGGGGGTTGGGAGGATGGGTTGGCCTGGTGATGGGTATTGAGGAGGGCACGTTCTGCATGGAGCACTGGGTGTTATGCACAAACAATGAATCATGGAACACTATATCTAAAACTAATGATGTAATGTATGGGGATTAACATAACAATAAAAAAATTAAAAAAATAATAAAATAAAATTCCATACATGACTTCCTTGTCATAGCAGGTTCTTCAAATTATCTGTTGATTCTGAATTTCTTTTATGTATGAATTTATGGTACAGGAGAAATTATTTGGGATTGGCTCTTCCAAAGGTAAAATCATTTCTTGGCTCAAAATCTGTTACCACATTAATAATCATAGCTTATTCATTTATATCAATTAAATTTCCATTTTTCAGTTCCTTAGTAACAAAGAAGACTGTCATTTTTGGAAGGAATGAATGAGTTTCAAGTAAAGATTAAAGCAATCATTTTGTTTCAGTATCTCAGAACCATGCTCACATTCTCAAGTTTATTTTATAATGTTCTTTACAACTCAGCAATGTTCCTTCGTGCCTAACTCCTCATCAGTTTCTTCTCATGTGCCTTATGTACCACGCATTCAGGAATCCTTGATGTCCTTGGAAATCGTTCTCATCTTTAGACATTCATTTACTCCAAACCTTTCTTGAGTGCTCTTATGTACCAGGAACTCTTCTAAATCCTGGAGTTCACCAATGCTGCCGACATACTTGATTCTTGATGCTCCTTTGTTGAAATGTGCAACGTTCTCCCTCCCTTGTAGGACACTACTCAGTAATTTATAGAAAGCATCTGGCTGTTATCTCTATTCAATCTACAATGTCTACAGTGTTCCATTGAATAAAGGCCTTTTTTAACTCAGGAGTTTTTTATATTACCTTTTTATTGAAGTATAATGTAGTGCAGAAAAGTACATAAATCAAAATTATTGAGCCAAATGAACCTTCATAGAGTTAACAAGTCTGTGTAACCAACCAGGATCAAGTCATAAGCCATTACTAACACCTGATAATCTCCCTTCATGCACATTCCAGGTGAACACTCCTTCCAAAGGTGGCCACTAACCTGAATTAAAACACCATCGATTGTTTTTGCCTCCCCCCCTTTTTTCTGAAATTTATATGAATGGAATCTTACAACATGTGCTCTTTTGTTCTTGGATTATTTTCCAGGAACATACAATGGGTTAATATTTGCTTCTAGTTTTTGACTCATAGATATTGCTGTATGAACCTTCTTGTACATTCCTTTTGTTGAATATATGAATGCACTTTTGTTGGGTATATATCTAAGAGTGGAACCGGTGAGTTATTGTGTGTGTGTTTGTATGTGGATATTCATTTTTAGAGGATAATACCAAGCAGTTTTCTAGAGTAGTTATACAAATTTATAATCTGTATGCAACAGCAGTATTATAGTTGTAGTCATATCCCAGTTAATTCATATCCTTGTCAGCACTTGGTTGTTTGTTTTTTCTTTTCCTTTCCTTTCTTTCTTTTCCTTTCTTTCTTTTTCTTTCTTTCTTTCTTTCTTTCTTTCTTTCTTTCTTTCTTTCTTT